>NW_020450678.1:607819-633080 GCF_003343035.1 Apteryx rowi | reverse complement strand
GGAGCATCTCTCTTATGAGGAAAGGCTGAGAGAGCTGGGCCTGTTTAGCCTGGAGAAGAGAAGGCTGAGAGGAGATCTTATCAACGTGTACAAGTATCTGAAGGGAGGGTGTCGAGAGGATGGGACCAGACTCTTTTCAGTGGTGCCCGGTGACAGGACGTGAGGCAACGGGCACAAACTGAAACACAGACAATTCCATCTGAACATGAGGAAATACTTTTTCACTGTGAGGGTGMCAGAGCACTGGAACAGGTTGCCCAGAGAGGTTGTGGAGTCTCCTTCTCTGGAGATATTCAAAACCCGCCTGGACGCAATCCTGTGCAATGTGCTCTAGGTGACCCTGCTTGAGCAGGGGGGTTGGACTAGATGATCTCCAGAGGTCCCTTCCAACCTCAGCGATTCTGTCATTCTGTGATAAGCACAGAATGATTTATCTTCACAAACTCTCTAGACACTTGGACACATTCATAGGCACATAGGTCCACAGACAGCAAGTCTGTGCATGAAATTAAAGATGTTCTTATAGTTTGCATGACCATGGTCTCATTTTGCTCTATGTTATAGCAAGTTTAAATATAAATTCAACAATATAGGTAACTAATGTATTACCTAGTGTGTTTATCTGAATAATCAAGGCCAAGGCTTCATACTGAGTTCCCTATGTGAGAACTGATGAAAGAGCTGTGAACTTTGAGGTGCCTTCTTCATCCAACTTTTACAGCTTTTGGTGATGAGATTTAATGAACTATTGACCTTTGGTCAATATTACACAGCTTTTGATTATGAGATTTAATGAACTACTGGCCTTTGGTCGATATTATGCATTAGCGAAAACTTCGGAGCTTCATTTCAGGTTCGGTTGGCAGCTTTCTTCCATTGATCTGACAAATATAAAATCATTTCTGCTAACTAAAAAGGACAGTCATTGAATTTATATAAACAAAGAAAATTCATAAAACCCTTAGACTATTGGTTAGCAAACAGAACAGTCAGAATGGGGCTGCAAGGCTAGAGTTATTGAATAGAATTTTAATGGTGCATTTTTGCTAATAAAATCATACTCTAAAACTCTACATAATGATCTCAAAAAGATATGTCCATGGTATAAGCTTTTGCAGAAATACCCAAAATAAGTTTAAATAAGTTATCTGGAATTCCAGAGGCTGTGTAATCACAGTATCATAAAACTCAAYATGGGCTAATTTACTCTTCCAAGAAGCAAACTAACCTATTTCTGGTACCAAATAGAGAGGCTGGATCTCAGTATAAGTATCTCTGTACTATCCTGTAGTCTACACTGTGGACATACTCTGAGCAAATCCTGATTTTGCTGCAGCATTACTGAATTTCAAGCTGACACCTCTGCATACTACACATTTAGCCCGCTCTACTTTCTACAGTTTAGTCTATAAACTAGAGATAAGAAAGTATGGAGAGCAGCAGAAAAGGTTCTCTCAATGGTACCTCCAAGGACAGTGAGACTGAAATTCATAAATAATTGAACTGTGATAACAGGGTTAAACTCAGCCCTGCTTTAATGCTGAGGACACAGCAACAGCTTAGAAGAAAGACAATATGCCTGCCTCATCTTAGTAATGCCCAGACCTCCTTTGGCCTCCAGATCAGGTCAGCGCGATCCTAAAGGCTCTTATGACTAGTGTCACTGTGGCAATGGTGGCTAGCAGCTGAGGACAGCCACTCTTGTGAATTGTAATCCCAGCTTCAGCTTTCCTCTTCTCTCCCCTGCCAAGGAACCAGTCTGCCCAAAACGTAGTCTGCATCCATCCATCCTGCCCTCATGAGCCCTTTAAAAGTGTGGAGTAGATCCAACTTTCAGATCTCAGTTTTCTTTACATTACTTTACTTTACTTTACTTTACTTTACTTTACTTTTCTCTTTACTTTACTTTAGTTTAAGTTTGAATATGGCTCTAAAGAGTCCTGTGGCTTTCTTGGACTTCCTCATCTATACCCGCTTGCTGTCTTTAGTCTCCTACTTAGAACGCAAGTCCTTCCAGCGTAGGAACTTCCCTTTTGTTCTTTACATCTATGCAGCCCTTAGCACAGGAATGTCAGGGACTGTGGGAGTCTATGAAATAGTCTCACTAATTTATAAATATATAACTTTTCATACATTTACAGACAGCTTGTAAGCAGTTAGCAATGAAATCAGTCAAACTGTTCCTGTGAGCAACTGCCTACTAAAATGAGAGTAAAGAGTTCACAACAAACTCTGTTCATGCAGAACAGTCAGTGCACTTCAGGAGTGCTCTTAAGACTAAATAACCCAAGAGTATATCTGGTCTAGCTCTCAGAGTACCTTTTGGGGGAGCAGGAGAGTATAAGAAATCTCCAGAGCGCTCAGCTCTTCTAATACCTTCCAAGAAACTCCCTCAAATGACCTAAACGATCCACAGTTTTGACTGGTCCTCCATGCAGCATTTTACATCCAACAGTAGGTACATTCATTGCAATGCTACATGGCCCCGATGATTGTTTCCCCCCTGATATGCCTCATATCAGTCCAGCACCACTCCATGTGCCTCTTCCTAAACTCTGCAGCACAAGTAGTACATCTTCTTCATCTCCTGAGCTGCCTATACCACTATAGCTCATCAGGTTTATGACTAAAACCACTATCTCTCTCCTTCAAATACAAAGCCCACCCCCACCCCACAAAAAAGGAAGCCCACTTTTTTTTCCATAGTGATGGCCTCACTAAGGAAAGACCGCATATAAGACCATGACTGGAGCCAGTGCCTGATTCACATCAATGGAAAGTCAACTGGAGGAACTAGCACGGCTGTAGACATACAGTCTCCCACCCATTTATGTAGATGCACAGGCTTGCACTGTATGACACTGCATTTCTAACACCAGTTAGTCCCTCTCCATCTTCTGCTCCACTAGTATATAAGGATGAAAGAGTACACTTCTATAAGAAAAGCCTGACTAGCATGGGCTTTATTGATATGTAAAATATTGCCTATGTTGCACAGAAATCACTGCCCCAATCTACCTGTATCCCCCTTACCTATACCCATACCTTCTTGATCTCACTTCATGCTTTTTTGTCACACAACTCCTTGTAATTCAGTCTGGTCTTCAGCTGAGTCCAAGCAAATGCTACTTCTCATAAAGTATGAGGCATCCAAGGTTGCACCTAATTGCAAAGCAGACTTTTTAGCAAATGAGCTTTGGAATCTTGGACATTCCCCAGAAAGCTGTGAGGACCATGTGGAGCCAACTCACAACGTTGCTCACAGTGAACATTATCTCACCTCACGCTATGTGAGCCAGTGCAGCCCAAACTTCCCCATCCTGGACCTTCCCAGGCTCACCATCATGTGGACTGACACTTTAGGGAAAGGGAGGTTTATGCCTCACTTGTCACAACATTTTCAAAGGTGTTCTTATCCCATTATAGGATAAAATAAGAAGTGTGTGTGTGGCGGGGCAGGGGAGGGGTTATGCATGATGTAAAGCTTGGTATGCTCGATAGAAGGAGCTTGTTGGCCATTCAGAAAGTCTTTGTTAAGTGTTTTGTGATGTATCTGAAAGAAAGAAAATTCGTATTTTTTTCCATCAAAATAAGTTTGTAATAGCATTTTATGATACTACTATAAACTTATATTTCCCTTTAATGCTGTTTAAAATAACTTCGGATTTGAAGCTGGAATCTGTTTCCTTATTCATTGTGTTTACAGACTAGTTGACTATTCAAGGCATGTTCAATAGCTTGTGCATTCTACTTTGCTACATTTAATTACTTCTGTAATTAAATAAGTGGAGTTTTTCTACTGAAGAAAACAACTAAAAGATATTAATTTTAGATATAATTCAAGGCCTGTTGAGTCAATGGCAAAGATTTAATTTTTTGCATGAATATTGCCTCAAATTTTAAAGAAATTGAATGTATTTTTTAAAAGTGTGTTTTATTTATTTTTATTTTATTTTATTACGGTACCTTATTTACAAAATTATCAAATAAAAAGAATCTATATATATAAACCTGTTTTGAAAGATGTAGGCACATAAACAGAAAAAAGATAAACAGGGAAATACTATATTTCATCTTCAYTACCTGCAGGGCCAAATTATTCCTCTCCAATTTAGACACCTAAATGAAGTGGTCAGATTCGCAGATGTATTAGGTATCCAGACATTCTTATGCAGCACATTTCAAAATATGACCAGGTCATTTAGGGGTAACATAGGAGCCAGATTTTTCTGAAAATCTTTTAAATGACGCTAGGTTTTCTTAAAGCAATGTTAATACTGCCATCTAGCTATGCAGTAATAGTWTATCTTTAGTCCAGTCTTGCTATATAAACTTCTTCAGTTTTAGTTTGGAATAGAGATACAAAAATTCCAATTGCATTTCTGTTAATTTAAAAGGATGTAGGCACCATTTATTATTAAAATAATATTATAATATTATATTTATAATATCATAACATAATATTTTTGACAGTTAACTGAAAAGACAGGTACAAGTTGAAGGTGAACAAGCTATTCTTGTGAGAGATTTATTTTACAAATGCAAGATCTTATTTTTTTGAAGCTTTTTCACATGCCTTTAATTGAAAAGGGCAACTCATATATATAAGTTAAAAACACACATTTGTAAACTGAAGTCTAGATCCTCTCAAACAGGATGAGATTCATCTATAAAAGATCAGGAGTTCTACAAAATGTTTTGTCTGACAAATATTTTATTATTATATTTGTGAATTGTTTGGAAACTGTTTATAGAGTGCTCAACTGAACAYGGTACTCTCTGAGTTTATGCCATTGGCCACATGGGGCCACTTTTGGTTGCACAACATTGCACACTCAAGATCTTGGTCCACCAACCATCCTATTTGACACCTCTTTGGGTAACCAAAGGCCTGAGAGGTGGATGACATGTGCAGGACTTGCCCTGACGGACATATGCAGGACTTGCCTGCCCCATAGAGAGGGCCACAGATGTCCTGTGCACTTAGACGTGGGAACTAGAGGAACTGATTTCCACACTACCTTTCCACATTTTGTACATTCAGATAAACTGAATGAGGGCTACATCCAGTCTCATTTCTACGTACAAACCTATCAGGAAAGCTATGGACTTCTCATCTCAAGAGAAAAAGTCTATGTAAGCTAGCACACACACCAACCAGGAAAGAAACCTATCCAAAGATAGATTTAACTTAAACATAAAAGAGAAGGAGACAGAATCTACATAAGCAGATTTCTCTTAGCTAGTGTTTGGTAAGGATATAGGAGACAAGATACACAGTGCGACATATATCCCTGCGTAGGTTCAGTTCACAGAAACTGTCAAGTCCAAAAACTGACCAATATCAGATTCTTCAAAGGAAGATGTAAGAAAATCTGTTTTTACTTACAGAATAACAGTCCTCAGATCCATCCTAATTCAAGCAATAGGAGATTCACCTGATTTTTAAAACACAAAGGCCTTAGACTATGTGAAGAAAAAACAGAGCTGCCACATGCAGGGCCCCAGACTGCTTCACCTAAATCATTAGAAGAATAGATGTTCTTCCAATTCTTCTGTAAAAAGATCTGGATGATAGCTGTTCATATCTGTGGCATATCATGAGGCCCTAATTCCACCAATACCATTTTTGGAATAGCATATTTTGAAGTTTAGGTATATGTGCTTGTGTACACGCATGTGCGCACACACACACACACACAGAGCTGAATGAAAGTTACAATTTATTAAATGATAGAGAGATTACAGATAATAAAATGACTAACTCAGTTTATCACAAATGTTGAACCACTTTGGTCATGGAAAAACAATAGAAAAAGCAACACTTCATGTCACTAGGGCTACACACATTTTTCAGTTTTACATATTAGTGTTTCATCTTGTTATGAGCCAGAAGAAGCCAGAAGACAAACAAGAAGTTATATTCCATGTTCCCAGAGAAATTAATTTATGATGAAGTGAAATCAAAATGCAAACATTTGTTTCTCCGAAACATCAAGAGCATTAAAAAAAAATTCAATTATAGATACAGTGAGAGATATACTGCTTTCTAAATTTGCACTTTTAATCCCTTGTGTAATGCCCTCAAAGTAACAGGATAAATTTCATAATTCAGGATTAATCATTGCATAAAATTTCACTCCCAGATTCATGAAGTGTGAAGTCCTYGCCCCTGCACAGTGTTTCTTTTCTGGCAGCATAATATGCACCTTTGGTGCTAAAAAGCAAAAAAAAAAGAGCTACTGAGATATATCAGCTACCCAAGCATCTGAGCTATCTATTTCTGCGATCTAACAGTATCGCAAATCATGTGACTCCAGAATTTATTATTTAATTGCAAGAGACAGGAAATCAAAACTCTGAGTCCCACCTCTGTCACTAGTTTGATGTGTGAGCTAGAATAAGTTTCTCCACTTATAAAATGGGAAGTAGTTTTGTGAAACTTAAATGAAGTTGCAAAGGTCTTTGATTTTTTTATTGATATTGACCAATTAGTTAATTAGAAAAAATACTGTGCTCTCCCATACTGCTATTATCAGTAGCTACCTCTTTTTTGGTTCTTAAAATGGGGGTGAAAGGTTAATCTGGAAAAATTATATTGAATTCAGCTCAGTTTGCCTGGATTCAGAAGGCAAAACTATGGATGAACATGCAAAAGGCAGATCATTTCCCTTTGCTTCTTCCCTTCTGCCCTATCATTTAGAAATGTTTTAAGACTTTACAAGTCAGCCACAAAGAATCAGAAGAGTTATTATCCACAGTAGGCTTTTACAACAGATCTAGGACAAAATATTGAGGCTGCTGTACTTTTTTATGTTGCCATTTGTTTTTCTGGTTCTGGAAGACATGTAACTCCTATTTAATGAAGTGGCCACTATTTCAAGTGCCGCAAAGGAGCATGATATAATACTCCATTAGCATTTTAATTTATTTTTCCTCTCCACTGAACAAGCAACATCTTACTACTATAATCAACATGCGTGAATAACTACAGTTTTGCGATGCCCAGCTTTACTGTAATATGCCACATCACGGATCTGTTTAGCTATATACCACCCAAAAACACAGTCTTGTAAGCATTTGTCTTTAAAGAGCCAGGTATTTTCCTAGTAGTATTCTCTTCTGACCATTCTTGTCAACTTATTTTGTGAACCACTGCATTAAAAAACTGAACTTCCAGTCAACTTAAGCTAATCCATCATCTGTCCACCTATTTCTAACATACCTGTACCCATTGCAGCAGAGCCTCCCACAGCACTATGAAGAGTTATAATCACTTCGATCCCTTCCCTGAAACCTTCCCTTAGACTTGACTTGAGGGCCTTTCTGTAACATCTTTGAAGGTAGGAAATGTTAAACCTAGTGTCCCAAAAAATGGACAAGGTTTTCTGGATCCTTGGGTATCCTCATTCAGCATAAGAATAAGGCAAATTAGGAATGTATCATTTAATGATTACACCCATGCAAATGATTGCTCACAGTGAAGGGCACTGAAAAAAATCATGTTCAGGGTGGCTGCAGTTTGGCAGTCAAATGTAATTCACAACTGATACCTGTACCTGTCTCTATAACTTTGAATTAGTAGGCACTCTTCCCTCCCAGGGCCATACTTTTAACAAGTAGGTTATTCCATACTCCTTTGGGAGTGTGAAATTGCAGATTTGATCTTTTCAAGAGCCAGCTGCCCTTTCCAGCTGTTTCATGCTAATCTACTGCCTAGGCTGTTAGGCGTATTATCTTCACCTGTAGCTCAAACCTATCAACTTTGAGCAGACACAATGAAGATGGTCCTCGCACCTTAACAGACTGCCAATTTATTCTAAGGTCACTAACAGACCTAATTTTAAAAGGCTGGAATATTACCTTCCAACAGATAGCTGCTAGTGCCATTTCCTCACTTTGCTTGAGGACAAATGATCTACAAATGACTATGGTGTTTGAATTCATAAAAAGATAAGCATCACAGATAAGTCCTTCTATTCCACGACAAAAGTTTTTACTATTATTATAAGCTATCTAATAATTTTATATTCTGTTGTTCACGACAATGATTTACTGTCCTTCTATTGGTGGTTGGGGGACTGCTGACTTAAAGCACTGTGTCTACACAGCATGATTCCATCAGATGTTTAACCAGTTTGCAGTCAAAATGGCATTTGGAATAAGTCAATGAAACTTACTTGCATACTGGCAAATGGTTTGGGAGAATTCTTGTATATTTTATTCACAACCTCATAGTCCCCAGGGACTCATGTTTGCTAACTTTTACAGTTCAGTTTGGGATCACTCAAAGATTTTGAGAGGCAAAGACATATCACATATGTATTATATATTGCCTAGCTCATGCAAAACATTTATATGTTATTAAAGAAGAAAAAAAAGAAGAGATTTGGGGAAAAGTCATTTTTGTGAAAGTGCAGACAAAAATGAAGCAAGCCCACAGTGGTTGTTTAGATTGAAATCCTTAAATATAGCTCACCACAAACTGAGTTATCACTTGCAAACAAGAATGAAGATGATGATGGCAAAAGAGATTACTTAGGACTGTTTCTGAAAGATGCTGAACTACTGAAAAAGCTGAGCTCTCTCTACTGACTGATTTAAATTTTTCTCTTTAGGAGGCATCCTTTCAAGTGATCCATATAAACTACCCACAGCTTGTGCTCTTAAAGAAATAAAAGCAAGCCTCATCACTTAAATCTACCCACGACTGACCTGTATTTCGGCAGTCTTTCAGATGATTTATTTAATCTATTTCTATATTCTGCTTAAACCAGGGAACCAAACTGCAGTAGGAAAGCTCTGAGATGAAGAATCATATGCTGTTCCTACTCTTGTCTAGGTATCTGCTTATGGCCACCATTTTGTTTTAGGGTTTTCTTTTTCTGTTTAAGTATTTATTTGACAGAAAAAAATAGGCTTGAAGGGACCCCTGAAGGTCATTTAGTCCAATCCTTGTCTCAAAGCATACACAGTTCTGAAGTACGTCGAGTTGCTCATGGCCTTGCCCCGTTGAGTTCTGAATCCCCCCAAGGATGGAGGCTACACAGCCTCCCTGGGCAACCTGTGCCCATATCTGATCACCTGCATGGTTAAAAAAAAGTCCTTGTACTGAATTAAGAGTTTCCCTTTCTGCAGTTGGTGTCTATTGCCTTTTGTCCTTTAGCTGTGCACCTCTGACAATAGTCTGCTCATTAGGTAGCTGAAGACAGCTATAGCTCTCTCTTAGTCTTTTCTTCTTCTGGCTGAACAAACCCAGCTCTCTTGGGCTCTCCTTGTACATCATGGGCTCCAGCCCCTGACCATCTAGTGGCTCTCCACTGTTTCTCACTCCAGTTTCTCAATATCTTCCCTGTACTGGGGAGCCCAAAACTGGTCACAGTGCTCCAAACAAGCTCTCACAAACAATGAGTAAATGCAAATGGACTGCTTCCCTTGGCCTGTCAGCCAACTGTTCTTCCCAGTGCAGCCCAGGATGCCATTAGCCTTCATAGCCCCAAGGCTACACTGCTGATTTATGTTCAACCTGTAGTCCACTGGGGTCATTTTCCGAAAAGTTGCTTTCTTGGTCAGCTCCCAGCCTGCATTGACTTCATGGGATTATTCCATCTCAGGTACAGGACTTTGCATTTGCCTTTGTTGAACTTCATGACGAATTTTGAGGACATGGAATTGCACTGATGGTCATCTGAGATAGATGGACACCTTATCTGAACCATTACGGAGGCTCTTCTGTCCTTAAATGCTTATGAATTGCACCACATGATGCTAACAGGCAGGGCTGGAGTCACTCTTATCTTTTCAAGGTAAATTCATGCCTGCATATGCATATAAAATAATCAGTGCTTGCAGCACTGCTTGGAAACAAAGTTGAGTGTCATTTTCCATCATAAAACTGTTTTTTAGTTCCTTATAAACCTTACATATACACACACATAACATAATTCAATGTCATCTACAGTTACTTGAGGCCAAGCTACCATCTGCCTAAACCAATGTTTAGGGCCCTCTCCACCAGCTCAAACCACATCTATTATGCTCATTCATCTGCATGGTACCTCATACTCTTTAACGAATATCATCCTCATCATGCTTATTTGAAGAGAGAAACTATCCCAGGAGCTGATTTGTGGAAGTCTCATCTCTCTTCCAGGTTGGTCTCTGTTTCTCGTCAGTAGAGAAAGAGCAGGTAAGTCATAAGTCAGGAACAGAGAATTCCTAGACAAGTTTTGTTCTAGAAACTGTAATGCGTAACAAATTTCTAGAAATACTCCAGGGCTAAATGGGGCTGAGAAACAAATACATCTTCCAAGACTTGTGCTGAGTAGGGCTGCCACTAACTAAACACAAAGTTTACTATCAGTTTCCTATGATCTATGGTTTTGGGTATGTCAGAGAAAGTTGATTCACAATTAGCATAGGCATAGCTGAATAACTGTACCTAAGAAAGCAAGTAAATTAGCTCTAACAGAGCTTTCTGATAAAATAGTTATACCATTCCTGGCAAGCAGAATAGAGCTAAAAGAGCTAGCTCAGGTAGAAAAGCATGTACAGGGTAATAATACACATACAGCTTTTGTTAGACTTAAATCATGTGGTCTGAAATTTTCTCTGTTAAAGTCAAATTCCAGAAGATTCTTAGTATTATGATTATTAATGTAGCAAGTAAATAATATATTGCCTGATTACATTCACAATTTCTAACAGCTCTTTCACTGGGAAGTTTGGGGTCTTGCTAGTTTAAGGCAGGTGCTGGAAATTTAGCAAGAACATTTTCCTCTGTTTTTTTTATAACATCAGTGGACCAATGAAGCTCCTAACTCCCACAGATGATACAGTTAGGAAACAGCCTACTTCAGCTTCCCCACGGTCAGGAAGGAGCCTCATCTTGAAAAAATCACCTCTGCAAACATGGCATGTCTCCTAACAAAGAAGTAAGTCACTTTGTGACCATATTTGAAGTAACAGTCAAAATAAAGTTGAAATACGTGACATAAAAGGGGAAGATTTTAAAGCTTCATAATGATGTTTTTAGCCTTTCTTTAAATTCCCGTTTGACTACCGGCTACAAATATAAAACTAGACGCCCCAGTTACAGCAAGATATCCTGCTATTTTTGCCTGGGCCAGCCACGAAGCCTGTTTTCAGATGCCACAAATTTCAAATCTCATCATTTCAGATTCCCAGCCCGGCTCCCAGGCTGCTCCCTAGCAGCAGGAGAGCATCTGAAACATCTGCTGGAAATTCCCTTTTCCTCATACGGGATTAAGTCGGGGAAGACACAAATCACAGCCAATATTTATTAAACCCTTTGATTAATTAAGCTGTAGTTATTATTAGTAGCAGATATTATAACGATGCTCTGCGCACCGTCTCTCCTCACACGCGCGGGTACCTCCCGCACACCCCCCACACGGGCACCCGCTGCTTGAAGGGCTCCACCAGCCACAGGAGCTTTCCGAGCCCCCCCGGGGCACGGGTCGCTCCCAGCGGGAAGACCCCGCCGCGACGCCGCGGCTGCCGCCGGCCGGCCGGCCGAAACCGCCCCCGCGCGGCAGCAACGCCACCGCGGAGCCGTTGGGCCACCACCCCGCCCCGCGCACCCCCAACGGCGGCATTGTGACGCCACGGCCGCGTGCCCCGCCCTCCGCCAAGAGGCGGAGCGCGCGCAGCCGCCTGACGGGGGAGGCGGCGGCGGCGCGGCTCGGTGAGGGCGGCCGGGCCGCGGCGAGGTCGGGCAGCGGTCTCCGGTCCCGGTCCCGGTCCTGCGGGGCGGCCGTCAGCGCGACGGGGGCGGGCAGGCTGCGGCGGGGGCCGCGGTGAGGCGGTTGGGCCGCCTGCGACTCGGCCGCTCCGTCCGGGCGGGGGCGGCCCCGGGGGGACGGCGGCCCCCCGCAGCCGGCGGCGGGCGCGGGTAACAGCCGGGGGGGCGGCGGGCGCTTGGGTCCGGGGAAGCGCGGGATCGGCCTGCAGGCGTGGGAAGCTGCTCCTTGGGTTTTGTTCTTCTTAAAAGATTCATGTCATAGGGGTTGGGCCCGAGTTGTTTCTGTCTGTATGTGGGAAACTGGCCATGGTTGGAAACGGACAGGTCCACTGCTAATGGCAGCGTGTTAAATAGCTATCTTGCATAACTCTTAAAATTTCCATGGCATTGGCTGAATTTCTGCCCATACAGTACTAGATTGTGGCAATGCGTTTGTACTTGAGTACTGTGAAGTGCTGGGCAGCACAGCTGGGTGATGAAGGGAAGGAATTACCTGCCTTATTGTTTTTTCCCTTTCCTTTTTAGAGAAGTGCAGCGTAGGTGAGGACTCAAAAGCCTGAAAGCTCTGCATTGAGAGGGTGTGATGGGACTACAGAGCACGGGGTTGGGAAGGAAGTGCATTTATTGGGACAAAATAGGCTTGAGACAGCAGTAGTACCAAGAGGGAAAAATTAGATATGCTGGCTAGGTGAAAGTAGGTTCTTGGCCTAAGAGGATGATATAAATGAACTGTTAAAAGATGGGGGTTGTATGGAAGACTTCAGTAATTGTAAGAGAGAAGGAATTACCATGTTAGATCAGATCACTGACTTRCTCTTTCATCCAGTCTTTGTTATTATCTAGCCTTAAGTGCTTAAAAATTTGCTGTAAGCCATCACATAATGAACAATTTCAGGACTACTTTTAAATAAACTGATTTAAATAAAAGAAAAAAATGCCTACACTTATCAGCTGGAAACTGTCTAACTAGTTTAAATTCTTTATAATGCTTGGTTTAATTCAGTATGTTCTCATTATTCTCAAAAGATACTAATATTCTTTTAATTGCTCTTTCCTTAAAGAAATAAGGCTTAAACAATTCTGTCTGCATTGTAGTTCTCCTTCGTGCTCTTCATCTTTGAAATCAGTGACTGATAGAAAAACAGTTGATGTATAGGAAGAGGTGTTGAATTAAGGACATATGGACATATGGAAAGAGGCCTTGGATTAAGGGGTTTGTTTTGGTTTTTGTTTGCTTGTTTTCCTCCCTTTCTTCCCCCCATCCCCCCTCCAAACTTCAAAAACAGGGAGTTGGAGACCTCTGTCAATCAGGATATTTAATCTTTTTAATAAGCTTTAGGCTTCAAAGTTACCTTTAGGCAGTGAGGTCCACAATTTAACTGTTCTTAAAATGAAGTGTGTGTGTGTGTGTTTGTTTTTTTTAAGGTGTGCTGCTTCAGAGGATCAATGGCCAAGTAGTTGAGATATTAGCCTACAATATCAAATTGAACGAAAGTTTCCCTGTTGCACTGTAGCTTCCCTTGGGCGAGTCACTTAGCACCACAGAGTACATCTGTACTGATAAATGAAAAAGGGCTAAGGAATGAGCTTGAGCACCGGATTGATCCGTGATTATCTACAGTGCCTGTTAGCTCTTTTCTTAGCTTGGTTTTGGACAAGCTTTCTCAAAGACAAGTTACTCTAAATCTTATTTAGTGCTAAGAAGTACAAGTCAGGGCAAATCTGTGCATCCAGCCATGGGACCAAACGTTGGTTTATGGCGCTCTCTCGCTCTTGTTTAGCAATGTGCACTTTGCCATTCATTCCAGCTTTAAAATGGAGGAAATAAGATGCTATATAACACATAGATGGTTTATGGATAAATATTAAAGCATGCAAGGCACTTAAATACTATATTAATTAMGATCATACATTGAAAATAATGACCAAGGAGCTTGACTGCATATGAACATATTACTCTTTAAATGTTCTTTTTCAGAGAATATTTCTTTGCTCTTGTGTTGAGAGAGCAATCCAGTTGCCTTGTTTACTTTGACATACCATCATTATTTTGTAGAACTTCCCTATCACCAATTATTAATTTATCTCAAGATTAAATACAATTTTCTCAGGGAAGGTGGCTTACTATCTTACTTAGCATATTCATTCCTCTTTTATGTCTATTCTTTTAATAAAAGAATTAATAAGAATGAATTAAATTCAGCTTTTCAGGCTTTTAGTCCTCTTTAGTTAAACTTAAAGCCTACTGTGAGTTCCTTCCTCCATCTCCAAGTGCATTGCCACCAAAATGCGTAATTTGATGGAACTGTGCTATACAGATACCACATATTCAAGGTGTTTCAAACAAAAATCAGAGATGAGTGATAACACTCCCACTGTTTAGAACTGCTGAGCCTGTTTATGTATCTCTGCCATGCTTGGCCACACACTACTGCCGTGTATACACTGATCATGCTGACATCTCTGTTTTCTTCCAGATCTGTTTTAGTTTTAACAAAGCCTGTGCTTTAGCAAGAACAATGTTGTTGACAGCGCTACAGGCATACAATAAATAATAAATTAATTCACCCTTAAACTGAAATGTAGCTGTGACTTTTTTATTTTACTTGATGTTGCTTTTTGTTTTATGCTAATAATCTCAAGCAAAAGATATACTTAAAATCTGGATAGTTTCTTGGGCTTAGCCCAACAAATCAAACACATGGGGCAAAATAGGCCATGGGACTGAATCATGTTCACACAAGTGAATTGCTTACTTAGAGCCTTAAGACTCAGTAAGGGACTTGTTACAGAATTGGTTTCGCAGCCACTAAAAGTATCAAAGTACTGAATTTTGCTCAAAAAGAAGTAAACTGTGATGTTAGGTTAAACTATATTCTTTCTTTCCTAAACATTTTCTGTGTTTTGGAAGCTTTCGATAATTTTTAAATTGATGTTCTTCACTGTAAAGTTGTTTTTAAGTTTTGTGCTTTTTTAATGAAAAAAGTGATTTTTCATTAATATATACAAGTGTTGGCACAAGATGATGTGGTTTAGCAGTCCCTATGTTTTTTTCTAACAAATGATTTGACCATGCATATCTTAAATTATTCTGTATACTTGATTAATATCTATATTGTTTCATTACCTGAGAGCTTAATAACCAATGGATGTTTTATGAGTGATGTCATATAATCTTTCATATAAGAATACAGCTCTATCCACAATCTTGCTGGCTTTCTTTCCAATTATTTTCAGTATAATTGTTTGCTGTTCTGCTGATCAAAAGCATACTTATAACTTTTAATCTTTGTCCTTGGTGGTTATTAAATACACATTTATTCTTATGACAGTGTTCTTCAGTTTAAATCAAAGTTGCTGAGCCTATAGCCAGTGGGTGACTGCGGTCAACCAGAAAAGCTTCTCCAGCCCAAGGTTCATTTTTCTGCTACATAATAGGGAATGGGCTGCAAGCCAAGTGAGCTGAGTGGCTTGCGACCTGCTCTGTGTGGGCTGCCTTCTCAAAGCTCCATGGCTGCTTCCTGTAATATTTCTAGCTATTTATCTGTCATTGAACTGAAAAGCACACATCAGTGGTTTTGCACAAAGGGTAATTCTGCCACATCATAGAAGTATAGAAGCATACCAGATTGCATGATACTTCTGTCATGTGGCTAGAGATGCTTCAGTCACATGAGTGCTATCTGCATTTTGTTCATAAAGGATGTCGGAATAGAGCACAGTACGCAGACCTTGCATCTTGGTGCACCTGCTTTTGTGACCTGCACCTCTTAAGTTTGTGGGTTTTTTTGGAGCAGAGGAAGGATATTTTCCCATTTGTAATTTTTTCTCTCTTGCTTTATTGATAGCATAAAACAAGAAGAGAGATTAAATAAACTGAAATGCAGGTACTATTTTAGGATTTTAACAAAAGTTTGTATTCAATAGTTCCTTTCTTCTTTCCTGGCTTACTTTCTTCAGATGTTCTTTACTTTTCATCCAGTGTATTTATAGAGACTAATCCAATCTCTCCAGTTTACTAGCTTAATAAGCCAAACATATTTTTCTTCTCCCTGCAGACAAGCAATTAGTTCATCAGAAAATTTCAGTTACCCTTCTTTACATCTCTTCCTGTTTTGATGAAGCTTTCTTGAATGTTGCTTAGCATTGTGTAAGGTCTCAGCAATGCTTTGTACAATGGCATTAATGGTTCTGTATGTGTAATGGAAGCATCTTTTTCTTCCCTGATTTCCTTTGGATTTCACTTACCTTTTCATGGCCACACTTTTTGTAACTTGTTATCACTGTGTGATTGACAAAGGCCTCTAAATTTTTCTCCTTTCTTCCTCCCAACTTACAGGAGTTTCTCTTGAAAATGTATGGTCTTTCCTATTTAAGCAGTATCCCATTTTTGTTGTTCTCCAAGTTGATTATTCTAGTATACTAGTCTTTTTTTTTTGAGTCTCAGTGCTATCAGCAGAAAAATTCATTGGAACTCTTTTACATTTTGTGTGCTGTAAATATTGCCTTAGTCCAAGAATAATTTATATTGCTGCATTTGGATGAGACTGAACTTTAGTTAGTAAAACAGTGATTGTACACATTTTAAAGTTCAAATAAGCCTATCAGATTATTTTCTTCTCCTCAGTTGTTGAAATGTACATGAGGCTAGCTGGCTGAGTAATCCATTACAAAATAAAAGCAAAAGCTAGAACCTTTTGTCCTTATCAGTGCATCAGGTTTTTGCATCTGGGGAGCAAGGGAGGCAGAACGCCATTTTTGTTTCTGCCTTTATAAACACTGTAAAGAAAATCAGTAATTCCCTTAATGCAAGATATTACTGTTGTCATTTTGTACAGCACAACTTTAACTGTTCAAAGTATTTCTTCCCAGTTGTGTGTGTGTTGATATTAGTTGATATCAGTATATTAAGATTTGCCTAAATCCATTAAGTGCTTTCCCTTAAATCATATAGTGAAAATGTAGCGAGTTCATAAGCTCAGGCCTTTATTTAAATATACAGAATGTTAACTGAACTTTTCCAAAAAAATACCCAAGGTGTTGAAAAGATTATCAAAAGTAAATTTAGATTTTTTTTTCCTTCCTTCACAACTTGCTACTGTTGTTAAGACTTTTTAAGATGGAAAGTTGAATATCAGGCATCTCTATTCTTCTGATGCTTAACTTTTAAGAAATATATGTTTGTGATGTAATTAGATTTGATGATTACAGAGTTAAATTCCATGCCAACTTGGAATCTTATATTCTAAAACTAAAGGTTAATAGGCAATAACCATAACAAATCAGACTTTGTACCAAGCAACTAGATATCTTTCTGCTAATACACACAGTATGAACACCATTAGCAATCAGTTAGAAGACATTTTGTTATAAGATAAACTTTTAGTTTCATCTATGAACAATCTTACTGACTCTTATTCCAATTTGCAGTAATGGAACAAGTGCAGGATTCAGCTACGCAAGAAGATGCAAATATTAAAGCTATCAATGAAGAGTACAGGAAAGCCTTTATATTTATCAATAAAGGACTGAATACAGATGAACTGGATCAGAAGGAGGAGGCAAAAAATTACTATAAGCAAGGACTTGACCACTTGCGCCGAGGAATTAGCATTCCATCGCAGGGTCCTGCGTGTGTTGGATCCCAGTGGGAGTCCGCCAGGCAGATGCAACAGAAGATGAAGGAGACCCTCCAAAACGTTCACGCTCGACTCAGTGTTCTAGAACAAGACACCCCCACTGCTCAAACAAGTCCTGCTGCAACAGGTGCCTCTGCTGAGGTGCCCAAATTATACCCATCTATTCCTTCTAAAGAGAAGCCAGAAAGACCTCCTGCGCCTAATTCTCTGTTGGCACCACGCCAGCCACCTGTGGCAAGCAGAAATGTCACAACTGTGAGCGAGGGACAAACTCCAGATATGAGTCCATCACCTCCAAAACCTCTCTGTCTGCCAAATGAAGCACCTCCTGCCTACACACCTCAAGCTACCAATGGCCATTTTACTGTGTCTTATGGCACAGACTCTGGGGAGTTTTCAACTGTAGGTGAGGACTACTACAGCAAGTGTAATCAGCCACCTCCCCTTGAAAGTCTGGGAGTGGATGCAGATGAGTTGATCTTGATTCCCCAAGGAGTACAGATATTCTTTGTGACTCCTGATGGGCAAGTTAGTGCTCCTTCATATCCTGGATATCTACGCATCGTGAAGTTCTTGGATACAGATAGTGAGACGGCCCGGAATCATCCACCTGCATTTCTTCAGGTAACGAATAAAGCATGATAAAACAAACAAAAAAAAATTTCYCCTTTAATTATATTTCAGAAATGTCATAAAATTTTAAATGGCTGTCATCTTAAGCTTTTGCTCTTCTGAACTGAAAGCTGTCTGAGAGAATGTGAAAGAATCTCTTCGTGTTGGAGAAACGGTTATCTGCTAATGTACATTTGCATGTCTTTTCTGAGAAATGTCCTCTAGGTGTTCCTCAGGTTCTTGAGTGCTTACTGTTTTGATGAATTCCATTTCCTAAGAGAGTTGGCCTAACACTTCTGTTCATATTATAAAACTAACTTCCTTTCCTTCAAATAAAGAAGACACATTGATTATAACATTTCAATATAAAATAGGTTTACACACTACTTGCTTCTTTGTCTGAACCAGTGGTCAGATATTGCAGTTAACTTGGAGAATTGATAATTCAGAATGTTAATCTGCTCTGAACTACAAGTGGAGAAGACGCATTATTTGGATTTTCTAGTCCATGCTTGCTTATTTGGGTGTATTCTGTAACACAGACCATTTCTGGTCATGTTCTGACTTTGGATCTCTTTGCTGCTGCTAAGATTGTTTGGCTCTTGGAGGTCTTATCTTTGAAGAGGAAACTTTAAGAAACAGAAAAACCCTTCGTGGTATTGGGTTCTACTCATTCCCCTCTACCTCTGCTGGCAGTAGCTATGCCAATGGCAGCTTCTCTTTATTCTGCCATATAAACCTGTTCTGAGATCTACAGGAAGTTACAGGCACTGCGCATCCTGATTTGTTTGGCTGAATGCTTCATCTGCGTCTATAACTAGGCCTCAATTAAGAGGCTACCAGGCTGACTTATAATCCTGTGAGAATTAGTATTTTCTCTATATTAGACTGTCAAAGCTAATCAAGGATGATATTCTCACAACCATGGATTTTTTTGTTGTTTTTTCAAGATGACATAAGGCTTTTATTTTACTTATTAAACTGTAGAGAAAACTAAGTTTTCAGTGCTAATGGGTACATTTCTTTTTCTTTCTTGTTAATAGGATCCTTTACTTTGTAGAAATAATCTTTCCTTTATGTCCTTATCTTTTCCAGGTTTGTGACTGGATGTATCCTCTAATGTGTAATCAGTCTCCTGTTCTGTGCTGCAGTACTGGAGTCTACATGTTCCCTGACACAATGTCACAGGTGCCAGGGTCCTATGTGGGAGTAGTGTTGTCTTTAGAACTTCCAGCAGCTGACAGAGAGCTTTTTGAGGATCTGTTAAAACAGATGTCTGATCTTCGAATCCAGGTAAATTCCAGGGCTGCCTCTTTTAAACTAATAATAAAAGGTAGAAATGATCAATATATTTTCCTGATTATATTTACTTGTATAAAATTGCAAAGTTCTGTGTCTTGTTTGGTGAGCTCAACAATGTGAAATAAATAACATAGACAAGATTAAGCACACCTAGGAATGAAACTGTACGTACCATAAGATAGGGAGGATAGAAATTTTAAAATAATAAACTGTAAGCACAGAAAAGAAATGGTCATTTTGTATATTTTCACTGTTTTCCCAGAACAGAACATAGGTGTGAATGAAAATTTTTGTTCAGGAGAAAGCACATTTTTTCTGTGAGTATGCGTGCACATGCATGCACTCTGTATATAGTTTTGATGAGACCATTCTTGGAATATTGTACCCAAGTACGTCTACAGTTTAAAAAGGTTAAGCTCCTCAAAGAAGAGCTGTGAAAATACTGAATACCTCAAAAATATGCCTTAAAATGGGTTCTCAGAATAGATTAATCTGGTGCCTTACTGTAGCAGAATTTTAAGCAGAGAGAAAACAGAAAAAACATAATCCAACAAAGGCACAAACCACTCAGATACATTGACTGGAAATAAGGTGAAAAATGTTAATGATGGCTGTAACAGAGCATTGGAGCAACATTTCAGGAGGAATAACAATCAATAACCACTTAAAAACTAATAACAAAATTATATCTTTTCATGAAAGATACCATCTTGTTGAATGACTCAGACGAATAGTTGGAAGGATCCGGTTTGCAACATGTCACCTGGGTGGAGTTTGGTTGTGTTATAAATCCTGTTGAGTTCAGCAGGGGACTTCACTAGCACAAGAGGCCACTAATTTTTACTTTAAAAGTACTACACAGTTGTGTGATGTTTTGATTTGTTTCAGTGCAGGAGACACTGGGTAAAATTGTGATCTGTCCTGCGTAGAAGTTCAGATTATAGTAGTCCCGTATTGTCCTAAAATTCCATGTTTCTGTTAACATTCCCTGATATAATGTCACAGGTGCCAGGATCCCATGAGAAAGTAGGGTTATCTTCAGAGCTCCCAGCAACTGAGAGAGCACATTTTGAAGATAAGTTAAAACAGATGTCTGGCCACAAAGTCCAGGTAAATTCTGGGACAGTGGTTCTAAATTTTTTTKTGTGTGTGAAAAATATAAATTGTCACTGAAATACAACTTAAAACTGCTGAGATTCCAGACTTGGTTGACAGCAGCAGTGTATGCTCCTGCCGATTTCCACACAATGCCACGTGTCCCAATCCTTTTTTTTTTCTTTTTTTTTTCTTTTCTTTTTTTTTTCCCCCCTTAACTTAGAGCTTGTTCAATTACTGCAGGCTTCTAAATTCTGAAAATGAGTAGCAGATTTCTGGAATCTTAAAAACTTTGTCATACAGCAAAGTCAAAATTTTCCTTTGGACAAAACATTTCAAAGCCTAGTCTGCTGGCTGTTTAACTCTACCTGTTTTATATAGTATTCCTGAGAATCTAATTAACAACTATATGTAATATATGTGTAGTATGGAGTTGTCTTTCACATTAGAGAACCCATTTCAGCTCCTTAGCAGAGGCTCACTGAACCTTTTTCTACATGGTGACCCAAACTTTGGTATAACTAAACTGTATCTGGAACATACCTTGTGGGTTTTTTTCCTCCTCTTTTGCTTTTTTTGCCTTTTTTTTTTAAATTATAGCTCTGTATGTTAAGATTATTTCTGCACCCCTTCTGCAAAATGATCAAATGCTAAAAACAGAAACATATCTTGATAACAAGATTTCACACCGCTGTCAAGCAATAATTGATGGTATACTACAAGTCAGTGATACTAAAAAAAGAATGATAATATGATGCAAGTGTATACAAAATAATAGTGATACATTGTTAGCTTTCTGGGTAGCAATTTACTAAGATTTAAGCTAGTCTTTCCTGTTAATGTGTTTTTTTTTCTTTTTTACTCTTTGTGCAGGATCCTATTTTTATTTTCAGAAAATACGTTAGGGGAATCTAAGGATTCCATGTAATATCAAATACTATTGTTTTGTGTTTTCTGTTGTGTTTATAGCTCTCATCTAGGAATGCTTTCATACAGGCTCTTCTAGAAGAAAAAAAAGGTCTTTTTTCTTTTAGCCCTTGCTAATCAGTGCTGTTTTAAATTATTGAAACATTTACTTTTTGATATTTACATTGCAGAATTCTAACTAAAAACTAAATTTATTACAATTTTTCTGCCTTCTCTAGTTAAAGTTCAATTATTCTTTGTCTACAAACTATGTAAAGTCATGGTACCATTATTAGAAACACTAACCACACTGTGATCGTGGTTGCTAATAACTAGTGACTGTCTACTCCAGAAACTCTAGAGTTTGAGAGGAATTCACACAGAATCTATCCACCCAAGAGGAACAGTATTATGCACAGTTCTGAAATGTTCCTTGGCTGTACCAATCTGCAAAAGCGTCAGCAGCACATGGAATGAATAATCTCCTTTATTTAGAAATTTGGGAGGGAAGGATGAGGAGCAAACAACCAGAACAGCTTCATTCTTTTAGTGCAGCTGGATTCTTTGAGCAAAGATGAAGAACAGGGACTGCAGTTCCCATACTGAAAAACAGTAGAGTTGACTTCCCTCTGGGAAGATAAGATACTTGTTCATCTATCATTTTTATCTTTTCTGCTAGTTAAATTGTACTGTCAGCTACCCCTGCTTTGTTGCTTGACCAGACAGCCTTGTTGGCAAGCAGATCTTTTCATTGTAACTGAAGAAAGTTTACAGAAAATGCTTAGTTGTTTGATAAGCTTTTCTTAATATACAGCCTTTCTGTGGAAAAGTGATTGAATCACAAACTTCCATTGACTCTGTACACTTGTTGGAGGAACACACAGCACTGGCTTTTTTTTTTTTTCCCCATAATAGATTTGTATGACCATCTAAAATAAAAATCTTGGTGCCTTGTGAAGTAGATTCTCAGATGTTTACTTTCACTTGTTAGCCTTCAGAAGCCTCTAGTGATGTGATTAACTTGCCTCAGACTGTACATATCCAACCACAAGCTGAAGGAGGGGAAAAAGAGAAAGAGTTGCCAGAATGGAGCGAGAAAGTTGCCCATGGAATCTTGTCAGGTACTGTCATAGTAAGGGGATTACATTAAATAACTCACCTTTGTGAGTAATACTTAAATGCATGTATGCTGGTAAAGGCTGAGTGGTCAGAAATGGTTATTCACCACTTCTGATTGTAGTCCTCTAAAAGATACTTTGGTGTGTTCTGTTAAAACAATGTGAATTTGAATCCCCTGCCAGCGACAGATTTGTTTATAGCAAATGGTCTAGATTCCTAATTCAAGCATGTAAATTAGGTTATTGCCCTGTATGACTCAAACCACTGTGATGGARCAATTTTATTCTTGTATAAGCAGTTATGCTAAAGTGTGCATTTACTGTGGTTTATGCAGATAAGCACTGGAATGCATAAATGACCACATCACAAAGAAATATGAAGCTGCTGGAAGGGCTAATGCAAAGACAGAAGATTGTTTTTTACATTTTCAGAATGCTAATAGCTTCAAGATGTGCAGCTTTATTACTGTTGACCCTGTTGGGAGTTGAATATCCATTAAAAAAATGAATATCTGTATTAAACTGAGATTTGGATGAAGGCTGGCTACAGTGGACTTAAATAAAATGAGATGGAAAAATATACATGGTGTAGGAGCAGAAATCATTGCAGGAATTTATGCTGGCCCACTCAGGGAAGTGTGTAATTGCAGACTATAATCAGAAATGTTGCTGAAGTCAGTGCTGGAGAAGCAGAGGAAGGAAAGCTTTCAGAATTCTAGTGTGTAAAATTCTACACATATTAAGAAAAATAATTTGTTTTGAAGGTGCCTCTTGGGTAAGCTGGGGCCTAATGAAAGGAGCAGAATATACTGGCAAGGCTATCCACAAAGGAGCTTCTAAACTGCGAGAACACATTCAACCGGAAGAAAAACCTCTGGAAGTCAACCCAACTGTAGCAAAGGGGCTTCATGTAGCAAAACAGGCTACTGGAGGAGCTGTGAAAGTCAGCCAATTTTTAGGTAAAATATTCCGTCTCATAATTTAATATATTTTTGCCTTAATGAATAGATAGTCTGTAAAATGAGAGCTGGTTTCTTTAGTCAATGAACTAAAGAAGGGACTGACCTGATGAAATTCAAAGATTAGTTGTTTGTGCCTAGTTATCCCCTGTGTGAGAGAACATGCTTTAGGAATAATTTTACTGTATGCCCTTGAGGGCATGTTTTTCTTTCTTAAAGGAATAGTTTCTATAGCAGAGTATTTTTACAGTCTTTAGTTTGGCATCTTTTTTTAGGTTTTAGATAATTAATTCAAAATGGCTTCTCTTTTTCTTAAGTTAATCGTGTATTTTAAAAGCTGTAGAGTCACAAGTTACTAACATACACAGTGGACCAGTATAGAGGGTGTTTATGTGTGCACATGCACATATAGTTTAAACATGCCTGAAACAAGTCTGTTAGTCTGAATATGGACTTCCAAATAGTGTTCAAAGGTGCTGAGTAATCAGAGCAGTTCTCAGTAAATTCGTTCTGTTATTTATTTGTATTAATGTTAGGATTTAGTGTCTAGTGACTCATCAGTGTTTAAAATCCAGTTGTGCTGGATACTGTAAAACTGCTTTGAAGAGTAGGAATGATGGTAAGAAGGACAATTGTAAGAAAGACTTCTCCAGAAGTCAATATGAGGAAAAAACCCAGCTTGTTCCCTAGCTGTAATTTGGAGATAACAAAGTAATGGAAATAGTCACTTGAAATCACAGAATGGTTGAAAGGGAACTCCAGAGATCTAGTCCAACCCCCCCCCTCAAGCAGAGTCACCTGGATCACGTTGCCCAGGATTGTGTCCAGGTGGCTTTTGAATATCTCCAGAGAAGGAGACTCCACAACTGCTCGGAGCAACCTGTTCCAGTACCCAGTCACCCTCACAGTAAAGAAGTTTTTCCTCATGGTCAGAGGGAACTTCCTGTGTTTCAGTTTGTGCCTGTTGCCTCTTGTCCTATCGCTGGGCACCACTGAAAAGAGTCTGGCCCCATCCTCTTGACACCCCCCGTTTAGATATTTGTATACATTGATAAGATCCCCTCTCAGCCTTCTCTTCTCCAGGCTGAACAGGCCCAGCTCTCTCAGCCTTTCCTCATAAGAGAGATGCTCCAGTCCCTTCATCATCTCAGTAGCCCTTCACTGGACTTGTTCCAGTAGCCCCATGTCTCTCTCGTACTGGGGAGCCCAGAACTGGACGCAGTACTCTAGATGTGGCCTCACCAAGACTGAATAGAGGGGGAGGATCACCTCCCCTGACCTGCTGGCAACACTCTTCCTAATGCAACCCTGATGATACCATTGGCCTTCTTGGCCACAAGGGCACATTGCTGCCTCACGGTCAACTGGTTGTCCACCAGGACCCCCAGGTCCTCCTCTGCAGAGCTGCTTTCCATCAGATCATCCCCCAGGCTCTACTGGTGCAAGGGGTTATTCCTCCCCAGGTGCAGGACCCTGCACTTCACTCTGTTGAATTTCATGAGGTTCCTCTCTGCCCTTTTCTCCAGCTTGTGGAGGTCTTTCTGAATGGCAGCACAGCCTTCTGGGGTATCAGCCGCTCCTCCCAGTTTTGTATTGTTGGCAAACTTGCTGAGGGTGCACTCTGTCCCTTCATCCAGGTCATTGATGAAGAAGTTGAACAAGACTGAACCCAGTATTGACCCCAGAGGGACACCGCTAGCTACAGGCCTCCAACTAGACTCTGTGCCACTGATCACAACTCTCTGAGCTCTGCCTTCCAGCCAGGTCTCAATCCACCTCACTGTCCGCTCATCTAGCCCACACTTCCTGAGCTTCCCTATGAGGATGTTATGGGAGACAGTGTCAAAAGCCTTGCTGAAGTCAAGG
>NW_020450678.1:596604-607518 GCF_003343035.1 Apteryx rowi | reverse complement strand
ACATCCACCAGCTCCCTCAGCACTCGTGGGTGCATCCCATCAGGGCCCATGCAATTGTGGATGTCAGGTTTGCCTAAATGATCTCTAACCTGATCCTCCTCCACCAAGGGAAAGTCTTCCTTTCTCCAGATTTTCTCCTTGGTCTCCAGAGTCTGGGATTCCTGAGGGCTGGCCTGAGCAGTAAAGACTGAAGCAAAGAAGGTATTCAGTATCTCTGCTTTCTCATGTGTCCTTCGTCACCAGGGTCCTGACCCCATTCAGCAAAGGGCCCACATTTTCCCTAGTCTTCCTTTTGTTGCTGATGTATTTAAAGAAGCCTTTCTTATTGTCCGTGACATCCCTTGCCCGATTAAATTCCAAATGGGCCTTAAATAAGAGTATGCGACAAGTATCTATTTCTTCTGAAGTGCTTTTAGCCACAATACTAACCTTATTTGTTTGTTAGGAATTGGAGCTGTTCAGAATCCGAAAATAAGGCTGCTTCTATACTCTTTGGATACTWAAGTGTGGATTAGAGTCTGTCTTCAGAATCAGCATATTAAAATAGAAGTAACACCTTAGACTTCAGTGAAGCTTACTTCCTAATTAACAGTAAGGATGTTTAAAGAAAAATCTTCAGTGTTCTTATTAAATAATCTGCATGCCATTATTTTACGATAGTTGAGGGAGTGTGTTCTATAGCAAGCTGTGTTGGAAAAGAGCTGGCTCCACATGTGAAGAAGCATGGCAGCAAATTAGTTCCAGAATCTCTTAAGAAAGACAAAGATGGTAAATCCACTTTTGATGGTGCTCTGGTGGTAGCAGCAAGTGGAGTTCAAGGTAATAAAAATTTCTTATACTTTTTTTAATTGCATAAGTTATTTTTCAGTGCTATGAACTCAAATAAGCTGTTCATTTTTACAGGGTTTTCAACAGTATGGCAAGGTTTAGAAAGTGCAGCCAAGTGCATTGCTAAAAGTGTTTCAACTGAAACTGTAAAAACTGTCAAATACAAGTAAGTTATGTTTTTATTAGTTTCATCTTCTACAACATGTTGTCCTGGTATATGAATACTGGCAAACAAAGCTCGTGGAAGTGCAAGGAAGTTAACTAAAATATCTGCTTTGCTCTAGTTATGCAGTGCATGACATGCTGTTAAGTGTACCATAGTGCTCTTTATGTAAAATATGAAATGAATCAATGCTTTTGAAGTTTTTCTAGCTCTGTTCTAGAAGTATTACAGCTTCAGGCAGTGTTGACAAATACTGTTCAGATTTATATCTTTTTGCTACAATATAATAATGTCATTATGAAAAAAGTTACTGTTTGAAACCTCTCAGCTCTGATCCTTAATTTATGTGAACTTAACTAAGTTTTAAGAAAAATGAAGAAGTGACTTCAACTATCAGCAGATCAGACCAAAGTGAGGAGGTACAAAAAGAAATTTCTGTAAGGAAATCTAAAGCATAAATAGCAATAATAGGATGAAATGAGAAGAGACACTAGTCACAGCTTCAAAAATGCAGATATTCCTGGACAAAGATGGGGGGGGAAGAGGACAGTAACATTTAGGAGCATGTTACTAAGACAATGGAAGGAACAAAGTCGATGATTGTGTATAGTGAGAGATACTAGGGAGAATTAAGGGAAGATTATGAAACAACTGCAAAATGTGTGAAATACACCCCTCAAAGTGCAGTAGGAATAATGAAATGTGAGAAGTAAACATGTAGGATGGTAAGCGTAGCAGAAGAGACTTAAAAAAGGGATGCTGAAAGAACATACAGACCATTAGCAGCAGGAAACAAGATGACAAGGTAAACAACAGAATATGGACATTAGTGGTTTGACATCCAGGGTTCTGTTCTAGTGCATTTCAGATAGGAAACTACAGACATGGGGCAAGATAGCAAGCTGCTAGTCAATGCTGCTTTATTGCTAACATGTTTGGGTTTTGATAGGACTGCCGGAAGGCATTGTACTGGTACTCTTTTCACATAAATTCATATTAATGTTTTTGTTTTAGATGTAAAAATAGGAAATATGGAGATCAGCAATCAACAGCCCCTAAGAGTGAAAAACAATAAGTAAATAAATGCTGCAGTTAACTACAATAGAATTTACAATATTTGATAATTGAGGATTTCTTCCATCTTTTGATTCTATTCTATATAAATATATTAAAATTCTACATAATATCTTTTTTTTGCCTCAGTGACAAAAGACCTCTGCCCTCCAAGTACTTTAATGAACCACTTAATGTAAACCGTGCTAAAGGAGCATCATCACAGTGTCTTTATGTAAACAAACTCAGCTAAAACTTAGCTGTATTACCTTTCCTGATAGAGTTATAAAGACATGTTTATTGTAAGCATAAGTCAGTGAGAACTGGGGGGAAAACGTAGCTGCAGAAGTACTAGTTCTGCAAAAGTATCTTGCTTCTAACTTACTGGGTTTTTACAAAGGTATAAATAACTACAGTATCTGCATCTGCTCAACTTTTTTCTTAAAAAAAAAAAAAAGTTACAAATGATGCAATTGAGATAAGCAAGGCAAAAAATCAACTATCAAATATTTAAGAAATTACTAGTTTATCTATATTGGATGAGCCATGATCTGTCTTTAAATGAAATTGCCTATTGTACTGATGTTACAGAAAACTGGCTTATTATTCCTGAGGTGAAAATGACTAATCAGGTTGGCAAATATTTACTGCTGTTTTGCTGTGAGACTAATTCTGTGATCTGCAAATCAGATGTTGATGATTGAAGGCTGTTACTCTATCAGAGAATTAAAAACAAAAACAAAACAAAATAAAAAAGCACTATCTTTTTTTCCATTCAGTTTCATTGTTGGTTCCAGCTGTTACCTGTAATGGTTACTCTACTGATACTGAGAAAGATTTTTTTGATAAAATTTGATAGATTTGGGATTCTTTGATATCCTGTTCTTCTCTTTAGCCTTACTTTGAGGGCCTCCAAGAATTTCTGATCAAAAGAGCAGGGCAAAGGTAACTCACCTAACTGCTGATATTCTAATGCTGTCAGAAGTATTTCCTTTTGGACTGATTTGTCTGATTACAGTACTCTCTGGGGAAATGTTTAGCTGCCTGGAACAGCTATTGCTCTCACTATACTTCTTGCTCTCCTTCAGTATGCTCTCTCTGCTACTACAGAGACATTACCTTTCTTCATAAATGAGTAATTAATTTAATGAGGATATGAGACTGCTAATTTCCCCTCACAATCCAGTGGAGAGATGAGAGGTTATATGTATCAGTAATTTTCATCGTATCCTCAAGGTTTCTGCTTTGAGGCTTTTGCTGTTTAGTTTTTTTTTTTTTTTTCTCTCTCTTATCTCCTCTCCTTTGCTATTGTATTGACTCCAGGCTACTTCAGATAGGTCTGCATTGCACAATAGAATTTGTTGCAGGGGCCATGCAACAAATCAGTTTAGCTACCTCTAGCATTTGAACATAGCTGTTTCATTCAGCAGTTCTCTGCACCCATGAGACCTGGGTTAATTTGCTTGGTCACAGTGGTACACTAACTTGTGAGACTGCTTTTGGGACTTTGAACTGCAGTGTCCGTTGCTCTTACGCCAGACATAATATCACACTATGCCAGGTAGACAAAGGCAAGGGTGATACAGAAAAGGTACTAACCAAGCAGTATTCTGGCAATGGTGGTACCAGCTGTGAAGGCAATGCCTAAGGTGACTCTGGTCCCTTTTTGTCTAACAGTGAAGAAGGCAATTATGACAGTATTCACCCTCTTTCCTCCTCAGTGCTGCTACCCATGGTACAGACTGAGCAATTTGAGCAGCTGCAAGGGTCTGGCCCTGGAGAAACTAAATAGAAGAATACAGGATATGAGAGGGGACCAACCTTGCACATATACAATTGCAAAAAGTATTTTTTATAGACAAGCCTTCTAATCCTTCCTCATGACTATGGGAAAGGACTGGCAGGGGGTTTTGAGGAAAAGGACAGAAGCATATTGGTATCCTTAAAGAGGAGAAGATTATTTCAAAACATGCTGTCTGATAGAGTAGCAGCCCTTACTCAAATGACTCAGTAATTTTTAATTTTACTCCTTAAACATTTAAGCTGTGCACTTAAGAAAATAAATACCCAATGCTAGTTCATAACTATGCTTAAATTGTTGCTTTTGAAAGAATTCTCATGAAGAGAAAATGCTAAATACATATATCTACAAATCTCTTGTCTGTCTTAAGGTATGGAGATGATGCTGGCCATGCTACAGACAATGCTATGAATTCTGCAATCAATGTTGGCATGACAGCGTTTAACATTGACAACATTGGTATCAAAGCTGTTGTGAAGAGAACTGCAAAAGAAACTGGCCATGCTGTGTTGGATGAATATAAAGTATTGGATAAAGAGAAAAAGGATAAAAAATGAGAACAATGAAATATTTCTCAAAGCCTTACATTAGAGATGAAACTTCCTATTTAGAAGTAACTATATTGCTAACTGTGATTTAACACAAATCATACTATACTTTTCAAGCAACTGTTACTTAATTTGACCTGAAAATATAAAGGTTGGAGAGGCGTTCTTACAAGGGAAAAATGAAAGTCTCCTTAATTCATCATTCTGTATTGATGCAGGGATTTTGACAGCTTGAAGGATATGAGTTTGCAGTTAATAAACTTGCCTCTGTAAGCACTTTTTTCAAAATATAATCTGAAACAGTAGAATAATATAGAAACATTGTGAATATTTTTGTAATACTTTATATTTGTAAAGAAGGTAGTGATACTGAACAAATAGGGTTACTAATTCTGTTCTTAACTATGTTTAGTTAGTTTAACAAAAACTAAGCTTTACTAAAACTAAACATTATTTAATATGCACCACTTATTTTTGTGTTTTATTCTTTTGTTTTCTAGAGAATTTCTTTTCATAGCCACTAAAAAGCCAATCTTATCCAAAGTTCATATTAGAAGAAATGAAAGACAAACCTCAGGTAACTAGATAGCCATTCCCTTTAAAACTATTTTTTCCATCCAGCATGAACAAACCAAAGATACGAAGCATTTCCTCTAATAAGAGGGTACTTGCATCTCTAGAAAAATGTATTCTGTAGTTGGCACTATAAGTAATGTTCAAAGATTATATGAAATTGAGATTTTTATATGGAGAGGATAAGTGCATTTCTGCATAAACAAAAATATTTTTCTGTAAAAATTCTGGAGAGGCCACTAGAAATGTCTATGCATTCTGTACTTTTCAGCCAGTCCACAAAGGGTCACAGTATATATTACTTCTAATGAAAATCATAGTATATATGCCTTCTAATAGAAGACATGAAGTATTTGCTTCAAGAAGTAGTTCTAACAGTCAGCACCTTTATTCCAATGAATTCATAGTTGCACAAGGTATGTCTTTAAAGGGTATGAAGACAAGCACCTTTAATTAGATGTGTATGGAATATAAGACACTACTGTGTAGCTTCTTCATCCTATTGCACTGTGAAATAACTCCACGTAGAACAACTGATAAGAGTCCTCCTTCCTTCTGAGATGCTTTTTCACTGCTGCTTATTTAAAGTTCATTAGTGGGTTTTAAAGCTGCTATACATTCTAGTCTTGACTGGTCCAGCAGCAGATGGGACACTGTCAATTTACAACTCGCCTTCATATCAAATAATGGGAGAAGATAACTGTGAATGATTGTTAGAACGTGATATTTGTATATCAGATTGAAAAAAAAGCAGTAACAAATAGCTACTGGAAGAGTAACAGGTAGCACATTTTGTGGTAGTTACTGTAGCTGTGTACTTTAGTGTGAGAAAAGTAAAACAAAGGGGCTAACCACTTGAAGTGTAACTTGGACTGATTTACGAAATAAAAATAAAATTAAATAAAATTAAAATTAAAACTGGTTAAACTGTGCTTGGCTTTCTTATGATGTGAATCTACTGTAAGCAGCAGTGAGTGGAAAAACTAGGATTTCTTCTGAAGTAATAGAAGAACAAACAGTCTTGGAGTATGTGTACAATAGAAACCCAATCATCAATTACAGTTTAAAATATTTCACAGTAAAAAGGTCTAGCAAAAGGACATTATAACAGGTTTTTTTGCTGTAATCTGTCACTGCTGGCAAATGTGACCAGTTTGAGTAGTACAGATTTCATACTAGCAAAAGCATTTTTGTTGTTATGAATTGCATTTACATTAGGAATGTATTTTATTTATATCTTCCTTCACCCCCCCTATTTCAATTTCAGCATACAGCTCAATAGGCTTCTCCCCAGTTCCTCTTCCGTATAAAACAGCCTTCACATACTGAGTTAACTCAGCCCTTCCTTTTACACCCTCTACAAGCTGTACTCCCTAAGCCTCATATTTTAGGTTTATTTTCCATTCCCAGCTTTTTTGTTTGTTTGTTTCTCATTTGGACATTGAACATCTCTCTTGATGTAGTAGTTTTGCTAATGCTGTTTATAGAGCAAACTGCTACATTGCTGTTTCCAAATTTGTTTATTCAAAGGCTTTTCTGCTACAGTATTTGACTTGAGTCTTGTATAGAGATTACCTCCAATGTCATTTCTATGCCACTACTTTCTCTGGCATCCCCACCAGTCTGTAGGTAAAAAAAAAAACAGTGTTCTTGACCTCAAGCCTAGAACCATGCATTTGAAAGGAGTCTCTAGATTATAAGGCTTTTGTTTAATGCTTATTAAAAAAAAAAAGTTTGGGCTATCCTATTTCTTGATATTCCCCTAAGAACTAAATCTGTAATCCTTTAATAAAAAAACAAAAATTGCAAAACTACCTTCCACCAAAATACATTAACTAGGTTCAGCTATTTAGAATCACCATAGAATTGTGTAGGTTGGAAGGGACTTCTAGGGCTCTCTAATGCAACCTCACTTACTCAAAGCAAGTGGTCAGGGCTGCATCTAGTCATGTTTTGGCTATGTTCAAGGATGGACGTTACACAGCTTCTCTGGGCAACCTGTGCCAGGGCTTGACCCCGATAGTAAATATTTTTGCCTTGCATTGAGTCAAAATTACTCATATGCATTGCTGCTCATCCTTCCACTGTGCATCTTTGAGAAGAGTCTGGCTTTGTCTTCTCTTCACCCTCCTGTTATATAGTTGTGGACAGCAATTAGATCTTCTCAAGCTGCCTTTTCTCTGGGCTGAGCCTACCCAGTTCTCTCAGCTTCTTCTCATATGTCATGTGTGCCAGCCCCTGACCAGCCTGGCAGCCCTCCACTGGATTTGCTTCAGTAYGTCCATGTCTGTCTTGTACTTGTCCTTTGACCTGCTGGCTACGCTCTTGCTAATGCTGCGCAGGAGGCTGTTGACCATCTCTGCCACAAGGGCTTAAGCCACTCTGCTGGTTTAAGGTCACCAAGATCCCCCCCAGATTTTTTTCTGCAAAGGTGCTTTCCAGTTGTTGGCCCACAGCCTGTACTGGTATGTGAGGTTTTCTCACCCTAACTGGAGGACTTCATTTTTGCTTTTGTTTAATTTCATGAGGTTCCAGTTGGAACATTCCTTCGGCCTGTCSAGGTCCCTCTGAATGGCAGCCCTGCACTCCAGCATACTGACTACTCCCCTCAATTTGTTAGCATTTGCAAACTTGCTGAGAGTGCACTCCATCCTGTCATCCAGGTTGTTAATAAAGAGTTAAGTTGTACTGTCCCTAATATTGATCCCCGAGTTGTGCAGTTGCACTGCTGATCATCACACTTTAAACCTGATGGCCCAGCCTGTTTTCCACCACCTTACTGCCTGCTTACCCAGTCCATATTTCACCAGTTTGGCCATAAGAGTACTATGCGAGACTTTGTCAAAGGCTCTACTAAATTCAAAATACACAACATCCACTGCTCTCCCCTTATCCACACAGCTATCAACTCATCATAGCTTATTTACTGGTGATACTGAAGTAACTATTTAACTTTACTTTTAGCTGCATTCTTCCGAAAGAAAAAAAAGAAAACTTATGAGTTGTCATAATACTTTGAAAGGAATCTTCAATCATTAAGTCAAAATTACTGTCATGATCTGAACTTGCCTTCAATAACTGGTATACCTTACTTTTTAAGTAACTCCTTATCTGTGTTTGTTGCCTTCACACAATGTGAAAATATGCATTTAAGTATAAGATTCTTAGTTTCTTTTTCTCAAGCCACACTGTGTTGCAACCAAGTTTCCTAACTTTTTTTATGAGTAATAAAAATTTTAACCTAAAAATCATATTAAAAGTCTTAACTGAATTACATTTATAGGTATCCATATATCTAATTTTAACCTATTTATTTGGAACAAAGGACTGGAAGAAAACTCTCATGTGTTGTAAGTGTCACTATGTTACTGCAATAATTGATAAGAATCTTGCTGGTTTGTAATTTTTAACCCACTCACATAACACTTCAGTCCTACAAGACACTTCTCCTCCCCCACTCCAGCTCCCAAACCATCTGGCGAAGCACCTAGTCAGACCTGCTGTCCTGTGCCAACCCGATGAATGCGGCCTGGGCGCATCCTTATATGCACTCTGTGACCTAGTTCCTGAGAACTCACCTAGTTAGGACACCTAGTAATCCCTGCGTTGAGGCTGGGACCTGAAGGTATCCTGAGAGGAGGTCACAAGCAAGTCTCTTGGGGCAGAGAGAGTACACTGTGCCCAGGATACAGCTCAGTTACAGTGTGCTCTCCACTCCCAGACTTTCTTGTGATTCCAGGGCTCTTTCTGAGCTCTCTCAATATGCCCATTTTGAGAAGTATTCAATAGGTTGGTTAAGTTAATCTTGAAACAGTTGCTTCAGAAACTGAAAAGAAAAAAAATACTCGTTAACACCATTGCTATTATTTTTTTTTACCGCTGCAGGCAGTATACTCAATTAGCTATGAATGCTAACCTAGGTCCAAGTCATTACTAAAGTTACTGATTTGGTGTGGTATGTGTTTTCAATATGTGTCTTAAAAGTATTCAATAAATGCTGAGGGCAAAATGAGCAGCTAAAATTTAAATGCAGTTACTGTGCAATATTTGTCTAAATTTATGTTTCTGGTTAAGTGTCTCAGACAATTTTGCATTCAGTCCGCATCTCAAGTGGTAATTCAGTGATTAGAATCATAGCATCAATTATAACTTGAGACTGTCAGAAATCACCTCCCGTCCTAATATATATCAGACAAATGAAATTAAAATGAATTTTTCTCCTTATAGTCAAACTTCAACCTCCCTGCTGTCCTACCCCAATACACTAGATCCTGCTGGATCGCTAATCCAGAAGGAAGCAGTCTAGGTTTTTGGCTGTTTTCCTCCTGGTTTTCTGCTGGGTTTGCAAATTGAATTGGCTCATAGAGAAGACTGACAAGTGCCAGAACTGGCACAAGGCAAGCAGCAGATGTACGCAGCTAAACATGAGGATCAGGACCTTGCTATTTCAACATCAGTAAACTGTTAGACTGGCCCATTTCAATGTAAGAAACTACAGCCTTAGGACTAAAATTCACAAAATTACAGGGCCAACTTTTTGGATGACAATGCTGATTTACACCACCTTAAAGTAATGGTAAAATCATAACCCCTGCTTTAGACTTAAGCAGCAGTACCCATGTCACCCAACCATCTCCAGGATTATAGCATATGACTTGGTCTTCATACACAAGAAGTAAATGAGAAGTTAAATCCTTTGTTTTTTCATAGCATGACAGTAATGAGAAATTATGGCCCATCTTCCTGAGAAGGTGAGCAGGTAGCCACTATAGTGAGTGCTAGGTCCCGTGAAACAGTAAGTTGATTTAAGAGCACACTAATGTGTCCCAGGTTCACCCTGTCACTTGTCAACTCTGAGCACTCGGTGAGGCATTTCAGCTCACTAACTAGCAGGAAACTATATTCCCCCCGCCCCCCCCCAAGTTAGTTTTCTATTAGATTCCTGAGCTGTACTGGCTTACTGAGGAGTTACATGGATATCAGAGGTGGCATAGAAGCGGCTAGAGAAGGCGGCAGGGAGAGGCTAGCAGAGGGCGTGCCGTGCTTGCAGTCCATTAGATAAATGCAGCCCACCTCACGAAGCCTTGAGAAAGCCACAAAGCCATCTGAAATTCCTTGTTTGAAAAATGCAACATGAAACACTTTTGTTTGACTGCAGAACAACTTAATATACTGAATGTTAGTATCTATGAATCAATATATATGTATCTTGATCCGTGACAATTAAGACTGGTTATTTCAAGCTTTTCTCTCCTGCCTCAAGTTAGGTACTTGCAAACTAGTTTATGCCCAGCACAGATTACAATTATCAAGGGTGCTAAAATACAGGCTAGATACTCTTTTAAGACAAGACCCCATTGTGCTGTGCCTGCCTTCACATGTGGGTCAAAGCATATATTTAAAACCGTGCTACTTTCCATCCAAAAGAAACGTTAAAAAAAAAAATCAGCACGTTTGTGTCCCACAGGTCACAAAAGCTTAACGCACCCAAACTTCACCCTACAGGGCCAAAACTCTTGCTTAAGGGGGCCGAAGCTGTATCGTCCTTTCCCCCCAGTTCCCGGTGTGGGGCCAGGCGGCGCACGCCCGGATCCTCCGGATCTCCCCAGATCAGGGGATCCTCCGGAGGGAGGCAGGGAGGGAAGGAGGGAGGCAGGGAGGGAGGCAGGCAGGCAAGGAAGGAGGGAGGCAGGGAGGGAAAGAGGGAGGCAGACAAGGAAGGAGGGAGACAGGGAAGGAGGGAGGCAGGCAGGGAGGCAGGGAGGGAAGGAGAGAGGCAGGGAAGGAGGCAGGCAGGCAAGGAAGGAGGGAGGCAGGGAGGGAAAGAGGGAGACAGGGAAGGAGGGAGGCAGGCAGGGAAGGAGGCAGGCAGGGAAGGGGGGAGGCAGGCAAGGAAGGAGGGAAGCAGCCCCGCGCCGAGCGAGGCCGCCCCGCCGCGCCGACGGGCC
>NW_020450678.1:546466-596458 GCF_003343035.1 Apteryx rowi | reverse complement strand
GGCGGAAGAAGTGAGTGCCCGGCGGGGGGCGGCCGCCGCCAGGGAGGGGTCCCCGGTGCTGCGGCGCGGCGGGGAGCGGCCTGCGGCGGCCAGTGGCTCCCCGGGCCTCGCGGGGCCCGCGGCCGGCTGTGGGGAGGCGGGAGGGCAGCGGCCCTGGGGACACCGCGGGGCGGGACAGGGCAGGACAGGGCAATACAGGACTCTCCCCACGGGCGTAGCCGCCTGTGGCAGGTCTGCGCGGCGGAGCCGAAGGTTGGTGGGCTAGACGCGGGGCCGGGGCGCAAGGCACCCTTGGCTTCGGGTGTAGCGAGGGCCCTCGGGCTAAACCTGCGCCCGGGAGAGGAGGAGGAGGTGGGGGCTCAGGGTGAGAGCTGAGGATGGAGCGCTGGGTGGTGGAGATGTGACAGGTGCTGTGGAGCAGGGCAGCGTGGAGCTGGGTGAAAGCTGGGGCTGGCTAGGCAAAGTGTGGGGAGAAGGAAGAGCTGGCCGTGGGCCTGGGGCTGGCATGAGGAGCCTGAAGAAATAAGATAAGAAATTTCTGGGCAAGAACTCTAAAACTAGGCTGAGAAATATGTCCGGTACTGTACAGGCAGGGAAAATGGGCCTGGGTTGGGGACCCAGTATGGGGGTGAGAACTGGTTTATGGGAACAAGAGAAGACCATGTGAGTGTGCACGCCTGTCCGTTTGGGGAAAGAAGACCACCAGATGGACAGTGAGGTGCTTCTTGTACACACTTCTTCCCATAGTGTTGAGTTGTGTTGAAACTGCAAAGCTGGATTTCACTCTACTACCAATAATTATTTCTGAAACCCATAGGAAGGCACCTCATCCCTCACTAGTGCAGATCATCAGAGAAGATGACTACTTGTCACTGCTACCAGTTAGCCCCTTACTTCAGCAGCAAATGTTTCAGCGTTCTGATGATTTGCATGGATGTTCACGCAATGACTTATGGTCGAATTCTGTTTTTTATAGTTTGCTTAGGAAATTACACGCTTTTCACTGTATTAAAGAACATTACTGCCTTTTGAATATTAAGTGAAAAATTAGGATGTGCCAGAAGCTTCTGTGCTGCCTTAATTCAGGCACTTAATATTTGCATTTTAGTACAGTTTTCAAACATACTACTCCATACTAATTTTCCCCTGGACAGTGTTTCATTCAGTGTCCAGACTGGAGATTCTCTGCAAATATTCATGCAATTGTGGACTTTGTAGAAATGTTTATTCACTCGTGGAAAGGGAGAAGACAATATTAACAGAGTCAAAGTGGGCAGCTTCTGCATTCAAAATGGCTCACAAAGGAGCTTGGACCTTTTTGCACCTATGTATAATCAAATATGCTTATAGTGAATCTCATGAACAGTAGTGTAACAGTGTAAGCAATATACGAACTATCTTCTGCATACACCAAGTCTTTTACGAGAAACAAGATCTTGATATTATAGGGGTTCAGATAAAAAGCAAAACAGTATTGGCTTTGTTTCATTGCTCTAATATATGTGGCTGAATTAATGAAAGCCTGGTATCTTTATGCACCTTAAGTTCTTGCTAATGTCTCTGAGAATCTTATGCAAGACTGGGCCCAAAGCCTAAGTCACATTATGAAGTTGTGACTTGTTTGCTGATCAAAGGAAAATATATTTTAAATAAAAAACCTCTATTTTGATGGCAGAGACAGAGTAAAAAACTTGCTGCTCCAGGCAGATTCTACAGTGATTTTCCTTGTATATCCTGTGCGTACAAATAGGCAATAATGATACTGTCAAATATTTGATTTCATTCATCCAACCTAACTGTCAATAACCAAAGTTGTTAGAAATCTACATCTGAACCAGTCACTTTTATAGTCAATGAGTACAAACAGGCCCTTTTAAGGTGGCGTGATTCATCTGACCTACTTTAGATATCTGTTTTGGAATGAGATGAATCACYGTTGAAGAAGTGCCTGATTCTCTCCATTGCTGTCTAGAAAGCTGAGGATAGCTAGCTTGGAGATAGATGTCTGCACTCCTAGGGATGAATCTCAGCCTTGTGATCTTTTTACTGGCTTATTTGATTTTTACTCCATTTAGGCAGTTTGTTAACAGCCCATCTACCACTCATTCAACACTCATGAAGAAGGGACTTCTACTTAACAAGAGAAAACTTACAAAATCCTTCCTGTCAGAAGGGGCCTGTACCTAAGTACCTGCTGATTCTTAATGATTATTGACTTAATACTGTGAAATCTTTCAAAAATGTTAATGGAAGTTAGTAGCGTAAATCTGAATTGAATTACTATAGTCAGGATTCAGTTACAGGTTTTGTTTGGGAAATCTCACAGCAAATGTTTCTGAGAGAGAAATGGCATATAATAGTGCAGTGTACACTGCTTCTTAGTAGACAAAGAGACAAAGCCATACGTTTAAGCATGTCAAATGCTAAGTAATGTTGATAGAGTTGCCTGTTAATTCAGCTTGTGAGGTTTCAGCTTTTGGGGCTTTCATGATGAGGAAAGCTGTAGAATTTTCCCAGCATGCTGCTAACTGCAAATGTTTCAAAGTTCGGGCTTTCAGTACTGTGTGTTCTCTTCCCTGTGGTGCCTTTTGCACTGCGTGGTATTGTTTCTGCTTTGCTCATAGATTATGAAGGCATCTGTATATTTTCTCTTCCACAGGAATCAGTAAAGGTCTGACATGTTACAGAGCTGATGCCCTGCAACTGAAGATTTGCCTGAAGCTTCTGTAATGTTTCACTGTTTCTCTCTCCACTATAGAAAATGGCTTCAGGCAGTCTTTTGTCTGATACGTGCACCAGATATCCAGATCTGGTTAGCAAAATGTACAGAAAAATGGCTTTCATTCTGAGTGGCTGTCTTGCTGAAGTAAAATAACAACTGTAAATTGTCTTACATAAAAACTCAGCAATTTTCTTCTTTTGTAATTTCAATCACAGCTTTCTTGTCTCAATTGCAGCTTTTTCCTCCTTTTCTTCAGAAGAGCATTCCTGTTTTAGGTGTAGAATGTGAAGATGCAGTTAAGTTCCAATGATTACTTAAACACCAGGTCTCAGAGCTTATGTGCTTTCCACTGTGGTGACTATAAGTTGTCCATTGACATAAGAAAGACTCACAAGCTGTTAATATGTCTAATTATGTTTAATAAATGTGAGACTGTAGGTAAAATCACTCCACAGTCTCTCAAAGTACAGATGAAGTCTCTGGGCAAGCAGCTATACATAGCTGCATTGAATTCACAGTAACAGACATGTTGCCAGAACCATCGCTTCCTATCACAGTTAGAAATAACTCTGGCAATGCAAAATACAAGTGAAAAAAAAAAATACAATGAAAACCTGCAGTATTTACAAAGTCAGTCAAAATGACTTCCATCTCTCTTCTCTGTGCAGGGACTGTAATTTACTACATATGCAGTGACTAAAATAATGAGGTTTCAACCTGGCTACTTTCTAGGTGCTGTTGGAATAGTAATGTTTAATAATAATTAGATTCAAAAAAAATTGATTTCAGTCTCTAAATGAAATTAAGATTTTCTGTCAGTGTAGCAAATACAGTCTGACACCTGAAAATTTAAGTTGATCATTTTTGTATACTTCTTCCTCAAGGAGGAGCATAATTGGAAGTTGGCTAGCAGTTTTGCTAATGCAGAAGGAAGAATGGAATGTAGCTTATGCTGTAAGAATTGTGTATTGTTTTGAAATGATAACCGAAATTAAAAACTGAAAACATTGGATTTAAAGAACTCATTCTTACCGTGTTGTCCCTCCGCATCCATGCAAGCACCTAGCCAAGGATTTGCTTTATGAGGAGAATTTAATTTGATTTCAATACAGCTCAGCTGTAGTTATAAACAGCTTTAACTGTATCTAATTTTCAGTGTTAACTGCCTTCCTGAAATCCCATTTTAATACTCACCATCATCATAATTTCCTCTTTTCCAAGCCCTATGAGGTTGATTGAAATCTGCTGTAAGGAAACCTCATATGTTTGTATTGTAATGATAACAGCAAAATTGTAAGACTGTCTTTCTTCTTCCTAGCCATCTGCCTCTTCCAATTGCAGTGGAGCAAATCAGCAGCAGAAATCAGATTTCCTCTGGTTTTCCTGCATGTTGTCCTTCTGACTCCTGTGTTTCTCTCAACTGTCTTTTGCTGGAACTTACCCCACAAACTTGCTGTCTTGTCAACAAGTTACCAGTTCTTTAATTATTTCTTTGCCTAATTTAAAGTTGGTAGGGAAGAATGAGCAGTGGAGCAAAGAGGGAATTGTAGGTCCCCCAGCTCTGCCTCCCGTTAGAGGTTTCTGTCTCATTCTGACTGGACACTTACTTGAATAACCTTTAATTACCCTTCTGCTTATTGGCACCTTGTCTTTTGTTTACATTCCATAGCCATCTCAGCCCTCCCCATTCCAGGCATATCTCTTCTGATTCTTGTGATAATTGGTCTGATTCTGCTTCTGTAGCTTTCAATTGGAAAAGGATGTTCCAAGCTAAGAAAAAGAAATTTCACTAACTGAATGTGAGCATGAAGAGAACGACAGATGATACCGTTTCTCAGTGATCAGCCCTGTTAGCAGAGGCTGATAGAACCAACAGTAACTATTTTTTGAAGAACATTTCTCATTCAGAACATTTTCAGAAAGGGAAGATCCACGTTGACATAGCTCTCCTGTTAAGAACAAACAAAAAAATACTCCCAAAACAAGAAATAGGACAGCACAGGAACATAATGGCTTTCCGCCTTGCATGTTTTAATGTACAAAAACTAAGATTTTAAAACCAGTCTTACTCTTTGTATGAGTATTCTAAAGCATCTTCCAAAGGCTCTTATTTGCAGAATTGTGTCCTCAGGCCTTTTGAAATACCAATTTCAAAGCATTTGAGGCATCTCAAATTGGACATTGAAAAATGGAGGCACCCAACAATCATTTGCTTTTGGAAGTCTTGGCCTTCCAAACTTAACTTCATGGGACAAAAGCACAAATTGCTCGTGTTGTGTACCATTGTGTTTTGCTTGCAACTATGCTGGCGTGGGCTGACTCCCCGAGATCTTACAGGCAGGAACGCTTCTCCATAGAAACCTCCAAGAAGAACCAGGCTGTGTCATAAGTATTGTCAATAATTTAGTTACTAGTACTTTCCTCTTTGAGCAATTGTAAGGTGTTCTAGATTCTGTGGTCATTGTAGTAAACCACACTACTGTTTTCCTCCTTACAAGAATGAGAGTCACTCAGCAGCTCATCTAATGTATTGCAGTGGGTCATGCTCTCATCAGAGTCTTTCTCTACTAGCTTCTGCTTCTGGTGAGGCCCCCCAGGGCAGCAAAAGAGTCCAATTTCCATATCAACTTGCCTGTGAGTTATCTGGCTGCCCACCAGTATACAAAAGTGATCAATGGGCAAAAAAATATTTCTCCACAAGATTAAGCTTAAGTTATTGAAAAATTCATGGCTTTAGCTTGTGTGTTTTGTTGGGTTTTTTTGGTAACACCTGTCTTACTTTAATCACTGGCTTTCCTTTCTGATAGTTGTAATACATGGTATGCTTTGATTTTGTTGTGGGTCATGAATATGATACAATTTGGAAAATTACTATTAATCATTGAGCAGTGTGTCAAAATTAAAAAAAGAATTCAGAACTTCAAATAGCACCTTTCTCAGGCATCTTCTTTTGGATGAAGAGTTAAGGCCAGTATGTTYTCTAAGTTTATTTAACACTGATGATCTCCAGACAGTTATTAAATTTTAAGAAATGTCTGTGGTGTTTTGTTATGAAAGTGATTCTGTTCATAAAATTTCAGAAATACTTCTATTTTTTTAATGACTGATAGCAATTTTACAGAAAATATATTTAAAAAAGCATGAGCTAGGTGATGTAATTACACAGGAAAGAGCAACATATACTTCATTTGAAAATACCTTCAATTTAGTCTTTTGATTTTAGTAATAAGATTAATGCTATAGCCATTTAATTGACTTCTCTAAATATCACAGGCAGATGCTTGAAATCTCAATATTTGAATTGAGAAACACGGTGACAGAACTGGAAAAAAGACTTAACAGTATTGAAGATGAAGGTAAGTGAATTGCAACAGAGTCTTGCTAATTGAATAGGAGACACAGCCAGTTAATTCTTCAGGGTAGGCCCTACAGAGATACAATTTTTTATGTAGAAATTGAAGTTTTGTCATTTAAAACATGACTTTTATAAGTGTGTTACTGAAAATGTGAAATTAAGGAATACTAAATGCTGCATGTTAGCTTTTTTTGTTGTTAATTTTTATTGCAACTATAGATAACATGAATTTATACAATGAGTTGGTTAAAATTCTGACCACAATAAACCCAGTGGAAAAAATTCCCTTGAWTTTCAAGCTGCTTTGTATACAAACGAATACTTCCTACTTATGAGGATGGCTAACTGGAGACTTTCTTAGTCTCCAGAAGAAAGTGGGAACAGTTTGAAAAAATAGTAGCCTCTATTTGCAACAGCATGAAATAATCTGGGGAACAGGGTAACCCTGTGTTTGTTTTTAAGGTAATGAATGGAAAACTAGATACGAGACACAAGTCGAATTGAATAGACAGCTGGAAAGACAAATTATTAAACTTCAAGACAAGATGGAGCTTATTCGTGGAAATCCAACAGGTAGAAATGGGTATTCTTAAGTGTTTTTATATAGAATTAGTGATTATATGTTGAAATGATATAAATGGGTTACATATTTTGTTTATTTGTAGATAAATTATCCTCTGTTCATACCTTTGATCAAATGCCTGTGGTGAGTACAATGGCATTTAGTTGCTTGCACAAGCATCAAAATCACAATGTAATTAAAGAATTCATATAATAGTTTCATACCAAAAATATCAACAATCCTGTCCAGAAGCCAAAATGATCAATCCCGCTTACTTTTTCATTGTTTGAGATATGCAGTTCCTTATAAACTTATAAGGCATATAGTAAAATCAATAAATAGGAGGTACATACAAACTGAACATTGGGAAGGATTATATTATATAGTGAAAGTCTGGGCTGAGTGAAGGTTGTATGACTGAACCTGTAGTGAGTCATATGAGATGGAGTATCTAAACTATTTCTGTGAACAAATGGAAAAATATAAGACCTTTATGTATATATTAACATTTATAATCAGTTGCAGTTACATTTTGCATAATACCTTTACAGGAAAATTCCTCATTGTACAGTACATATACCATTTTTGCAACACAGAACAAGGTACCTGTTTTCATTTTTTAAATGTTATTTAATATACTCATATTTTAGCACCTATGTTTCAACAAAGCGTATAATATTTTCCATGATCCTGAGGAGAAAATGCCAAGAAAACACCAGCAAATATTTTGGCCAATAAGGAATTGGAAGTAGGGAATTAAGTGAAATCATTTTTCATTTCAGGACTATTTTTCCCTTAGTCTTTCATGTGCTGAAATCTTTTACTTTGAGACCTCTTCTGCTTCTCACCCACTTTTAGAAATAGGGGAGATAGACATAAATGTCGTAATGTCTTGTAAGCAGAAATACTGAAAATTACGAGGCAGGACTCTTTAAAGTTTTTTATTTGAACATCTTGTCCTCACAGAGGTATCTCCATCTGATTTTTTGATTCTGAAGCTTGATAGGAGTTCACTGAGCTTATAGGAGGCTGCATGCCATTTAGTGGGAACAATCATCTATTGTGAGCAGGGTGTGAATAATTTTTACCTGCTCTTTCTATTCTGATCCTTGGCCTTCAGATAGTAAATGTTCTTGCCAGTTTTAGTACTGTCCTAGACTCCTTGGGATTTTCTAGTTTGGCTGGATTGTTTTCCAAAACAGCTAATTAAAAAAACAAAAAATAAAACCAAATCCTTCCCATCCTATTTGCCTGCTTCATCATGTTCATTTGGAAGTACAGCTGGAGTTATATTTGAAGAAAAGTCTTGAAGACAGAAGAAAACTGCAAATTGGTCTAGAAAACCTGGAGTAGGGTCAGCTTCAAACAAGGTTATTTCTGTAAACTTGTAAAGCACAGATATCAACTGGTATGCGTGCTTTTACTGTATCAAAGGTGTTTATTTCCATCTAATTGCCAACACTCTCTTAACCGATCCAATTACACCTTTGCCAAGCACTCAAAGCATCATGTTTGTGTATATAAAACCAAAATTACATTATGATGTTCAGTATTTTCAACTTGCTATTGCATATGAAGTTCTGTGAAGAGACAGCAAGTTGATTCTTCCAGCAAAATGACATAATTTCTAGAATATTGTAGCATATTGTAGATTATTAATTAATTAATATTTTAATTATTATTGTATTAATTACATATTAATATATAGATATAATTTAATAATATAATTGCACATTATATTATAATACAATTAATAACTATAATTATATTTAATGATAATTTAACATTATAATTATCACTGTCATTATTAATATTAATTAACATGTTAATATTAATTATACACTAATTAATACATTGATATTAATATATTATTATTGATTGCTAAATAATACTGTAGTTTTCATTTTGAGAAACGTATTTAGAAACTAAAATATTATTTGTGACTCTTTTTACCCTGTTTTCCTAAGGAAGTGAGAGTTATGGTAGGGACCTCTAATAATTTTTAACTTACTGAGCAATTTCAGCTGTATTTGTCAGAGGCGATAGCTCAGAGATAGTAAGGAGATTTATCTCACTTAGATAGTCATTTAGGGTCCTATCATAGTCGATAGAATGAGAAAAGCATGGCCAAAGTGTAATTCATCCCATTTAGAGATAGGTGGGATAAAAGATTTCAATATCAAGCACTACAGAGAAAATAAAAAAAGATTAGTCATCAGGGACCCTGGCAATGAGCAAGCTATAAAAACCTGAATGAAACAGAAGAATACAAATGTAAATTCTGGAATGATGAACAAAGCAGCACAGAGGATTTTCTGTAATCATAAATTGCAATAATTGTTGCAGATGGTTAGCACCATTCCCCGTTTAGAATTAGAATCATACTGATTAATGATTCCCTGCTATAAAAAAACCCTAAACCATTTAAATACAGTTATCATTCTGAAGTCCTTATACTGACTTGAGATATTCCTTTTTTGTTGTTTCTAAAAATGATGAACGCATCACATGATAGTAAATGTAGAACTAATAACTTGAACACACAAATTTTTACAGCCAGGGTTTAGAAAATCATTTTTGTGTATTGAGGGTGGATTTAAAATATTCTGAATAGTGACAAGCACAAGGGAGTTCCAACTGTGAAAACTGTTTAGTCAGTAATTTCTTTTATATCCCAATGAATAATACAAATGTTGTACATGTTTCAGGAATAATTACAGAAAAAGGCCTTCTCTCTAAAGCTTAACATGATGTGAATAATATTTACTCCTATTAAACACTCTACCTTTATTTTTTTACATTTTTTTCATTAAACAAGTTTTGGTGAAATATATGCTTTCTGATAAGCATTATTTCCCCCGTAAGCAGAAAGAAAATCATCTCTTTTTCTCTCACCATTTCTGCAAGAAGGAATCCCTAGACAGAGGCTTTAGTATGCAAATGCTGAAAAGCGTACTGCAAAATCAGTTCGGAAGAGCACACTCCTGATATCATTGCCTTAGCAACGCTCTAGTTAAGATTAGCCAAGGAATGAAGGTTTCTGTGATAAATCACCATATTCAGGAATGCCCAGCATTATAACTTAGGAAATTCTGACAATAGAGGCCAGATATTTGCTGTGCAAGGCTGTCTTTCTGAGATGACARTGACCACTGAACTGAGACCTCCACAGAGCAACCTGAGAATTTTTGCCATCAGTTTTAAACCGTAAGCAGAGTATTTGACAATGTCATGTTGAAGAAGGTGTTGGCAGCATAACAGGAAGAACATCCTGGATTTAAGAAAACACACAACTAGGAATTCGTATTTCAGTAGGTGTTGCTAACTGCCTGTAGGGAACATCAGCATTGTATAATGGCATAGGAAATGCTGACAATTCTAGCAAGTCACTGTTAAATGAACCTTGTTGCTTTTGTTGGATTAAGTCACCAATAGGTCTATGTGATGAATGAATCTGATAACCTGACTTTCTGTGAAGATCCTAAGGATTTTGGAGGAACCTCTGTAGTCTGGTCTGATGGCCCTAAGTTGCATCCTGCCTCCTCACAGACTTCCCCTTCCTATTCTTTCCATTTGGCCTCAACCAAGTATTTTGGATGACTCCTTGACTTGCTTTCTTTTACTTTCCATGTCATGCTGGCATTAGTTGTTCCTCCTGRTGGTGTTGTACAGGCCAGCAGACTTTTTTATTCAGACCACTGTGTGGTCTTCCTGGAGGCAAAAATTCACCTTGCATTTCAAAGAAAACGCAATCAGGGAAAAAATCTTGCAATCATCTGGCCTTATTAACTGGCTGTTCTCCAGCTCGGTGGTTGGTTGGAATTCTAAGAATTCCTTAGCAGTTGACTGGGACTGCTGGATATCTGTGTTTCCCGGGGAAAATGCATAAGGAAGCAACCTCTAATTTTTCCAGGCCCAGCAGGAGAGATCCTAAGCAAAGCATTTCAGAGTCAACAACATCTTGTCCTGTCAATCTGAACCACAACAACAGAGGCCTCAATTTTCACTTCCTCTTTCGCAAGTCCGCAGGCAACTGCACTGAGCCATGCGGTGGAGACCACTGGCATAATGATTTGGATGGCAGTATCCCACACCTGATTACGCTGAAGGAGTCTGAACTTTCCAGCAAGTCTCCAGACTCATTTCTTTATCATGGCCATTGCTAACATTTGATCCAAACAGGACACATAGCATTCCTGTAGTTCAACTCTCAATCTGGTTTTGAATATAAAGATCATGCTAACCACAAGGGGGCACTTGGCATTTAAACAAGTACAGTACTCTTTATCTGTAGTGAAGCCTTTACAGTATCTAGTGCATATGTGTTGAGTGCATACTGTTTGTAGAAATATGCTATGCTAAATAATTATTTATGTATCATTTTGCCAGTAATTGCTACAATATATAATTAGTAAGTTTATCAATATCAACTAAAAATCAATTTTGGTTTCAGTAAAAGTAAAGATGTAGATTTGCTTTTTTGCTCTTTGTGAGTTTAAAATGATATGTTAAAAGATTCAGTTAAATCAGCTGATAAACATCAGCTGCTGGTCTTGGAGGGAGAGGAGTTTATTTTCTAAACAAAACTGCATTTGATTTAAAATGTCAAGAGAGCAGATTGCAAAGGCTTCTTGTTTCTTTTTGCACAACTGACAGATGTATTGCTTCTGTTGGCAAACTCATGGAAAAAAATTGAAGAGGATTAGGAGTGAATTGCCATAGGATCAGTAGTCTGTGTGAGTTGGGCTCTGATGAAAGCAAGTTTGAGCATCTTGATGATGTCACGGATTTGTCACCTTGTCTATTGGGGAATGATTGATAGAAATTGTCACCTCTGCTGACATTAGTAGAAGGGCAAGGAAGAATCCAGAATGAGAACAGCTTATGTGGGTGGCTTTAAAATTCAGCCGCAGTATCATTCTGCATAATTTTGTTTTCTGGCAAGTGTTAAGCCAAATGTATAACTAAAGTTATATAGTTGAAAAGAAAAATTGTGTGAACAGAAGAACTGGAGAGTTATTAGAGGGATTCCCTTTGTGAAACTGTGGGCTTTGGTCACTGCTGGACACTGGACATAATGTTTCATTGCTCTGAGAGTGGATCTTGCTAAGCCCTGCAAAATTCCCTTACATAAAGAAAGTATTCATTTAAAATCTCGGTGAGTCTTTTAGCTCACCAGCTTCCTCAGAGTGGCTTGACATGGGCAACTTAATGAAAATTAAGAATTGTAAATTCAGGTTAAATCCCTTAGTCAGCTTATGTCTCCTTTCCAGGAATACATTGTCCAGCTATTCAAGGCTTAGTAGAAGAATCTGTAGTAAATCTAACTTAAGCAATATTTCAATATTCAGTTAAACCAATTCCAGTAATAAAGTCACCTGACTTTTTAAAATTCCTGTCAAAATTCATCCTGGAGTCTTCCTGGCAACTCCTTCTTCCGGGGCAGTACTACATAACAGGGAGCCCCTTCTGATTCTTTTCATCTCTTCCTGGTCCTTGCTTTTGAGGCTTTTCTGTACGCCTAGAATTCTGCTACAAATCTGTGTTACTGTTTGCATTAAGCTTTGTCTTCTGTGAGCTTTTGCTTTATTGTGATTTTACTGTGTTATGCACTAAGCTGATCACATGACCATAAGCATCATGAATTGAATCTGCTTCCGTGAATTTTTTCTGCTTGTTTCTTATAAGATTCAGTAAAGGTGAATACAGCCCTTAATGATTTGACTGATTTCATGTGCTGTTGTTTCTCATGTTTTGATTTGTGTTGCTGTGCAGCAGCTAAAGACTTCAGATGTATAAGGTCTCAGCTAGTTCTTCAATTTCTGCGTTGATAGAAGGAGTGAGAGGTAACTTATGACCGGTCCTGGCTAAAATGGGTCTTCAGAACCTTTTRAATGTTTTGCTAGTTAAAATTTTATGTCTGTTTTTGAAATAGCATTTAATAGTGTTGGGGACTTGGAAAGGTCTGCTAGTTGAGTAGGAACAACTATGTGGCCAGATTCACATAAGAACTTCAGCATGGCCCTGCTGAGCACTGCAGCATCTAAATGTTAGGTTCCTGGACCCAGGCATAGAAGTCAGAAGGCTGAGCTAGGTGCCTAAGTTTCCTACATATTAACTGACAGAGGGGCATCTAGCTGGGAATTACCAAAAGAGTGTGAAGAGGTGGAATGCCAGTGGGAGGTCAGTAAGAAATTCCCAAGAGTTGTGTTTGAAATCCTGTCTTCTTACCAGGAATAGGCATCATCTTGCAGCCATGAGTTAGACACCCTTTGGTAACTGCTATTCAGAGTTGAAACCCTTTCTTCATATGGGAGGAGGCCAAAGAGAACAAACACAGTCAGCCAGGCATTGTAGTAATGAGGGCCTTTTCCCTGCGGAAGAGGAGATGATGTTTTGGGTTCCAAGGTCTGCTCATGCTTTTTGTATTCAAGAGTCTTTAGAGGACATATATAAAAAGGCCTTAAACTACTTCCAGCTTAGGAAGTACTTTCATTGTTGAACTTGTAGAAGAGAGTTTATTCTCATTTGTATCTTCTCCATCCCTGTAAATTTTGCATTCCTGACTGCTTAGTGGCCTGTCTTCAAGAATTATCTCAGCCCTACTAGGTGTAATGGCGAAGGCACTCTCAGGATATGAGATGCTGTGAATTCAAACTTTTAAGGTTATAGAGGACTAAAATGTAAGTCTTCTAATTTCTGTGAGAGCTTAATTTTTAGGCTGTTAGGCAGAAGAGGAGTCCTTCCTCATGTGATATGGGTAGAGAATGCTTACCAGGTTGTGTCCCATGAGGAACACGACCAATGGGAAGCTTTGCTTTGAAACTCCATAAAGGTTTTCAGCAGCAAACTAAGCAGCTTAGTATTGCTTATGGGCAAGTACAGTAGCAGCAGTTCAGATGCCTCCCTAAGTTTTATGACAAAACCAGATGTGAAGAACGTAAGGCACTGCATAGATTCCTTATTTAGAAATAGGATGTTAAATTCTCTCTAAAGTGCAATTTAGACTGGTAAGTTCCTTTTTTATTTTGAGCTTCAGTTCCCAATCTGTAAACTGGGAATAATTGCACTTTCTAATTCACAAGAGTATTGTGAGAATAAATACACTGCAAATTATGAGGCATACAGACACTGTAGAGATGGTAACCATATACTTTAGTCACATGGTAACCATATACTTTAATCACATTATTAACTTATTTCTATCTGCTTGCTCATCAAAAGCAATGGTTCAGTGAATGGTACAGTTTTTTTAATTGCATTTGGGTATCATCATTCCTSCACAGTTGAATCAGTACCCTGGTATCTGCATTGAACCAGCTGCATTGGCAGCAAAAAATGGACACCACTTCTGAAACGATTAAATGAAAAAAGATCTAAAAGCAATTTGCTCTTTAGGTGGAAGAACTCAAAGGATTAGGCCAATAGCATCACTAAGGAGATACCCAATTGTCTGTCATGACTAACAGCTGCAATGCCAGGTCTTGCTGTCTTACATAACACTGATGGACAGTCTAGTAAGTGGGGCTGGGTTTGCACAGAGCAAGTCATGGGAGTAGCATGAATTTCCATGTTTACTGTGTTTAAGTTTACTGTGGTGATACAAAATATGTTTTAGGCAGGTCACATGGTTATAATCTTTAAGGTGCAGTCAGGTCAAGAAGGCCAAAAAAATTAGTAACCTAGCTTGACAGTGCTGAGGCCTTCTCTGTCTGTCTCTTTTGACTCTGTACAGACACTGATGTCCTAATGAAAGAGCACATGACTCTAGTGGAATTTAGCCAAATTGTCTATTTAATCTGCAGTTCACTTTTTCTCCCTGAATCAGCCAACTCTGACTATATTGAATGTAGGAGCATTCTGTATTAGGGCAAAGGTTTCATCTGCATCCAAGGTATTTCTGCTTTAATTAGGAGAAAAAAAAAACAAAAAAAAGCAATGCTTTTCATGTCTCCAGTGTGTCTATTATAACAGATTAAAGTTAATAATAGTTCAGTCATGGGTGAAGCATTCTTGAAAGATATAGCTCTTTGATCACCTTTTTTTCTTAAATCAGTGGGAGGGGTTATTTTCTCYTGGCACATCTTTTGAAAGCACTTCCTCTTTTGCCATGCAACTGCAAAATCTTGACCTTAATGAAAATCATTCTTAGGGGAATCTCAGTAACAGACTTTTTTTTTTTTAATGAAAAATAAGGTTTGGAGCTGAGTAAGGAACAAAAATGATGTACAGAAGATTGTCAGAGAAAATAAAAGATAGAATGTTCTGCAGATAATAGAAAGGAGAAGACTAGAGATTTCAAAGAGAAGAGGCAGATTTATATGTTTGATGGCTGTTAGAAACCATTGGCAGGACTATTACTTCACAGATCCAGCAAATAGAAGGGCTTGATGATGTCCAAGGTCAAGGATATAAGTTATGACAAATGACATTTACAAGTTTACTCTGGAACAGACAAAGATGACTGTGCCAGGCTGGAGAGATGCCCAAAAAAGTGGAAGCTGAAGTGTTCTGACCAAGGAATGGAAGGAACAATTATAACAATAACATGAAGATCAAGAGGTGGTTTAAGATTTGATTTTGGACTTTTTGACCATTGACAAATATTTGTAAACAGCTTTCTGAGAAAGAGACTATATGGTCTCCTATATGGAGTCAGGGTTTGCATGATAAGTAGAGGAAAAATTACACAAAAAAAAGAGAAGAGAATACTTGGACAGATTCATATTATCTTCCTTTCCATGTCTAATACATAGGAAAACATTTTAAATAAGGGCATAACAAAACATTAAGGATAGTAAGAGGAAATAACTGTTACTGCTAAGACAATGGTCAGGTAGTCAGTGCAGAAAGTGAAAGAATTCACCCCATTCTGCCTAGGAGAATGCTTGAGTTAGCAATAAAAAAAAAAAAAGAAATCTGAAACAGACGCTTATTTCACACAAGGGGCCTAGGCAGACAAATGGAAGGACCTGACTAGCCTGAAATCTAATATAGTGATAATGGGAACATGATGTGATAAGAGGTATTAAAGGTATGCGCTTTGCAGGAAAGACCAAAACAGAGATAAATGTGCCGTGTTGCAGATGTGACTGATAGACTTTTACATTCATGCACTTAGTTCTTACTTCATCATCAGTTTGGATTAAATCATCTTGAGGAAGAATAGGAAATAGATTTTTATTGAAATAATATTGGGAAATAATATTGAAATACATATYGAAACAATATGAATGAGTTAAGTATTAAGACACCAGTATTTACTTCTCTATGTATAGATGTCTACATGTTAGCTAGATGTTTAGCTTCTATTACAGGCAATGGAGGTCTAGTCAATACAGTCAGCTGAGCCTATGGATTCATGTCTAGATTCATTCAAGTAGACATCTGTGCTGGGATAGTTGTGTAAACGAAGGGACTTGCAGCCATTTCAGTGCAGAGTAGCCCACTGCCAGTCCAGAAGGGCATATGCCTTCTGCAATCATGGTGTCATATCTGTCAGCCACACATGGCTGTTCGTGGACACCCAATGGCATCTCAGATGGCACCAGTCATCTGGGTTTAGGCAACTGAACTGAGTTCTTCATAGCTGCTCAGCTGAATAATTCTCTGAGCTTCATTGATTGTATTGACTGTGACTATAGCGGAAGCTCAGTTCACATATGGACAACCAAATTTAGATATCCTCACCTCAAACTGAATCCCATCCATATAGTTAAATATAGATAGGAATATAATGTTTGGATGGATATGAATTTGGATATAATATAAATAATATAATAAATGACTATTTCCAGCAATTGTATCATATGTTATGTTTGTAAATAAAGACTAAAAAATAAGTGCTATTAATAATGATGAGGCACAGATCTCAATGGATGTTGTATTTAACACATTTTATCACAAAATTGTGGATGAAAAGGAGGGAATGCTGCTTTAGGCTTAGGAAATCTAGAAGAACACTGTAGAAAAGCCAGTCAAAAACTGTTAGGTCACATGATGATGAATTAATTTGCTATAATTTAAACATGTATATATTGCCTAAGTTTTCGGTAAGGACAGAAACAATGAAATGCAGGACAAAGGAAGAAATAGCTAATGTCAACAAGGAAGAGGACATGACTGTAACCAAATCCTAAGGAAAACTCAAGGAGTTGAATATGCTCAAATTGAGGGAAATGGGTAATCTCTACCTTAGGATTCTGAAAGAACTGGCTTGGTATGTCACTGATATGATAGCAAGTAGTTTTAATAAAGTTGTGGATGATGGCATTGCGTACAGTTGGAGAAAAGCAAATCTTTTGTGTAGATTTAAGATGGAGAAAGAAAGGAATAATTGGGGCAAAAACAAACTGAAATATGGATTTATTAAAGGTGGCTCATGCTGGGAGAACTTGTTGACTTCCTTTGATGGGACAATACCTCTATTTACAGGACAAACGTAGTAATTCTGTTCACTGTGACCTCTGATAAAGAATTTGATACAATGTCACATAGGAAGTGACTGATTAATCTGGAGAAAATGAAAATTAGTAGATTTGTTAAAGGGATAAGGAGCTGGCAAGTRGAACGTGGTAGTGGAGACTGGTGAGGGAGAGTGCAAGCAAAGTTCTTCCAGGATCAGGTTTACAACTATTCTCACCATTTTATTCATGACTTTGACACACATGATAGAAACAAAATATGACATTTTCTCCTGATACTAATTATGTAATATAATAGGGATCTAGATGCTCTGTAAAAATAGAATGACACTGAGGACTACATTATTAAAAATGGGATTAAAATTTAATAATATAAACCAAAGGTTTTAGGCAATAGCAAACAAAATCTGTTATGAACTGGAAGCTGATTACCTGGACACAGCTGCAGAGGAGAATATGGAGGTGCTGTTTGATCCATATTGACTGTAAGCCATCATCAGCTATGGAAAAGGAAAATGCAATCCTAGAATTTCTCTATACAGATAAAGAAGTATTACTACCTTTGTTCAAGGCAGTGAGATGGCTTCTGGAGTACTATCTATGGGTCTGCTCTCCCATGATTAAGAAGGATGAGAACCAACTTATGTGCAAGGTGGGGCTACTATGGGGTTGCTATGATGATCGGATGAAGGGGCAGTCTGTTATGTGAGAGATGATTTTTTAAAGTTCAGCTTATTTTTCCTAGCAAATTGAATGCTGGAAAAAAGATGTTCCTGTTTTCCATATATACATCCTGGTRGCAAACACCAGGGAAGAAGAGCAATTGTCTTAAAGATAATGCAAGAAGACATAGGTGTAAACTGACTGAATGATTTGAGGCAAGGAATTAAAAAATTGCCAACTCTTAGAGCCTCCTAATAAGAATGTATATAGTGGATGGAGTGGATCARTTTATGAAAGGAATTACGAGAAGCAGTTGCCTGTGATAGAAACTGAGGAGATTGCACCTGGGTATACGTTCTCAGTGTGTTCTCACTACACAGCAAACAAAAAACTGGCCAGTAACCAAAATGGACTCTACCACTGTTATTCCATCTCGTCCCAATTGTAGACAAAGTAAATGGCTATACATCAAAGACAGATAGTTTCCCCAAAACATACTGCTTTCTAGCCAGGTTGTGAGTTACCTCTGACACGCCATGTGACTCTTCAGTCAGTCCATCAGCTCTCCTGGCAAGTGGTTTCAAAGTAGATCTCCAGGTGGGATCTGAAATCCTCCTACTAAAAAGTAGTCATGGGAGTGAACTTTGGTTAGAGGTAGGGAGCAATTCTGTGTGGTCATCACAAGGTGATTTGGCTTACCTAACAGGGAGCAGCAGGGCAGAAAACTAAATTTATGTCATTTTAACACAGTGGAAATCTGTAGTGCATAACTGATAATAGTAGCGTGTGGTTAACCACTTTCGTCTCTGTGATGTGCCAGCAGGAATCATGTAAACAAAAAGTGAATGATAAGCAAATAGAATGACAAAGATTGTAATGCCTGAAAGAGTAAGGACTGTGGTGGTGAATTCTGACTGTCTTTATACAGAATAGGAATACTTGTAAAATACTGGTTTGTTTACTATAACCACAGGGTTCCTTAAAGCAGGTTCTTAAGCAACTAGAAGAAGAGAAGAAAAGTCTCCAGAACCAGCTAAAAGACTATGAACTTAGACTGGAACAAGAAGCAAAGGTTTGTAATCACTGTATGCCTCTGATCTCTAAAAGCCATTACGTTGTCTGACGAACAGTCTAAAACAGTGGAACACACAATAGATATCCCAGAATCACAGAATAGTTGGGGTTGGAAGGGACCTCTGTAGATTGTCTGGTCCAACGCCCCTGCTCAATCAGGGTCCCAGCTAGACCAGGCTACTCAGGACCATGTCCAGTCAGGTTTTGAATATCTCCGGGATGGAGGCTCCACAACCTCTCTGGGCAACCTGTTCAAGTGTTCAACCACCCTCACTTATGTTCAGATGGAACTTCCTGTATTTCAGTTTGTGCCTGTTGCCTCTCGTCCTATTACTGCACACCACTGAGAAGAGTCTGGCCCCATCCTCTTTACTCTGTCCTTTCAGATATTTGTACACATTGATAAGATCCCCCAGAGCCTTCTTTTCTTCAGGCTGAACATGCCCAGCTCTCTCAGCCTCTCCTGTTACAAGAGATGCTCCAGTCCCTTAATCTTTGTGGCCCTTCACTGGACTTTCTCCAGTAAATCCTTGTCTTTCTTGTACTGGGGAGCCCAGAACTGGACACAGTACTCCAACCCAGGAGGCTGTTGGCCTCCTTTGCTACAAGGGCACACTGCTGGCTCATGTTTTGCTTATTGTCCACCAGGACCATCAGGTCCTTCTCTGCCAAGCCGCTTCCAGCAGGTCAGCGCCCAGCGTGTACTGGTGCATGGGATTGTTCCTCCCCAGATACAGGACTTGGCCTTTCCCTTTGTTGAACTTCATGAGGTTCCTCTCTGCCCATTTCTCCAGCACATTGAGGTCCCTCTAAATGGGACCATCATAACCGTCTGGTGTATCAGCCATTCCCCCCAGTTTTGTATCATCTGTGAACTTGCTGAGGGTGCGTCACTGAAAATGTTCTGGCATTTGTTTGCTTCTTCTCTTATGATTCAGCTTTTTAAATATTTTGATTAATTGTAGCATGCATTCCTTATTCTAAATGCAGGCTTACCACAAAGCCAATGATGAGCGGCACATGTACCTCTCAGAGATCTTACAGGTAAAAAAAACTATGTAGCTCAATAGCTTTTAAAAATCTTTATGCTCTCTTAATACAGCAACAGCAGCTATTAATGCCATGAGGCAAAAGTCTGTTATCACTGTATCCATCTACCATCTCAAAAGCTGATTATWTATTTAACAGAGCTAGTAACTGAAGGATTACTTTGTTTGACTTGCAGTTTGTTTATTTTTAAATAATTTTTCTTTTTTGCATCAATTGGAATTTCATTGCTCCCAAGGAAGGATAGTCATAGTGCCCTTCACTGTGAAAGCTTGAAGCAATTGTCTAATACTTGCTTGCCCACCCAGTAGTCATGAGAATATCATGCTGCTGTTTAATGTATTTGCTGAAATGAACAGAACAAAATTATTAGCAAGTGACACTCATGTTAAGTTTTATTTCCTCTTTTTCATGTTCCCTCTTTTTTTCTTTTAAAGACAAGTTAGCCTGTCAACTCAGAATGACAAAACACTACATACTTGAATTAAATTTACAACAGAATGATGAGGTACCTTATTTTTATGAAATAAGATATTAGATTTTATTGCTGCAAATTATGTGATACATAAAAAATGGTTAAAATGAATTGTGGGGAACTTGTAAAGGTTTCTAGTACTTCTTATTCTGAAAGAGCTCTTAATTCCTGAATAATGTAAAAAGTAATAGCTTAGTGTGATACTCAAGAACTATGCAGTGGAATGACTGTCACTGAATCCCTGGCATAGCTAACTGGGGTGAAAGGCTGTAATTAGCAAGGTTTCCATGTGTTTGCACAGCAGGAGAGTGATTCTCTTATGTGGTTCATTGCTGCTTTGGGGAATCTGAAAGAATTGCTCAAGCTAGTTTTCCAAAGTTAGACCAAGTAAAAGCTCAGGAAATGCCAATGATGACTGTTAATTTCTTCATATTAGCAGTGACACCAGGAAATGCAGAAGGAAGAAAATGATTTTATTACTGAACATGCTAGCAAGAGGAGTGCCCCCTGCATTCTTAAATTATGTTCAGCTATACTTAAACATTTATAAGACATTGTTTGAAGTGAGGAATATGCATTAGGGAGGGCATTAGGGACTAGGCTTTTGCCACCCACACTGAAGATAGTTAGTGCTTACATTTTCAGTAATTAATCCCATTATTTCAAAATAATTTTAGGGCAAAATAATCATCTTCAGATTCATTTTGCCTAGCTTTAATTCTCTGAATGTTAAACATCCAGTCTAAAGTCATTGTAGAAGGATTCTCTGCAATCTGTGGAGAGAGACAGGCRTGTTTAAAGCACAAACCATCACACCTGTTTTAGATTAAGATGAAATGAATTTCCTGCAGAGTTATCTGTCTCTCTTCCTGAGCTGTAAACAGAGCCTAGATGATTAGTTTAGGTTAGACATTTACCTTGTACATGGCTAATCCAAACACGGTAGTCAACCTATCGTGGTTGATTCTTGGTTGCAAAAGAATCATTGGCTTATCTGGTCCCTTCAGGTCCTGTTTTTATATGAACTTGAGTTGATTGTTGCTTTTATGTTATTTTAAAATCTGCATATGCATGCCTTCGCTTTTAACAGATCATTTTAACAATGGAGGCATAAATAAATTTATGTTTAGCCCAGATATTTTTTTGGATGTATTAAAATGTCACTGTCCTAGAGTCCATGCTGTCAAGTGGCAGCAGTTGAGTTAAAGAGAGGTTTACCCATAAGTTAACATTTTCCATACATTCCAAAGTAAATATTACCTAGGATATTGTTATACTGTGACAATATATTCCAATGACACTCTGTCTTAATTACAGAGAATGGATGTACTGTCTTTTCTGGACATTTTTTTCCTCATTATGTTTGTGCTTTTCTGTAGTTCTTAATAAAACAATGGAAGCTTTTTACTGGTCAGTGTTTAAAATTCTCAGATTCTAAAAGCTTTTCTTATTTTTTTCCATTTTCTTTTGGATCCCTCCTGCTGCCTTCAGCAGAAGCAGAGGAGAAAACTGCTTCTGAGCAGCCATTTCTTTTAATTATATTTTTTAATTATCATGTGCTTTTCTGCTTTTTTACAAAATACATGTATCTTCTGAGTGCTTTTGTTGTTCATGTTGTCTGGATCCATAAGGAAGTAGTCAATTTTAAATAATATTTTTAAAATAAACCAAACATTTCACAAACTTTGGAAGTCATGATAGAGGCAGCAGTGATTTGTAGTATATTCTGGTTTGCTTTTTTTGTTTTGCTTTCTGTCTGAAAAACTGTGGGTTTTGGATTTGGGCTCCACAAAACCCCAAAGCACTTTCTGGTGGTTTTCAGAAATTCAGAAGTTTGAGAAGCAGGTAAAGAAGATCCAGAACAGATCTTTCAAAGGACCTTTTTCTCAGGCCAGATTTTTTACCATGAGCTTTTACTAGCATAGTAGAGTCTGATTTGTGATTAAGATTGCTTTGCAGAACCCCCCCCCACCACCACCACCACCACCACCACCAAACATAATTATAGATATTGCCCCTGGAAAACTGTTCATGCTAGTGTGGCTCATTTTAGTTGGGATAGGCCTGGAATAAACTTTGCCAGCAAAAGCTGTGCAATGGATATTAATTTTATATCCTGGCAAGGTATATTCATGTAAATAAAAAATCTGTCAAAGCAGTTATAACATAGGCCTTGCCTAATGTGTCATAAAATTACAGGTGGTAAATCATACTTGCTGTGATCTTCACTAGAGTTCCTTCAGTGCAAACAATTTAGTCTTGACTTCAAGAAATTAAATCCATGCAGATTCTATTCCATTTTTAACAAGTGCACTCTGAAAAAAACTCTGCTTTAGTTATAGCTGACTTTGCTATGACTGGGTCTTCAGTACTTGCCTAATGCATTATATACACAGAAGCACATTAGAAACCATTTTCTTACAAGCAGTGAGACACGTGGTTCTTTTCAGTGCCAGAGTTTTTTCTCAGAAGTGTAGAATGTTTTCACACATGCTCTAAAATGTAAAGTTAAAAATAATCCAAACCTTGTGTCTTGTTTAGATAGCCCCAAAGTCTCTAAGCTTTCAATCTCTAAGCTTTCATAAACATCTTCACTGGCCTGGTATAGCTGATGCATTATACATGTCATGATTATCATGTATTTATTGCACGTTCCTGACAGATCTCTATGAAGGGGCTTACACCACACACACAAGTGTGCAAGGCAGTCAGAGAAGTCCCACACTTGCTACATTTTCTGTTTTTCTGTCTATGCTATAGCTGTCCCTCTGAGAGGAAGTTCTAGTAAAGGCAGCTGGATGAGCCAGCAAGTGCTGGGTGAGAAAGCAAGTGTGAGCTAAGGAAGAAGAAAACCGACTGATTTAATCCTGCTCAGACTCTGTTATGTGCAGTACTAAGGGCAATAACTGCTTTTTTAGATTTTCAGTATGTCCAGTACTGTAGTCGTGACTTCCAGAATATGCAGAGATTTCCATGCTGTGGTATTTTTTTAAAGTAGTTCTTATTCTTAGTTAGTGACTTCTAGGCAGTATGACCAAAAATATGCTGATTTGGAATTACGTATTTTCTGATTATCCACTTTAGTAAATAATAGTATCCTTGTACAGCAAGAAATTTTTGGATGTATTTCAGTCCCCAAATCAACGAGGTATCAGTGTAATATGCGCCTAAAGTACTCTGCTGCATTAAGACCATAGCTGGTCTAAAGTAGTTTGAAAATATTTTACTTCCTTAACTGTGACTGTGGTTTTAGGATTTAGTAAAGTAGGATTTAACTTGTTTTGTAAAAATGTTACTATTACAGACCTCAGCTACACTTAAACTTGTTGAAAGGCAAAAACCAGATGCAATGACAGGGAAGAGAGAAAAACAGATACTGAAGTAAGTTTCCTTTATATTCCCTCCGTTTTCTGGTTTATTATTTTTTGCTTTGATTACTATAACTTCCTGCTCATATTAAATATCACTTCTGACAAAATATTAATGTTTAACATCACTTTGGTACTGCATTACAGTCAGTTTTATTTAATATTAAGCATGTTGCAAGACTGAAGATGAAGTACTCAAATATTTAAGTGGTCTTTTTGGAATCTGACAATACTTTTGATGTTCTTCCCTTTCAACCTCTTTTAAAAAATGGATCAGTTTTTCTATATTACTGCAGAGTTTGTGCAACAATTATGCCCTCTAGTCCATTAAGAGTAACTAAATTAAATGCTTAGCCTGGACCTTTTCAGTGAGCAGAGGTTGTAAAGCTTTTTGTGGATAAGAGTGTGAATAATTTTAGATGGCAATGTGTAAAGGCTTAATTGTTTAACAGATTTCTGGTCAAAGCAAAGCCAGGTTTTAGTTATATGGGTTCAAAAATTTAAATGAACAGAGCCCAGCTGGAGCTATGTAGAAATAAAATATATTTCTGGTTGTAGTTCTTGTGAGAAAGTTTTAAATTGGAGGTGATTTATTTTTTAACTGAACTGGAAACATGAAGAACATAAAGTACTAAGAACATAGGGAATCAGATCAGAAGTATGTTGAACCCGGTATCCTGCCTCCAATGGCCATAAGCAGATTTCCCTCAAAATTGTGTGAAAACAGGGTAGGCAGATAAAATATTTGCTTGTGGTGCTTTCCCAAATATTTTCTGTTTGGAGACTTCCTGTGGTTTCTATGTCACAATAAATTATCCTTAGACAAACCCAAACACTTACAGTATTATTAAAACAAGCATACATATTACATATTGACAACATTAAAAATATAGTGAGAAAATTATGAACATGAAGTTGTGTAGACGTACTTGCTTACCTGCTTTATCCCTTCATTCTTTATGTGCAGAATATTCTATATCTGTAGAATAACAGGATTTCTTAAATTGCAGCACTGGAGCTTCATGCTCCAGGAGAGGGTATTGGTCCAATATGAGCTAATGTCTGCAACTGAAGTTTCTCGGTATTGAACAAGCACTGYGTGGGTCTGACATTCCCCATATACCACCAGTATGTTGGTTCTGGCCCTGTGAATGTTTAACATAGCTCCTGTGGAGGAGGACAGGAAGTTAGGACTAGGAAAATTCACTGTCTTTGCGGGGAGATTAAATACCATCAGCCAGATATTGAGATTTGCTGAGAAATAGCACTGTTCTGTGAGTATCTGTTGGGGTTTTTTTGTTGCTGTGTTATTTTTATTAATTTATTTTAGCAGATCATTACTTACCCTGAAATTATATGACAGTGGGTCTCTGTAATTCTCTTTATAATAAACAAAAGAAAATATAATTGCCTGTAATTACTGGTCTGAGAAGATGCATATTGTAACAAAATATCCCTTTCACCCACTCCGCCTCAAAGGATTTTTTTCTTTTAACTTTTCAAAGTACTTTACACACATGAAGGGAATTTTTCATCCTTTTAATTGTCATTGATAGCACTGAGGACTACATAGTTTGGAGGGCACTGGCTTTTATAACCAATGACTTATAACTTTAAGTTCAAACTTTGGTCTTAGTTGGCAACATAGACATAAGAATGGGAGTTTGGCATAGTTAGTATTTTCAGGAAGTGCTAGGTGTAAGTACCCACTCGTAATCACAAGGTTAACACAGCCATTGTTATGTTATTCTTTTTTAATTATGTATTGATTTACTGCCTGAAAGATGATCATTCAAACTGACATTAATGAGAAATAATTTAATTCAAGTAAGTGAAGACCTGCCTAATTGAAATTAAACCTGTCCTTGAGAATAACTTCAAAATTTTCTGCCCAGAGTTCTTACCTCACTTCTGTTGGCCTTTCAGAAACCACCTGCCTTCACTGGGTCTCAAATCCTGTTAAGAAACAGTGTTTAATATTTGTTTTAATGTTAGATTTTTATGATAGGTGCAGGTATGGAAAACATGACCTGTCTTTTAAAGCAACACTGTAACACTTCTGAATGGTAATTATGAACACTAATTTTTGATGCATTGTGTTTACTGGCCTTTCAAACATAAAAGCCAAGTTCAGTAGAGGCTCTTTTATGGTATTTCACAGGAAAACAGGAAAACAGGATACTGGCATTTGTGGAAAAACATTGATGTCTTGATTCCTCATGTCTGTTATACAGTCTGAGCAACCAATTTAATGTCATTCTGAGCCCTTACTGTTAACGCAGGCATACAGCAGGGCCTGTTAACTCCGTTTTAATACTGCATGGGCAGCAACTATCTGGCTTCTGGTTTGCAGCTGGCTTAAGTCCCGCTGATTGTGAGTGGAAGGAGCTTATGCTGCCTACAGAGTGTCACACAGACATACCTTGTCTGCTTGGTTCAGCTCTGCTGTGGCTCTTTGGTTAATCGATGGGGTTTGAATAATCAATTGATATGAATTTGAATAATCAATTGATTATTGAGCAAATGTGGGCCTTTGGTTCTGGTCTTCAAAGCTTTAAGTGGAATCAGCTTCATATCCCTGTGGGGCCAGCTCTTCCTTCAAGACCATGCTGCTTTTGAGAGCTGGAACAAAGGAACCATTAGTCTCAAGAACAGGACTAGCAAGCCCTAGAGACAGCTTTCTTGGCTGTTTGCCCAGAAATTTTAAACTTTCCCAGATCACGTCATCACAGCTTCTACCACATAACAAAATATTTCTCTAGCTGTCATCATGAATATAAAGAGGTGATGTTGTGATATATTTTCCTTCAGAACCCTTATTATTTGGGAGAAATATTGAAACCCTGTATATAGCTGTTAGAGTATGTGAAGTGCTATCTGTCCACTGTAGTGATGAACAGGGAGAAAAACAAAGGTGCTTTGCATAAAAGTGGAGATGCATCAAGCTTCATCATGAGAATGACCCTTCCAGTTTGTGGAATCACCATTTTCCCTGTGGAAATCTGTTTATGTTCCCACTGATTTCACTTAGAAGATCAAGATGAAAACCACTCTTGTAAGCTTCATGTAGGTGATGTGTCTATGATAGGACTACCATCACAGAAGTCTGCTACCAGCATTTCCCGTGTAAGATCATGGACTCAAGAGCATGGGTCTCCAGACTGATGTACCTGCAGAGAACTGTAGCTACATCTACAAGAAGTGTTTTTCCATTTCTTGATGGGGATTATGTAACTGATGAAAATAGCTCCTCAGCCAGTTATCTTTCTTTGTGCAAATGTTTAACATTCAGTTCATGTTCTTCAAATGCCATCATTTAGATAATAGGAAGTAGTCAGGTATAATAAAATGAGGACTGAATTTGTACACAGAGTAATTAAATGCTCTGCTGGCCTCAAAACCAGAAATATACTTATTTTCCCTCTCTCAGGTTTCTTAATTAAACATAATAATCAGTTGTGTTAATATAAAAAGCATGAAAATTTCTATCACTTAAAGTTTCTGCAGCATTACAGGGAATGTGACATTTCATGACTATCTTCACCCATTTTATTTCAGAGGAAGGTGCAGTGCTCCAGGAAACCAGAAGATGCTTGATCCCAAAAAAGGAGCAATTAAAAAGTCTGTAGGAGTGAAGCAGCTTCCAAAACTAAAGGGCTGATTTAATGTTCTTGCCAAGAACTTCCAATCACTTTTACTCTTGTTTTTATATATTTAACTGGAAGTTTCTGAATTGAAAATGAATGTATTTGTGCCATATTATGATAACAAACCCAGACTGGCATGTCTTCTTGGCAGCCTTAGAGTAAGTGTTATGCTTTACTTAATAGAATTGTTCTTCTAGTTGCCCTCTTCGTTCTAGTATCTCTGACCCTTCCCATTCTGGTTTTTGTCTGTGATTCTGGGCATCAGGGATATGGGAGGCTTGGAGAACATTTAATTTCTTTATGTACCAGGTGGATCCTTAGACTCTTTGGCCGCACGGCAACCACTGAAAACAGCCTCTAACATTTTTGACCTCTCAACTGAGAGGAAGAAGGAAGAGTGATATAACCTGAAATGTAATCTCACTACCCAAAACAGTAAATCTCAACAAATTCCATCCGGGAGGCACCCCCATTCAGTATAGCAACAAAGTGAGTCTGTCAGAGTCTGATGGTGGGACAGCTGAACATTCTTTCATCTAGCATTTTAAAATTTGTTATTTAAAAAAGCCAACAACATATTTTACTAACCAGTCTGATGTCTTACCTGATGTCGTACAGTCCTTTTACACTATAAAATGGTGTTATATTCCATGAGCTTTCTTAAACCAGCACAGAAGGCAAACCAGCTCCAGACTGAGCTTTTTAAAAAGCTGGCTTGCCACAGAACCCATGTTGACCACCTTCTTCTGTTTGCATGGTTTAGAAGCACATTGCCATTCCCAGCTACTTTAGGCACTAGTTATAGGGAGAAATGAAAGAAAAATTAAACATTTTTTAATTGAGGATTCTTCAGAACATATCTTGTGAAGCAGTTGTTTGTTTTAAACACTACATATACATTATGTTTCCTGATATGAGTATGCTACTATTTGAAATTTAAAATCTCAGATGAATGTTTTTATCCACAGTCTGGGTTCCATAAAAATCTCTTAAGTATTCTTCAGTGGGACTGATCCATATGTTTTCAGAGTCCAAAGTCATCTCTTCAAGGAACAGTAGAACTGCTTTTATTTTCATTCTCAATCATGTAATATTTTTTGCAGTTTCATTACCTACAACATATTAGTCACTAAACTTTGGTAGGATTTTTTTAAATGGCAGCAGAAACAATGTTTTGGTAATGAAGCTTCAAACCTCTGGGTTACACCTTAAAAGCTCTTGGCAGAGCAAATGGGATTGATCAGCTGTCTTTTATTATTTTTAAGAGCATCTCTTTGCAGTATCTAATAAAGCTTTTTGTCTCTTTAAGAGCAATACTAATAGTTCCTTATTACTGGCAGCATTAAAGTGAGGCTGTAATTAAACTATTACCAAAAGATCAATGATGTCATTCTAAAATGCAAGGAAAGAAGACCTGCAGTATTGTACAGCATATTCATTGTGGAAACCCCAACTTTTTTCTCTCACATAGCATGAGATTATAACAGATATTTATAATGTTACCATAATGCACCTGATATCATTCTTTCCTAAGCAGGCTGGTCTGCCTGGCTATTTTTTTGTCCACAGTCACCACTGAAAGCATAGCACAGCTGACTAGGTTAGCACTTTTCTGCTCCTATTTTTCACATGGAAAGTTTCCAGATTTTGATTGTGTTGGCATTTGTCATTGTGGAGAAGGGGAGAGAAAAAAACACTCTAATGGTTCCATTGGCATAAAAGACAAGGGACATCTGCAGTAGTGAAGATTATCCAGTTCTTGGATTCGTGCAGCAGAAGATTCTTACTCCTGTCTCTGAATCAAATGTAATAGTCCATGCATTCTGCTCCAGTCCCTCTAACACCTTGAAAGAACTGGAAACTGCACAAACATGGCAGAACAGCATTTGCTTACAGCAGGAGCCTTGAACACTTCCATCATGAGTAGTGCTCACTGAGGTAACAGTTTTGAAACTTAAAAAGAGACATTTATTGAGTTTGGTACTGTAATGATCTGGGGAGAACTTATTAGTTCCTGTTTCAGCTTGCCAGAGCAAGCTCAGAATTTGAAACTCAATTGTATGGCAATTACTTAAGCCTTAAAACTTGTGTTTCACCATTCTAGTTATGTGTCCAGCTGTAGTGTTTGCTTTGCAAAATGGTCATAGCTCTGTGCTCTTACTATTTAAACTACTTTGCGTTTCATTTCCTCTTGTCTTTCTGAACATAAGGGCACCCCAGATGACTAAATTTGATGACTCAGGTTTCTTTGTAACAACAGAAAAGTAGTTCTTGGTTTCAAAAGTGTTATTCCTTTTGACCTGAATGAATCTTTCGCACTGTTAAATTTTTTCTAATAGCTTTCCCAAACCATGTTGGAGTTTGTGCTTTGTTTTGTTTTCTGGGGGGATCAACAGGTGTTTTGAAATCCCTGGATTTTTTTTTTTTTTTGTGAGGGGTTTTCTCACTACTATTCCGCTGTGCTATGAAATGGTTTTTGTTTTCATTTGAAGCAATGAACAGTTATGTGTCTGTACATAAAATCTTCTATACAAGGATTTCAACCCATTTAGGAGTAATTAATCCTTCAATGCACAGCATGTACTATTATTCTCATTTTAGACATGGAAGACTGAATCACAGAGCTTGGCTTTTTAAACTAGGGATGGGACTGTAGTGAAGTCTGTTTTTCCCCCTGATTTAGTGATAGGGTAACCTTTTGTAGTGTTGCTAACTGTTAAAAGGTAAGTTCTGTCTCTTAGAGTCTCTGTGCAGAAGATTCTAAACAGTGGACAATCTAAAGATATAAAAGAGAAATTGAATTGCTGATTGTTATGGTCAGTAAGTGAATGGAGCTAAAGATAACAGGAAGATAGGATCAGAGTCGAAGGCTTGCAGTACAGAGTGGAGTTGGGATTCCTGGCCTACTCGTTATAGTATAAGTGCCCATAACTGATGGACCAAGAAATTGGATCTCCTGATTCTTAGAATTTGAGCCCATGCTTCCTTTATGTGGTTACTCATGCAAGTCCGCTGATTTCAGAGGAGTCGTGACTTTGAAGTAACCATGGCTTTTGAAGTATTTACCCCTATTGTTGCTGGAAAATATGAATTAAAAAACTCAAAAGCTGGTAAACAAACATTTATTATTCCCCAAACTACCATTCATTTTTTAAGTCTCATGATTTAAGAGGGTATTGAGTCATGATTTTTACTTTTAATAGATCAGTATCGCAGCACTGTATTTCTCTATAACAGAATAAAATTAAAATGTTTGCTGGATTGATATTGACTGTGTGGTTGATTATTATGTAATTAGGCAGCACAACCACAGACTCCAGAGAAGTTGGGTGATGAGTTTCCTTGTATTCAGGATATTATTAACAATAAGCAAAATATTTCRTTGCTTAAATACTTTGTTTAAAGATGGGTTTTCCATATAAATAACTGACTAGGCAGCACAGTTCGTGGCTTCACTGATTGCTCTGACATTCCACCGCCACCAGTAAAGATGAGATGTATAATTTACTCTTAACACATTTCCAGTAGTGTAAGCTGCTGCACAGACATTTTTAGAAATGTAATATAAACAGAGCAGCTAATAAATAAATTAACCCTTACATTTTTTCTGCTAAACAGTTGCTGCTGTTGCTGCCAGACTGGTGTCAATCAGGAATTTGAACCAACCCTGTTTGGAAGCAGAAGTAAACTGCATGAATAAAAGTCACAGCTAATTGGAACAGTTTTATCTCTTTACATAGGGGTCTCACAGTAGTGACGGGCATCCGTAGACAGACAAAGGTACCAGTAGGTTGTACGGGTCAGTTTAACCTGCTCTTCCAAAGATACAAACATTGTATATAGTTCTGTGGATTACATCTTGGAATCAAGTTCTCCTAAACTTCCCTAATCAGTCCTGTAAGTTACTGACCAAGAATTACACATAGCCCAAATTACCATTTCCTTTCTACAGCAGCAGAATGGAGATGGGAGCAGGCTTTCCCAATGGATTGTGTATCTTGGAGGGCAGACTGATGCAACGCTCCACAGAAGGGGCTCACTCAGACTGCTGTCCTGTCTGAGGAAGTGCCCAAGAACCAACAACAGCTGAGCTGTTAGGATTGGTTTAAGCTCTGAATCCATTCAGGATGCCTGTCACATAGGTGACATCCGCAGCAGTCACTGTCCTCCACACGACATATTCTGTGTAGGTGATAGCATCCTAGATCACATTCTCTTTAAAAGACTATCAGGATTTCATATGTTTCCTCATGAAGTAAAAATTAAGGTATATTTTGTGTTCTCTGGCTGGCAAGACAGGTAACCGCTAGCTGGCATAGCTGTGCCCTTGATGTTATCTTACAGAAACTTTCTGTGGTGCTTATGACTGCCTTTAGCTAGCTCTCAGATGTCCTTACCATAATCAGAGATGTTGGCACGTCACTGGATAGCAAAGAGAAGAGGTATGTCTGATGGTAGTAACACAGCAGCAGGAGTTGCACTCTCCATCCGCAGTATAGAGCTGAGGACTGGAAAGGAGAAAAGGGAGAGGTGTCCCTTTAGCATAGGCATGTTATGAACATCTCCACTTCTCCCTCTAGAGAGGCAGATATTTGTACGGCCTATGCTGAACTATTTTGCCTGTTAAAACCCAACACAAAACAGGTATGAAAACACAGTACTGACTCACTGCAGGTGCTCCAATGCACCTAGCTGGAGATGCTAACCAGCTGCTTGTGCTTGGGGTACCCGGGCAGTTTTTACTGGTGCTCAGAGTATGAGTTGTGCTTCCAGATATAGGCAATGCAGTTTCTTCATCTTTTGCAACCAGGAGTGTTCTGGTGCCATGGCCTGGCCTGTGTCTGAGCATCTCCAGCATCCTATCTGGATTAGATAGCAAAGGGCTCCAGGATGCTATCTTCTCTGATCTAAGCAGCATAGCTTCAGTTCCAGTCTGGTAAAGCTCCTACACTCTAGTCTCCCTGTAACTTCTTCACCCCTCCCTTTGTTGCCTGGGCCACCACAAACTCTGCTTCAGGAACCCATCTGTAAAGTGGAGAAAACGGTATGTTCCTGGAGCTGGGAAGTGATATGAGATAAATACATCAATGCCAGAAGGAAGCCAGCTGGTAAAGATACAATGAGCCTAGATAAGCCCAACCAAAATCAAATGGATTTTCTTTTTCCTTGTAACACAAAAAGGATAACTAACATTCTGCTATGTTGGTGCTGAAACTTAACAGCTGTTGCTGCTGCATCTTACTGAAAAAAATTACCAGTCAATGGTCATGTCAGGGTATTGCCCAATGAACACAGCCCAGCGCTATGACACCAGTTGCTGTGCAAATCTTGACAAAGAAAAAAATGCCAGCCATGAAAAGAGAAGGATCCCATGTAAGGTGTGGCTGGGAACACTCTTTGCTCACCCTACCACACTGTGCAACAGGCGCCTCTTCCTGCAGCTGTCTGATCCCTCCTCACAACTAGCAAGTGTCCTGTGGGGAATCTGCTGAGGAATGATGTGGTTTAATGGAGCAACACAGGCTGGAGAGCAGAGAAATCAGACACAGCTGAAGGGTTATTTTGGGAGAAGGATGAAGCAACACGGATGTGCCCCTTTGACTCACTCTGTGTTGATTAGGAATGGGATACAGATATGCCTTCAAAAAGGCGCAGAAGTGGAAAGGAAGGAAATTTAAGCATGGGAATCATCAGTCCCAGCTTAGATGTATGACTTAAAAGTCGTACATCTTAGTCTGAACTAATCACTGTAAACTCCAAGTGTAGTTGATGGAAAGAAATAGGTACTTTCAGGGGTGTTTCTGCTCTAAGAGACATTTAAAATGAGTCAGGTGATCCATCAACTGGGTTTCTCTCCACTGATTAGAGTCTTGAGGATGGCAAATTCAGAATAAGCTATCTAATACATAGTAGATACAGGTAATACAGGTAGGCTGAATCCTATGCTAGACAAAGTCTTTATTTTTCTTGGTCTGCTTAGAGTGTTTGTATATAGAGTAGTACCCACAATCAGTAAAGAGCCAGAGCCAAGAAGAAATATTGATCTGCACTTGACTCTCCCTTGGGTAGATCTATACCTCATGCCACAGCCCAGCACACAACAGAGGATCTGTTCTTTAAGCACCATGTTTACAAGGCCCACTGATACGTTTCCATGTTGCAGCAGCACTTACAAGGACAAACAACCTTATTTTTTTGTTCCCTTTAAACAGATTTGGTAAGTTTGTGTTCTTTTGAAAGCAAAACAAATGCTAATACTATTCTAAAACAAAAGACCTCTCTACAGCTGTGGAACTCCAATATAAAGGTGGGAAAATACAGCCCATAGATTAATTTGCTACACACCTTAGGAGAAATCTGATGTAATCATATGATAGGAATCAGTAACCTAAAGATCAATATTTTTTGTGTGTTCTTGACTCTTAAAAAGCTGAGCTAGGAATTTACTAATGACAAGTCAAATTATTGGCTGAGCAAATACATCCTTGGAGGATTAAAATAGTTTGCAAGTACTGCCAGGTCTGCAATTGCTGACAGTATAATTTCATTAGTATAATATAGTTTTAGGGCAAGGAAAGTTTATCCAAATACACTTTAAATGTTGGGATGACATCATCTGCCTTGCTTAGACTATCATCAGAAGTCATTTACTTCTCTCTCTGGCCAAGCCCTTGGTCTATCTTTGATACCTGAACAAAGACGACAAATGCTGCTTCTGTTCTGTCTCCTACATCCTGGCTCAAAGGAGTGCTTGTGCAAGAACCTTGTGTCTTATTAGTAGCTGATGAGGAAAGAAGAGAGCATGAAAGAATTGAAAGAGCACACTTCTGTGCTGTGTTTTCCACTTGGGACATCTGAACATCTGACATCCACTTGGGACCTCTGAAAAAAACCATTGCATCATGCTGTGTTTTTTGCTGTCTTGGCTAACATTTCTTAATTTTTACAAACACCTCTTCAGTGGAAAATGTTTCTGAGTGTCCCTTATGGACATGCAAGACTGGGTGAGTAATGGGAATTCCTAACAATCTAAATCAACAAAATGCTTGCCAGAGAGAGAACTGGTATGACAAGTACCTTTCTCCAACACAATCAAAATTAGAAGACCAAACATTTCCTATTACAAAAGACCATTCAAATTTCATGGCTAGGCTTTGATGCTGGAACTCATTTAATTGCTAGGAATAGAAACAAAAAGAAGACAAATTTTCCAAAAAGGTATTGGACACCACATTTCTTTCATTAGTCTTTTCATGAGACTTTTCCAACAAAACTGAGCCTACAAATATAGTTAATTAGGCATAATCATTTGAATACCTGCTTTCTATACTTCAGTATTCTTTTTACYAGATTTGTGAAACTGGAACCATTTGTACTCAGTTTTAAGCAATCTTCAGTCATAGCTAACAAAAGTTGACAACAGGAGCTATCTCATTCTTCATTGTAGTGTCACTGATTTGGGTGGTATTTGAGAACTTTAGACCCTTAGGCTGGAAGAAATGCTGGTGTTGGATGGAGGCAAATCACTGGGACAATGCGCGGGTATAGCACTGGCAGGCTAAGCAGAAGAAATGAACTCTAAGAAGGGACTGGATCACCCAATGCATGGTGAGTTCACCAGCACAACCATTTTCCAACAGTTGCATCCAGTTTGGCTTTGCTTTTAGACAGCCAAACAGCGGGACTTCCTTTACTTCCCTTTGCCTTCTCAGGCAAAGGATCAGTCTCCCAAGCATTACAGGAAGGCAACGCTGACAGTCCCAGTTTCTATTTCAGCATACATGGGTTTCAACTTCCAGTGTGTGATGCTTTTGCTGTAAGGTTCAGAGGAAGCATCTCATCGCAAATTGCTGGACTCTGCAAAATCTGCTTTGGGGCCATTTAAACTGTGTATCATTGCAGCAAGGGACACTTTCAAAGACTTAGACCTAAACATGCCAGCTGTCTGCATTGCAGCAGTGTGTCCAGGCCCTGGGGACACCACCAGCCCTCCCTGTCCCTGCCCACCTCCAGGGCCTCCCCGACCCTGCCCAGCCCCAGGCCCCCATCTCAGGCCAGCCCAGGGCTGTCAATCCCTGCCCCATGACACCGCAGCAGTGCCAGCTCCAGCCCTACCACGGCCCTGCCCCTGCCCGGCCACAAGCTCCCCGACCCCAGCCCATGGGCAACTACCCATCCCAGCCTCAGCCCATCCCTGTGGTGGTGCCCAGTTCCCAGGGTTGGGGCTGCCCTGGCCGCCCCCGGGGCCCTGCTGCCTGGCAGGTGGTGGGACAGGCCCCGAGAAGCAAGCATCCCTGCAGCACCTGGCAGTGTCACATCCAGAGCCCCCTTCGGAGAGGTCAGAGACACTCCACAGCTCCTGGAAACCCAGGGACCAGAAATCGTTCGGTAGCAGAGGTCACTGGCCTCTGCCAGCCCTGTCAGGTTTGTTCTTGTTGATAGCAATGACATAAATAACAACTCACTAAAATGCAGAAGTGATTTACTTTAAGCACTTTAGCACCTGCTGTTACTCATTAAGGGATTATCATGCCCCAGACTGTTACTAGCAGTCTAGCATTTACCATTTTAGCATATGGCATGTTTGTGCGAGTTATCTCCTAACAGTGGGTTCATGCACTTATTCTGGCCTCTTCCTGGCTCCCAAGACCTTCATGCTAAGATTTCACATGTAAGTTGAAGCCACAGGTCCTGGAGGGTGAAAGATTAGTAGAAAATTCAATAATTACAGCTACATGCATGCTATTAATGTTTAATGTCAGCATTTGGCAGTATATCATGATTTAAAACAGTAGATACAGTATTTCATACTGTCCACCAGGGCTGGATTCCCTAACAAATTTCATGGCAGATATTCAACAAACCTTGCTATACCATAGTATAAATATCTGTCTCAGTCCTCCTAATCTCCCCTTCCTACTTACTTGCTGTAATTGCTAATTCTTCTGTTCTCCAGTACCCAAAGCAGATACTTTCTCACCTTAGCATTTTACAGTTTTCTGGTTCTGCAAACTTACTCCTTAGTCTCATTCTATTTAGACTGGTCACCTGCAAGACTGAGTTATAGAAGAGTGCAGCTGATTTTTTTTTTCCTGGCCTGGTAATTTCCTGGCACTATCTGTTTCCTAATGCCAGCGCAGGTCCCAGAGGTGCCCGCTGTGCCTTTGTCGAACTATGCGTTACTATCAACATCCTCTCCTCTCCCCACTCTCACCATCAAAACCTTCACTGAAGATTACTTGAATTTTACTGCTTAATACAGCTATATGGACTTTATGTGGCCACTTATCTGGTCTTAAGGAAGTATTATTTAGGAACAGTGCCAATGGCATTTCCCAAAGAGGAAGGAAGGAATGGTCTGTGCCCCAAAGATACAGGAAATGGAAAAGAGAACGTGCTAACAACGGAGAGGCCCTACTTCTTTCCCAGACAAAGTTGTTTGTGAGGAAAAGCTCCAATAATATGGGGGGGAAAAAAAGTGAGCAAAAGTAGAGAAGGGAAACAATGTAAATAGAAGTTGAAATTGTACTTAAAAAACATCTGTCACTTCTTTGGGGCTGGTCTACATTACTACATCCTATGTTATTCTTGTGCAAAGTTATCTAAATAATAGATTTATGGAATGAAGACTGGTCCRTAAAACATTTGGCTTGAGATATTTTGGAGGGAAAGCTTAACATTTTTATAAAACATCATAGTACAAAACTTCATATAAAATTCAATTTAAAACAAGCATTGGTACAAAGCAAGGGAAGAGGCAGAAGGTTACTCTGTAAAAAGTCTTTGAAAGGTTTACTTAGGAAATAGCTTTGGAGGACTATTTTAAATCTAAAAGTATGCTCAGAGGCAAGGAAGATACTTCTGCTACAGATGAAAAGAGGCTTGCTGAGGGCCTAATTTATTTACTTGCAAATATAAAGCTTAAGTTTAATGGTCTGGTTGAATTTTCATATAGAGAAAGAATAAAGAAAGAGAAAATGTTCTAAAGTAAACCTGTAGGGGAATATATTGGCATTTCTTTTTACATGTGGAGTGTAGGCTTAGTTGAGGTACTTGCCCAATATATCTGTTCAAAAGATGTCTAACAGAACACTGTCTGTCTGACAGAATTCCCAGGAGAATTTTTCAGGGACATTTTAAAAAGAAGGTGAATCAGAAAATAACACAGGATGCATTGTTAATGTTTAGATCAAAATTCAGATTTTTCAAAGGACTTTACAAATTCAAAGAGGGCCTAAACCATACGGGACTTGAAAGTTAGATTCCAGAAAGGGAACGCTAAATCTGTTACTGATGTTCTCTGTACATTGAATTAGGAAAGTTAGAAATCAAAGGATGAGATTTGCAGTGCTCAGCTGCTGACTGGAGAGAAGCCTGAGCCAGCTGGCCAGTAGTCCAATTACTGGGATGGTGACCAAGAAGGGTGAAGTACTCCCTTCAAATGTATTTCATCACATTCAAATCAAGTAGATAAGCTATTTCTGGGAATAGCTTCAGTTTTGGTTATTGACCACTTTATGATGAAACACACTTTAACCAGAAAATTTTTTGCTCTACTCCATTTCAAATCCCTCAAAAGTCCTGGAACATTTCAGCCTTTTGACGGTTTCCTGTTAATAGAGTTTTCTATGGTACAAAAATAAACACATCACCAATACCATTGCATGTATGTTGCAACATACATGTCTTCCCCAGTCATCCAGAATTTTTTGGTGTTTGACAAACAGAAAAACTGTGTTAGAATGTTTTTTTCATATGCCTCTTTATGTTATGAAATATGCATGTATACAAGAAGATTGGAAGTAATCATAAGCAAGTGAAATGGAAAAGTCTCCCTCCCACTGAGGAGCTGAAGAGGGTTTGTGTAACCTTTTCACCCTCTCACTGGGGAATCAACAGGTCTAGTATGTACGGTCCCTGGGAGGACCGTTTCTAGGTTGTTTCTAGGTTAGTTCTTCCTCGTTGTTGTTGCCCATGAGGCATTAGTTTAAATATAACATGTCAATCTCCCTCTTCTGCTTTTAAATAACCTTTAACACAACTTAAAAAGCCTGAAGTAGGGATTTTGACAAATTTTAACAAAACAGTAGTATTAAAAGCATTTTGGCTATGAGCTGACTAGACAACCTGGTGACTCTCTGGAAGGTTAAGTCKAGGCTTCTCCAGTGTGTGCAGAAATACTGGTAGATTTTTCTCTCCAAGTATGGAACTGTTATCAGATGAGTCATTTCTTTTTCTGCACATCTTGTCCTGCAAGTTTAAGCTAAGACTGTGGTGAAAGCAGTAAACATGTCAATAGCATAGTTGAATGCTAAAGTTACTTTGAGGCCCCTGACTCTTAATTGGGTACTGCAATCACAAAACTAAAAAATGCAGCTGGTTTTTGAGGAAAGCTGCTTGATTTTTCTATTAGAAAAGTGAGAAAATCAAAGTCAGCCTGGAGAGCATGTGTCATGTCTAGGATTGCAGCTTCTCTAGAATAAGACACTACTTACTATGGAAAAAAATGGAAACACAATACAAAATGTTGATGCTCATAGTTCTAAATATATATATTTTACTTCCAGCAAAAAGCACTAAAAAAAAGTCTGTGGGAAATACCAGAGGTTTTCAGTGACTTATATGATTACAATTCCTCACTAGCTATTGTATTTATGAGCCTTGGTCTGTCTTCAGATTTTTCCAGGTAGAAGTCATCATTTCAGTTGTTGAAAGTAACGTTTGCAGTACTGAGTACAGCAATGTAATACAGGGATTGTTTTGTGTGAGTACCTATTGCCATCACAATTAACCATGTTCCCACTGCAGTAGCACTCAGTGGGGAGTGCATATCCGATACGGCTGCCCACTTGGAGGAGATTGTAGGAGAAAACTTGAGGATAGTATATGAATATATATACATGAATATATGTAACATGAAAGTATTGCCAARGTCGGCAATACTTTACATTTTGTTCTCAGGTCACCTCTGTTGAACTGAAAGACTATTTTTTTCGTTTTGTAATGTGAGGATTTTCTTTGTTTTTGCTGTATTATACCCTTAACTATCAGGTACATTCTTCAGGCCAGTCAGCGGAAATTGCAGTAAATCTGTACAGCTCTGTGAACATGTGGTACCATCCCAATTGGCTTGCATCCCATTCATCTGAATTGATCTCTTGGGAAAATGTTTTTGAAAGGAGAAGTGGTTCAGCCAAAAATAGATTGTTGCTTTGAAATTTGCCTTCTAAAGGCCACTAAGTAATCAAATTAGCCCTTTGATTGGGAGGAAACCTACTTAGCTCTGGCTGGCATGTGTACTAATGACCATAGAGGAGTGTGTTTTGCATAAGCTGGGCAGAAAGTTCCCAGGAAATGACCATGACCTGTTTCCTTTAGAATAAGACATTTCATCAGGTGAAGATTGAACAGCCCTTGCTTTGGCCTACAGTGTCTCCTGAGGTGGCATCACTGGAGGTCATTATCTAGCCTAGATGTCCATAATTCAGATGCAAATTGTGCCAACAAGGCCCCGCAGTGCTATTTAGGTACTTACCTTCAGGCTTCATTTTACTAAGATGATTCTGAGAAGGGGATGATGTTATAATTAGGACACGAAGCTGGGCTGTAGGGGATGATGATGATATGGTGACTCAATTTCTCACTTGCTGGTGGGATAACAACTGTTTCATGTGGGTGTTGGAAGGACTGTAATTCTGTGATATTCTAGAGGTGTCTCCATCTCCGAGTGACAGGCATCACTGGTAAAAAGCTGCAAATGAGCCAGTGCCTTCTATCTCAGAAAGATGAAACAAGATAACTGAATGAATGGTGAAAATTGTACACACTTGCATTTTTTGTACACCTAACAATGGGATTATCTAAGTAATTGGCTGGCCACCCAGCAAGATGTAATATCTAGATTTTATCAATGACTAGTTTCCTGTGAGCTAGTCAAGTCATGGACTGCTTCTGCAGCACAGTAGAGCCCTGATCTTGTTTCTTTGTCACAGAAATTTCTAACAGTCTAAACCAAACGAGTTTCCTAGAGTGAATAAAATGCCGGCAAGTTAACCAGTATTCATCATTATCCCTTCCTGAAGAATAAAACTCATTTCTCAATGGCAGAAATACCTTCAGCTGGGTTAAATAGGCCAGTCCACCTTTGCAATGAAAAGGACAGCCTGGTGTGAAAATATTTGCTCTCTTCTTCAGCATGCARCAGGCATAAGTTTGAATAAATGGCTTCAAAATCTGTTACATTAAACTTCAGAAATTCCTTTTTTACTAGCATGAGAACTAGACAAAATATGCTATTTTATCATAGCTGAAATGGGTATGGATGTTTTATTATGACTGAATCACTGCCAAAAGAGTTTTGGATTAGAGAGACAAGCCTGATTCAAACTGTTGACTGTACTGGGAATATTTTCAGTTCCCTCTTCATCACTGGCTCCCTTGCTGTGCCTTTCTCCATAACTTCTACAGGAAAAAGAAGAGTTTTTTGCTTCAGATTTCGGTCTATACCACTCTCAGGTCATTCACTAGTGTTCATGGATGCCTCTTGTTAATGAATTCCTTCTTGGTTCACCGAGTGAGACAAGCACAAAATATTAAAAGACAGAAAATACTTGTATGTTAAAAGTGATTGATAGGGAGCAAATGGAAAGTGGTAATGACAACATGTAAAGAAACTTCACTTTTTAAGTGGCTCCTCACTTGATGGCGTCCTTTGAAGTAAACGTTTATGCTTTCTAGCTTAGCTGAGTCTTGTTTCAGTTTAAATTCTGCAGGCTTCTCAGTCTAAGCACAGAGATCCACCCACAAGAAACAGCTTGCAGACTCAGACCTTTAGCTGGAAGAGTTAGCTGACTTCTGTCAATCAGCGTGCCTGTATATACTCTCCCTACTCTCTTCTTAAAATAGCAATAGCTAGTTGAAAAGTATGTGATCTCTGCATGATTTATTTTCATGGGGATGGGGAAGGAGCAGAAATAATAAAATGAATTCATAAGCCTGGTTGGGCACCATTAAATATATCTCTCGATTCTCGTGTATATTAGCCATTCATATATGGTGTATGGTTGCAGAGTTAACAGTAAAAGCCTTTCAAATGGATTTTGACATTTAAAGGTCAAGTAGCASCAACATTCGTTGAGAGAGCATGATTAAAGAAAAATTGATAGGCAAAAATGAGGCGCAGGAGGAGAAATTAAGAGAATAATACTATGTTAGCTTGCCATTTTGCCTGTCAATTTGTTTTGAAGATCTGTAGGTAAAGCTTTTCTTGTCGTGCACTATGAAATAGATTTCTAAAAGTGACATATAAAGATAAGCTTCTTGCTGAAAAATGGCTACAGCACCTGCCTGTTGGAGATCAAATAGCCAAGGTAGCTTGAAAAGTGAAGGTAACAACAAAAGATTTATGTGACACAGCTCTGCCTTTGCTGCCTTCTGCTTCCTTCTTTAAAGAACGGAGAAGTGAACTAACCTTACCTATGATCCATGTTTTCCTCCATCTCTTTTCTTCTCTTTATCCTTTGAATTTTTTTTTTTTTTTTTTTTTGGAACAGACAATTAGTTAAACTGGTAGTTTTAGGACAATGTGGTTATGAAGCAAGGAGAACCAACTGAGTCGAAAAGGTCCCCTATTCAACTTAAAATACACTGAATTCTGCTAGAAGAGGAGACTGTGTATGCACAAAATGCTGTCATTTGCACAGCATAAAGGAAATAAAACTTTTTTTTCTGAGCTCTTGTTATAGCACTTTTATAATAGCCATAATCAGAGCAAAAATCTTCAGGAAGATATGTAAACATTTTCCTAAATTTGTTTTGTTACATAAGAACTGAAAGGTGAAACAAACTTTTCCCTCATCCCAGAATAAAAATAGACCAACAGTACAAATGGAGGATTAAACTCTAAACTTCTTAAGAAATCCATTTATGATTAACTCAAAAGTGTGGGTTCTCAGCTTGACACTCTCCATCTGTTTATGTCTGTAAATCACAATTTGGCATCTACTTTTCCACCACACCCAACTCACCTGAAAATCTTCCTGTGACAAATATTGCTAAAATGAATCTTTAGGCAGAACTTTTAAAAGGCTGACATTTAGGTAGATGGGAAGAAAAGCTATAGAGCTGTAACAATTGTACACAGTCTTTCTCTGCTAACTTTTGGAAGGACAAAAGGGGAGGCGCATCTTCTTTCAAGGCATTTTCAAACTTCCAATAATGAGTTAGTAAGAAGTGTATCCTTGTGAGCAAAACACCATAACTGGCCACTACAGAGTTTATTATAGTACTGTCATGTAAATCAGCAGTGGTGTTTTGAAACTGTACCACACTTTGGCAGTGGAAGGAGACTATGAGCCTTAAAAAACTTCAAATATTTAAGATGTCTTGATGAAGAAAAAAATATATCACAGTGAATGGTCTCTGGTAGAGTATAATTTCTCACTTCACTATGGAGCATGTAAAGTGAAGGATAAATGATTTTCAAACTCATAATTGGTAAGGCTGTTATTATTTTTGCTAAGTTTCCAAATGCTGGTTATACAGTCTTGTATTTAACACAGACTAATGAAAAGAGTAAATAGTAAGCAGTACAGATGAATGGTTTAATATTAGTGTCTCCTTTGTAAAAGACATGTAAGAGGAAGCAATACACTTAAGTTGATTTAACTTGAAAAAATTAGATTGTGCTGAGTGGGGGGAGAAAGCAGTAAAACGTGGAAGTGAAGTGACGTGAAGCAACTAGCAATTCTTCTAGACAGTAAATGCTAACTTTTTTTTTAACAGTGGATTTATTTTGCCTTCTGACACATTCACTTCTGATACTTTAAGACTCATGCCTGTATGAGTTAAAGAAAATGTTGCCAATAACTATTTAATCAAAATATTATAACTTCTGTGAGGATCAGTCTTCAAGGAGCCTAACAATTTTGCCTACAAAGTCCTCCACTGTCAAACAAAGCCATGGCATGTAGAGTAAAACTTATTTGTGTTCCTTGGGAAGAGCCAGCACTGCTTTCCTTCTACAAAAAGAAACCAAGATGATGGTGATTGTTGTTGTTAATGCTGTTAATGCATTTAAGCAACTACTGCAATGCTGCTTGCTGTCAAGTAAGCCAGGTGTGTGTAACACGCACAAGAAGAGGATCCTGGTAAGTGCATAACCTGTCCCTTGTCAGGAGTAATTTTTCTTAGTCTTACACTAAGCTGGGTTGTTGATCTGGGCTGTTTGTATGATGATACATGTAATTATAAAGGCACCAAGGATATGAAGATCTATCACAGATGCTTTCTGAGGCCGAGCCCCTGGGCACGCTGCTAAGAGTACCTGGAGGTACTCATCACAGGTCTCACAGTTGTATATTTCTGCGTGCAGTGCTTTTCAGAAAGGGAGGCCAGAGTTGTGGCTGAGGATTATCTGTCACCTTCTCCAACAAGCTGGAGCACACACTAGAATACAGCTCTCTGAAATTTGTTAGAAATGACCATGTAAAAGCCAGTGAGGGAGATTCTTCACTCATCACAGCTGCCAAAGGAGCTATATGCCAAGAAGCCAGGCAATGTGAGACAGCAGCAAGTCACTAGCAATATCGCAGTCAAGGAAATGTCAATACTTTGCAATGCTACTTCATGAGATTCAAATCAGATTTGACTTCAGTGACATTTTGTTTTTCATTCACGAACAAGCAGGGATGGATAATCAGGATTAAAGATGCTTTGAGCACTGATCTGGGCTGCCATTTGTCCTGAGGATCTTGCTAAGGACCTTGGCAGTGCTGGCTTATACACAGTGGATGGCTGTCTTGTTTTCTTTACACAGGTGCCTATCTATCTTTACTTTTTTGTTAGCTCAGCCAGCCAGCAAGCCAGCCTGCACTCTGCACTCAGTGGCAACATACGCTAAAGAGTAAACTAGTCACAGTTAAAAAGAGCACCAGTTACTCTTTCCTTGGTGGTGGATGAGTGCAGGTTGTTCTCATCCAGGAGTTCTTCACATCAGAATCCCATTTTCCTCAATGACTGTCTTGGAAGGAAATCCTAACTTTGGCCTTCACTCCTGCGTGGAAGGTGTCACTCTCAGCTGCCTTTCAAAGTGAGCGTCAAAGCATGTGTGAGTACATGGCAGAACCTTCCTGTTTYTCCATATTTATATGTTGAGCCTCACTAAGCCAGAGGTTTTCACAAGTGAAGGTGCCCTATGACTGTAGCATGACATGGTTATCAGGAATATGGCAAAATCGGACTGTTCAGGATTTGTTTCTTCTTTTTTAAAAAGATTGTAACCTAAGGTGCACSAGACTCACTCTTGGCGGGGGTGGTGGGGAGGGGAGGAAATCAATGTATGGTTCAGAATTTGGAGGGGGCTCTATTTCACACAGATGGAAAGCCTGCTGATCACTCAAAGGGTAATATCTAGCTCGTCTGAATCTAGTCATTCCTGACTGTCGCTAAATTTCTGCAGGAAAGCAAGCCAGGAAGGAGAAAGACTGCTTGGGATGTACATGTTGGAAGAGTGGAACAAAGAAAAAAAAGGAAAAAAAGACCCTCCATGAGAATGTACAAGAAGAATGGAGGGGTCCTGGATCAGGAACTACACTAATGGGTTGCCACAACTTCCAGCTGCAGGCCATAGTGTCCTGCACTGTAAACACTGAACAAGGAGGATAACTAGTCAGTATTTTGCTATGCTATAGACTTTTCTTGACTAAATCCTGTTACGTGAAATCATGTTTAAAATGTTACTTTGGTCAACTCCAGTAACCTTAGACAGAGTGAGAAAGTTTGGTTTCTTTCAGTTTTCCCATATTGAACAAATTATGCAGTCTATCAGCCTATATGGGAGGTGATCAGTGCTCAAGGTAGGAGAAGAGTCTTAAGATTCCCTCTCAAGTTATGGAAGAGAGAGAGATGCTTCTAGAAGCTGATCTGAGGCAAGCTGGATTCTCCACTAAGTTTCCCTCTCACCTTCGACTGTAGAGGAAACTCAGTTGAGTGTTCAAAATTAATAGTCATAAATCTGTGTAAGAACATGTTGAATGAAAGAATATGTGGAAGGCAAATGATACATGGAATGTAAAGACTATGTAGATATATGGGATGTAAGGATATTGGATTTGTAAGGATATCTCATTAACAGCTATTCAGCATAAGACTAGGACAAGAGACAGAATAATAATAAAACACCTAGATAGACAAACCCTAAGGAACAGGGGATAAAGAGGCAATGCCAAAGACYAGAGCACTCAGGTCACTGATCGACAAGCCTCTGAAGGGACCACGCAAAGCCTTGAGGAGGTTCGCCAGGACTTTGTAACTGGTAAGAAGGAGGGGGGGGAACAGGATTATCCTGGWTCTCATGGGAAAGAGCAAACTTATTATGGGGTATCCGAGGGGGCTTGTGGGATTGTGTAAAACTTAGTGAGGGATGCTTTAAAGGAATTGTGGAAAAGTATGAAAATAATTATGGGATGCTTAAGGGAAGGGTCAAAGTTGAGGAAAGGAGTGGATCAGGAAGGAAGAAGCATGGGAAAATGGAGAGGAGGAGGGATAAAAGGGGACGGTCATGTGTAAATAAACCGCTGGTCTGGCCAAACTCTGCACCTGATCACTGCAGCCCATCCTGCCTTCTTAAACTCTGTTCCTGTTTTCCTGGCTAAGGGTGTTCCTTATTCTGTGTGTGTTTGTGTGTGTTTGTGTGTGTGTGTGTGTGTGTGCGTGTGTGTGTGTGTGTGTATTGGGGATACTTGCTCAGCCTCGCCACTGGCTGGACCTGAGGTCAGGACTGCAGCAGCCCTGCTCTGTGGGACTGAGACTAGGACAGGGGACTCCTGAGTGCTGAAACCCACCAGATTTGGCTTCCCTGTAACCATCGGAGACAAGATGTCTTCAGGTAGGAAATCCACAGGAAGGTACTCTTTCAAAGCAGAGGTTCTCACGAGAAGGTGAGAGAATGGTCTCTGCAGATTAGACCATCTCAACTGGAGTTCGTGCCATGCAGAAAGGTTTACAGCCATGCCTTCTAGTGTAGTGTATAGTTTGCTCTGAATTATTTAACAATAGTAATTCAGTAGGAGTAAAAGTGAAATAATAAATGGTAACAAAACCACAGTCTCTATCCTGAGGCTAAAAAAAAGCACAAAAAATGTAAGCACTAGTGAAAAATTACAAGATCCTTTAATTCCTTTTCTTCTGGGACTGCCAGCATTCTTGTCATTTGAAAATGCCTCACAAGTGTCTCTCAAGGACCTTCATTCTCCCTTTGTTCTCCTCAGGGAATCTCTCACTAAGCTTTAAAGGGTCTTATATCTTTCCCCAGTTAACACTTTAAAGCACTGTAGAACACAGTTTGAAATACATACTTATGTATATAGAGTTTATCAGCATAAAGCAAATTTTGCAATTTGCTAAATCAAATTCTTCAGCATTATCATATAAATGTGCTATCTTTAAATGACTAGCTATCTAGGCAGGGTAAAATATTGCCTTCTTTATTTTACTCAGTTTACTTATGACATTACCAACTTAAATATAAACTGAGAGCCAGATTAAAAAGTGTATTGAAGTACCTATTTCTTGTTAAAATAATGGCAGCTAGGTGCCTGAGTTTCTTGAGTGTAAATGATTATTCAGACAACATTCTTTAGCTGAGGTTTATCTATGTTAAGGRGCTCAGGACTTGTCTCTTGACATCTTTTAATGTACTGAATGAGAGTTAAATGCGTGGGTTTTCGTCACATTGATTACCCTTGCCATCAGCAGGAGAAACTGTGCTGCAAGTAATAATAGCAATAATAAGACTAGTTCCTTTTTTTTCAGGCACAGCACTGTCAGTTTGCAGAGGAGTGAAATTCATGCCGATGAGAAGATTACAGACTGTTTAGACTACCATCATTTTTGATCCATGGAGAACTTGTAAGCAATATATTTTACTGGTAATACCAGCATAACTGGAATAAAAATATCTAGTAACATCTTGTTTTCCTGAAGTGGTTTTAGCTACCCATGCCTACAGGCAATAAATAAAGCTATCTCTAAGTATCACAAAGTAGAACAGACATCAGAATGTCTGATCTCAGTATGAAAATGCCTGATCTGATAAACTTGAAGTTTCAAAAAATAATTGAAAAAGATTTCTTCAGTCCCACATTTCCTCCCAAAATAAAATAACTTTACATAGCTGCCATGGCGAAAGCAAAATGGTATGTTTGAAGCTAAACCAAAAAAATGTATCTGAGTTACTGACTTTTTATTAGCTGAAAATATCTATCGCATGGGGAGCAGTGAAGGTTATTTGCCTCATATACTCCAGCCTGAAGGCTGATACTAGACTCACCAGTTTCATTCGCAGAGTATTAGACAATGATAAGAAGAATGCAGCCCTGCAGGTGTGCAGTGCTTCAAAGAGCCATGTGAGTGAAAATCTGTTTTCATTGCTTTTATTTTCATTTTGTTTTTATCTATGAAAAATTTAGTTAAATTAGTATTTAATGTAATTTGTCTTTGGGGATTTAAAAAAACCCTCAGGAACCTCATGAAGTTCAACAAAAGCAAATGCAAACTCCTGCATCCGGGATGGAAAACCCATCCAATACAGGCTGGTGGCCTAGCAGCTAGAAAGCAACTTTTTGGAAAAAGACCTAGGGGTCCTGGTGGACAACAAACTGTCCATGAGCCAGCAATAAGTTCCTGTGGCAAAGGCGGCCAACAAGCCTCCTGGACTGCATTAGGAAGAGTGGAGCCAGCATGTCCTGGGAAGAGATACTTCCCCTTTATTTGGCACTTGTGAGAACATACCTGGAGTACTGTGCCCAGTTTTGGGCTCCCCAGTACAAGAAGGACATGGCCATACTGGAGCATGTTCAGTGAAGGGCTATTAAGATGGTTAAGGGACTGGAGCATCTGACATACGAGGAGAGGCTGAGAGGGGAGTCTGTTCAGCCCTAAGAAGAGAAGACTCAGGGCCTTCTTGGACCTTAATGCTATTTACAACTACCTGATTGATTGGATAATACAGAGATGAGAGAGCCAGACTCTTCTCAGAAGTACACGGTGATAGGACGAGAGGCAAGAGACATGACTTGGAGCACAGAAAATTCTGATTAGATATACAGAAAAATTTTTGTACTACTGAGGTGTTCAAACTCCAGAACAGGCTGCCCAGAGAGGTTGTGGGCTCTCCATCCTTGGAGGTATTCAAAACATGACTGAACAAGGCCCTGAGCAATCTGATCTAATCGGACATGCTTTGAGCAAGAGGTTGGATTAGATGACCTCCAGAGGTTCCTTCCAACCTAAATTATTCTGTGCCTTTATAATTCTAATCTTTTGACAGGAATGGCTATATTTATTGCAGGTATCTGTGTGAAGATATGCATGTCTGCTGGAGAACATGGAGGCTTCAGAGCAACTATTATATGTACAAAGATCTCTCTAAAAACATGCCAAAACACTGTGCCTTAATTTTAATGTTCATTCTATGCATTTCTGAAATCCATATTATCAGATATTATCACATCTCGTGATGGGTACTAGCTTCTATAGGGAAAATATTTAAACCAGTATATTTTAGCTGTAAAATCATATTTGTGATAGTTTTTATAATGTGTGACTTACAACACTATTAACAGAAGTAAAAGGAGACTTGCTTACTAATATTGAAGAAAAATTTTGAATATTTTGACTTAAACAGTATCTATCTTTTATTGCTATACAACATCTTTCTAATGGATTTAATATGCGTGTCAGAATCCTGAGATATGTCTGGTATTCATCCTGTAACACCCACGTTATTTGTCATCACTGTGAACAATTTAAGAAGAAATTGTTATGCACACTTAAAGGACCAAAGGGTATCAAAAGCACCATAACAGTCTTGCTCCTTCTCTGCTTGTACCAAATCAATTAGAAATGGCTGGATGCAATAAAAATGTTCACTTTTTTTCTGGGCTAGAAATTCAAAGAAGCAGACTGAAATTAAAATTGCTTTCACTAGAGGGGTTTTTACAGTGAAATCCATTTGCTTTACAGAACAGATTCACAATCTGCTCTTTACTGAAATCAGAATTGCAGTGTGTTAATTGCCATTTTAATAAAATAATTTGGCACTTGGCTTCCACCTGTTAAGATATTCAAGCAAATGCTGAACTTTTTAAAGTACCAAAGTGACCTAGATGCTTTCAGTGAAATTAACAACATGCCTAAAAATCGGGCATGTGGTTCCCTACCTGGTTGAATATGGGCCAAGAGGCCACCAAATTCAGGAGCAGGGAAAGCTTTCTTTGCATTAAATGAGCATTAGGTGAGAATATGGTTGGGATTCATTTCACATGAAGTTAGCCACATAGATGTTAGCACGTAGTTAGCCAAGGGCAAGTGAAGTCCCAAATTATTTTGGCCTAGACTAGGCTGGCCACTTAGGATATGTAAAGTTTGGCTCCCACCCAACTGCACTTTGTTGTCGCACCAACCTGCTTTCATTTTTATGGTCAATAGAGAGAAATGGCATGATTCAGCTGACCTACTTAGACATCTCCCTTTGAATGAAAAGAACCTCACCTCAGATGATGCTTATCTCTCTTCACAGATATCTGTGCTGTATACATGTAATTCTGGACATTTGAATTCCACCCTGAACCACCCTGATATCTGCTGGAAAGACA
>NW_020450678.1:523232-544181 GCF_003343035.1 Apteryx rowi | reverse complement strand
ACCCTGCTTGAGCAGGGGGGTTGGACTAGATGATCTCCAGAGGTCCCTTCCAACCTCAACCATTCTGTGATTCTGTGAAAGTGAGATGAATCCTGTCATATAGGTTTCTTATTTTTTTTGATTCTTTTTCCAGTGTGTTTTTGTGTAAAGCTTAAGCAGATCTCTGGAGGAGGGATTTCTAGAAATTACTTTTTGGGGCTTTTTGAAGGAAGCCTAGTAGTCTACGCAGTTTGATTTCATTTTGAAGAATTAAACCTACCAAAAAAGACATTAATAGTCAATGTGCTAGCTCATAATGAAGTTCAGAATTCCTTGCCTTGATCATTATTTTGCATTTTTCATTTCGGCCGATTCATTGCACACTGGTAATCTACTTACTGTTATATAATATTCCTTCAATTCTACCAACTGTTGTCCTGTTTCTTCAATTAACTTCTACTCTGGACGTAACTTTTCAGCTTCTCTAAATTGGGATATTACTATTTGAYTACAAAAGCTTGACAGTGAAGGTGGACTGTCTAGGCTTTTTCTCCCTCTTTCTTTAACCACTAGACTTTCACACATCAGTTGTGTGTGTGAAGATGCTGGTATTTTTAGGAGGTAATCAAACTATGCATAGGGAGACTCAAAGGATTTTCTTCCCTTTACAAATGTTTAAGTAACACAGTCACATTGGGGTGTTTTTTTCTAGAAAATAGACAACAGTACCAGAAAAATGTGGTTTACTTCTCTAAATTCTGAAATGTTATGATTATTATTTTCTGGTTAAAATAATTAAGAGGAATTCTAGCTATTGTAGGGTGAAGTCAGCTGTTAATCATTTACATTTTCTCCCTTATTCATCTCTCTTTTTCTGCATAATGAAAAAATCCTTCCCATCCAACATGAAGTCTGTGTTCCAGCTGAGTTTGAGTCTTCTAGAGGGAAAGGATTTTTTTGTTTTTGCTGTTTTTCAGTCAGTCCCTGCTGACCTCCTGCTGCCCAGTCAAAACAGAATGAATTTGCAAATGGCTTCCTGCAGCAGAAAAGTCTTTGAAGTTTTGCTTTAAAATAATGCATACAATGTACTGGAAAACAATTGTGCTGGAGTATTAAATCATAGTAAGGAACCAATAATCAGTCTGATGCACTAAGTTCAGTATTGATTTTAAACAGTTTTATGTGGTTATTGTGCATTGTCAAAGTGGGAAGCATATGTTATAAAAAGAAGCTAACATAATTAACTTATAAAAGTGTATATAATGAAGCAAATCACACAAAAGTTTTAAATGACTGACAAATATTTGGTCAGATTTCATCTCACTTCAGTGAAAGGCTTACCTGTTTTGTCTGAGAATATCTTGTGAGCTGCCTAAGAGCAACTGGACTATCTAAAATATCTTAGTATCCAAATGAAGCGTTTTTGGAAAACTACATTTCCTTATTGGTTTACTCAGCAGATTTCCTGTGGACTGTGGATGCTAATTTGCAGTTTCATGCACAGGTAGATATGGGTTCTTTTAAAAGTCAACAAAATGGAATCTGAAAATAACCTACAAATACAGTACATAGTTGTCACTACTGAATCCTGTGAAAATCATTATGTAAATTGGAGAAGTACAGACAACAATCTAGATTCTGGTTGAAATGGAGGACTAAGGGCTAATCTAAACATTACATGCATTTTAAAATCAGTTGAATTAAATTCATGAACACAGTTGAATGGATGCTTTGTTTTTTCTCTTAAGTATATAATTTTTTAAGTATAAGGGGTTTTTTATATATATATACAAGGCAGCATGGCTTTACCTGTCAGAAACTAATGAGGGAGTCTTATATATGCAGCATGCTTATAAATCTGTCATGTTCCAGGGAATTTGGATCCAATATTAGTGAGTAAATCTATTTCTTATTACTTTTTGATGGGTTTTTAGTCCTTTATTGCTGCAACATTGTTGAACATAGTCAGAGATATCAAGATTTATTTCCATGTCTCCTACCTGCAGTCTTATCAGAAAACAACACTAGCAGAGCGTCCTCAAAATGCTGCTTCTGAATGGGCTGCCAATCTGAGAAAGCTGAAGGAACATATTCTCTATCTATTATCTTATAGATCACTTAGCAGGAACCATTTTACTTAAATAGAAAGTTTGTTGCCTTGTTTATCTTCTATTAGCTTTTGTCTTCAGAGAAGATACCTGCATACTTTGTCATCCTTTTTACATACCTGTCATCCATCAAAGCTTTTTTAAGATGTGTGAAGAAAATGATATGCAGAATTACAGTTGTGCTGAAAGATTTAATACAAAATTAAGATTTTTGCAGTTTTATGGCCAATTCAGACAATTCAACTGTTACACTAAATATTATTTTTAACTCGCTTTATACAACCAAAGCAGTTGGAATGCACAAATGCTTTCAAAATGTTAATTAGTTTCAAATTATTTTTCTGTCCCTATTAAACAGTAAACTCCAAAGTATCTGTTGCAGAACCAAGCATGTTTAGGGTATTAGTTAATAGCAACAGGCCAGATTCAACCTGATGAAGCTCACCTGGATTGTTGTATGTGGATCAGTAAGTTTTTACTATCTAATACTTAAATATATATCTTATAAAAACCCCTACTCTTTATTCATTTTTTAAAGGTCATCCTTTTCAAAGCTGAAATTTCTATTATCTGTACTGAGACCTCATGAGCATTAATCTGAGTTAGCAAAAACAAAGCTAAGCTTTTGTTAAGGAAAATTATAATGGAAGAATACATGTTAATGATTAGGAAATGTAGGGTTTATGGTAATCTACATTATAATCTTCCTGTTATCCAAAACTGATACCAATTGCTCAAGGAGCTGTATCTTGAGTCACCTAATTTAATCCATTGTCCTTTTTTTGCAGTTCTGGATTAATCTGAAATATAGACATTTTGCTGGTGTCAGATCTGGTCACAAGGTTGGAAACTGAATAAAATCATACACAACTTGCATCCTTATTATCCTATTTGTTCTTGAACCATTCTTGGCTTTGGGACTGCAAAGTCCCCTGAGGCGCTTGAACAACCAAATAAGAAACCTTTGTCTCTTTTTTGGCTACAGTGAAGGTCTAACCGAACATGCAACTCTTTTTTAATTATTTTTTTAAGTTATTCAATAGCGGGTCATTTATCTGAAGATTTAATCTACTGAAACCACAATTTTCAAACAGTTTATAATAGCATGACAGTTCACAAGGTGCTACTAAATGTGTAATACTTTTTGCCCTAAACTGTGATTTATAGACTATTTGGACAAATAGAACTTATTTTAGATCTCTCTTGGAACAAATCAATTAACTCCTGAAAWTTTTTCTAGTATCTAGTATATTAAAAAAAGGAAATGATAGTTTCTAAAATAGATCATTTGATATATTGCTCTAGTACTTTCTAGATACTTCTGGAGTAACTAGAGCAGAACTTCCCTTTATAAAACAAATCATTTTTATTCTCTGGTGGGGACATGTTCTGCTAAAATAGTCAATTTGATAATAAGATTCTATTAGGAAAAAAATCCTCACTAACTTTTAATATGTGAATTAAATTCGCTCCATAAGGACTTGATTAACAATACTTTTACTCAGTTGCTAAAATAGTGCCAACTTTTAATATGATTACATTTCTATTATGGTAGGAAGCATCAATATTTAAAAAGCTCCTGAGCCTGAAGGATAGTTTGTTTTGCTTAATTTTTTCTTTATACAACTGTGAAATACAATATCAAAGACTAGTGTCAGTTGTGTTCCTGCACCCACGATATGCGGTTAAAAGAATCTCGGTACTCTTTTATGTGATCTAAACTCTGCGAGATCCTCGACCATGCCACTCCTTCCCTGAAAGGTCACAATGGTTTTTCCTTAAGTCATTTTTCTCCTCACCGAGTATGTGGAGGCAAGCAAGAAATTCTAATCACAGCAAACTCCTGTTCAGCTGCCTTTTAAATGCCAAGGCATCTCCACCTGACTAACATCCTTTCTCTTTGGCTTGCAGTACCTTCGTTATGTAGCCATAATACCCTGCTTCTGGGCGTGCAAAGAAAGTCTTGACAAGGCGAAGTACCTCAGCATGTCTCATACCTAAAGCCTACAGAGGTCGAGAAACTTAGTATGAAGTTTGCTTCACCTAACTTTGTAGCCTGTTCTGATGTGCCTAGTTCCCCACTCTTATTTTATGGGAAGCTCAGGTATCTGTGACAGGGCTCTGATGCCTAAGAGCTGCAGGACACAAATTTTTAGGCTTCTGGCACCTTTATTACATCTCTTCATAGGTCACTGGAGAGCATGTTCCTGTGCCTATGAATGAAGTGTCAAGGGAGAATCTCCTAACACCAATCTCAATTTCTGCTTCTCACACCTATTTGTTTGAATACATTAAATTTTTAGCTTCTCAAAAATGAGATGAAATATGACACAATTACAATATATTACACAATTTATGAAATTAAAACCTAGAATCTATGTGCTATTTAGCAAATAGCAAATAATGTGACTGATGTTAAAGGAAAGATGCAAAGAATAAGAATTAATTGAGAGCAAGCCATTGAGCTTGAACTGTTTGAAATATTTCTTGTTAAAATAGACTGTGATAACAGGAGATGGAAATGACTTTTAAATGCATTTATTTTTAGTACTAGAGAGAGACTCTAAAACAAAAGGAATTTTGTATGACAGCAGTTGAATGAAGAAAAGTAATCAGATTCAGATAGTCATTTTTCACAGGTGACTTGTTTATATTTTTTCAGTGAGCTATTAGACCAAAGTTAACAACTGGGGAACTGTGTATTCATTATCTTTTCTCAAAGGGTACTTCAAAACTACCAAATATTTTTGTTCCCCAGTTCTCTTCTGGTTCTTGGTTCCCTGATCATCAACACTGACTGAAACATTTAGTTCCCTGCAAAACAAGGTGCAGTTCTGGGAATAATTCACTCCAAAAACCATTCTCCAAAGACTGCATGGATGAGTCTGTATCAGCTTTGTCTTCTGCATTTCATTCTTCCAATGCACTCTCAGTAGGTTTTGCAGCCTCAAGCAACCCTGTGTGTCCCCTGACCACATAATACATGCCTTTTGTTTCATGCTATAAAAATACTGCTCTGATGGGCTGACTCTCATATTTTTTCTGAAACTTTGAGCTATAAAATACAGTAATTATGTGTACAAGCAAGAAGGACACCATGTAGGTTCTTGAGGAAACTCAGGGCTATATAGTATGGATGCAGAAATTCTCAAATAATGTGGACCTGAGCCATTCTGCACCATGGCGGTGTGGGGCCAGGGATCTCTCTGCAGTGAACGCATTTAGCGGTGTTGATACAGCCAAAGGAACTAACCCTTAACAATTATTTAGGCAACTGATGGCAAAACTCACAACTGTGTTAGCAACAAGAAGCTACAAACAGCACAACTCCCACACTCCACCCTCCTGCACACACATATGCACACTTTGTTCCAATYTATATTTCATGTAAGTTTTTTGTACTTAACTGAGGTATCCAGACACCTTAATGTGTATAATCCCAAGAAAATATTCTAGACAAGTCTAAACACCTGATTTCAGCATGCACTCTGTATATGCATTACTTTACTAATGCAAATAATTAGCTTCATTGGGTCTCAGTGATTAAACATGTACTTGGGTGTTTTTTGCATTGGGTCCCAAACTGTATTCAGTGTTTAAGTGAGTAAGACAACTTAGTATAGGACTTCCCCATCATGACCTTGAAACAAAAATATCTGAAGTCCAGTGACTTCCATGACCATTAGGTCAGGTCTTGGGTACATTATACTTGCTTGTAATAAAATGGATGCCCTTTTGATCCGGAGAAACAGTGCCCAGTCATAAACTATATAAACTACATATCCATGTCCTCAGCTTTCATTCATATCCAAAAGGTCTATTGCTCCTGCAGCCCCTGAAATGATTAACAATTTTGCTGCTGTTAGCAATGCACTGAGTCAGGATGATATTTACTTTAATACAAATGTGTAAAGCTAAGAGGAACAGCTAAACACAGCTTTTCAGTTCTGCAAACTTGGCTATGCTTTAGTGAGGCTGAGCTCATTCATGAGAGCTGTTCTCAGGATTTTGAGCAGCAGATGTAATCTTTCCTGTGTAATTACATTTTTTCTTCATTCCCTAGCACTTWTCTTAATACTACTAGGCATGAACAGTATTTTGTGTTATTTCTAAACAAAATAAAATTCCATGATTCTTACAGTTTCATTAAAGGAAGAGATTTAAGTGAGTGCTTAAGTTTAATTGATTTCTATGGGGCTTAAGTATGCACTTCAATCAGCATATATGCAAATGCTTTGCTGGATCCTAATCCTGGTTTGTTTGATAAAATTGCATTATCTGTCCTGTATTACTCAGTCTAGGTCTCTCAAGTTCAGCTCCCTTTTCAGATGTCCTTTTCTTTTCACCCCTCTGCTATTTGTTTTCTATTTGTCTTTTAGTGATTTGAACCTGATTCTTCGTTTACTTCTAGAAAACAAACTTTTTTATGGTACRGATTCCCCACCTAAGCAGTCTTTCCATCACTAAATAGAGTCAAAACATCAACATGAATTTCTGTATTTACTGATGGAAATGCTCCAAGTCTAAAGAGAATTGACTTGAATTTTTTATTATTACTGTGATGAGCAGCAATACTAATTTTCAGTCAGATGACTTTTTGCAGCTACAATCAAGATAAAACATGAAACTTTCCTCCCCTCTCTTTCAAAACAATCTTGGAAAGGAAACAACCAGAAAAATTCTTTAGAGAATAGTTCATGGCAATCTGTAACACTATCTGCACGGAAACCCCTCCAATCCTTGCAACTTCATAATCAACAACTGTAATAACAGTCATTCGGGGGGTTGGGAGGCAGAAATAAAGGTGCAGATATACCCTTTTTCCCCATTATCACAAAGTACAAATTTCTATAGTCTACTGGTCTGATTGACAACTAATATTTGTCACCGACTGATAGTATAGTAGAACTATTAACTTTGTAAATGCCTTAATATTTTATACGTAACCTAATAACTGCAAGATTAACAGCTCCTTAACTACAGCCTAAACTGAGACTAAGAAGAAATGGTGGATCTTACAACCAGTGGCCCGTTATATTCTCCCCTAGCTTGTAAGGGTTATTTATGTTATGTGCCATTTATATTACAGTCACACATAAAGGGCCCCATTGTACTTTGTCTTCACTGCACTGTACTGAATCATAAAATAAATGCCAGTCTTTTCTTTAACAAGCTTAAGATAGGAAGGATGTGTTCGTGAGTACTGCATGGATCACACCATGGCAAACATTTCCAAATGAACACCTGAGAAGTCAATGGGCTATGCCTCTCAAAGGGCAGGTATGTTACATACATAATAGGTTTAACCCTGGCTCTCTGAGAGGTAGGTTTATGATTGCTGGGGATAGGCTAAGTTCCTTTTAGGGATGCTATTGTGTGTTTCTAGTTTTTTAAAAACAAGACAGTTTAATTTCCTACAGGTTAGTTCATTTTGGTGTCCAAGAACAAAAAGATGAGACATAAGAAACTCAAAAAAAGAGCGGATAGAGAAGCTGGATATACAATATAAGAGGGTCTGTACAAACACTAACCAGGTAACCTCTCTTGTTTAATTTTGCAATCTGTCTGATCTGTGTACATGGGTGTATGTATATATACTTCTCTTTTCCTGTTTGTCTCTGATTATCACTTATTCTCCCCAAAGTATTTCATCTCATATATTGCTTGTAGGAAGCACCTTGTCTTTCTTCTTTGCAGTTATATAACCACTCTCCTCCTCAGTTTTCAACACAGCATCCTGTTTCTCAGTTTCCTCCTCTCAGCTCCCACATGGCAATCATCCCTTTCTGTGCTATAAAGCTATACAGTCCTTATTTCTTAGAATGTACACTTGTCTAGCTTTTATTAATCTCAGGAATATACCTGTCCAGTTTTTGTTCTGCTGGGCTCAACTCACGCGAAAACGTGCTGGGAGTCCCTCTGTGCCTAAGGGAAAGTAGCAAGTAATTAAAAGTATATAGTCTTATGTTAAAAAAAATAGCAGCTAAATTATTTATTTAGGGTATCATCACGTCAATTTGCTCTACTTACAGTTTGGAAAAGGCACCTTGTTGTTATAAGTTGGCACACGAYGAATGGCATATGGGCAGTAATTAGTGCACTTTAAAACCTATAATCACAACAATTTTAATTTTATCTTGCACAGAACTGTGAGATCATATGATAGCAGATATATATGAGAGCAGATATTCCCACTGATAACAGCGAAGACTTATTCTGTACATGAATATTGTCATCAGACACAGTCAGAATCCTTGTTTTCCCCTTTTTCTTCATCCAGCTTTGTTCTTGTTTTATCCTTTCTCATCCAGAAGCTTTGTCTCCTCTCTACTTTGAGAATGAAAGAGTGTGAACAACACAAACTCTGCAGGGAGTTCAGGAAAATCTCTATTACAACATGTTGTCTCCTGCAGTTTTCATGTCTTCTTAGACAGACAGAGCCACAGAAAAGATATTGAATCTAGGGCAATTCTTCTGGCTTTGCACTTTGCAGGATGAGACAATGGGGAAGCAAAGGACTCACTAGGGATGTCCAGCAACAACAAAACCATACCTGGGTAACAAGAAAGAAGCATTTTTATCCCAGATGCTCAAGTATTCACTTTACTACAGATTTCAGTCTTTGTTTAGGGACACTTCAGCTCCCTTGGAAAATACAAATACCCACTTCTTTTGCTGTTTTCATGGGTATGTTTTTCAAAACTATTTATACACCTGAAAAAGTAATTATTATTCTGTTTTTTTCTTTCTTTCTAAACCACCTTTGCACTTTCCTTCTGTTTCCTTCTTGCTCTTTCTTTCCTTTTGCCAATGGAAAGGGGAGAAAACATAAAAAGCAAAGCTTGTGGATATCTCTTGGGCTGAGATACCCACTGCTTGCTGGACTATTTCTGTATCCAGCATCAACAGGAATTAGATAAAATGTGGAATTCCTGGAAACTAGAGCCTAGGAGTTACATCTCTGAGTAGCTTAACTAGTAGGCACTAGGGTTATGTTCCTGCAAGCTATCCATCTATCTGATTTACAAGTTCTGTAAACATAACATAATCTCAACAAGCCAGAGAACAGTGTTAGGTTACTTTATAGTCCTGCTTTGATTTTGGAATATGAAGAAGTATAAGCAGGCAATTTTCCTGCTAAGATTAGGGGTGTTAGGGGCATATGATGCAGTCCAGCTGTAGCTGCCCAGGTAACTTTCAGAATCAACATGCAGGCTTTGCATCAATGGATGTGCCTGGCGGAGTCTGCATTTGCCAAAGCAGATTTTTTTTCTGAACTGTTTTAGCTTTGTTTTCTAAAGATAGGAGACTCAGAAAATTCATGAGGCTTAACTCAAAATTAGTCCCTTTACAGTACAGGGTAGTACTAGCAACTTCTGCACTTAAATTTTGTGGTCTGAATTTTTGACATGTTTTCRGCCGTGCTGAGTGCTAAGACCATCCATTCTCCCCCAGAGACTCTGTTGAGAATCGCTGGATGATCACCGCCAGCCTGCTCCCCTGGGAGATCAAGCCATACATCAGTGGCCTCCTGATCACTGCTGCAACCATCGGCCAATTGTAGTCAAGTTGGGCAAAAGAAGAGAGAGCTCAAGTATGTTAAATGCCTTAAAACTTTATGAAACTAGACAGCTGGGTAGAAGAGAGGAGAGGGATGGTATTTGTGCCTGTGCTGAGGAAAAGGTTAATAAACTCATTCTTAATAATTGGATATCAAAGAATTAACACAGACAAGAAGTGCTACAAACTGGACTCCAGCCATTCTGCTGCTCCAGGAACAAATTGTTTCAGCATCTCCCTCAAGTGCAAGGGAGTTTTCTGCATCTGATGATGAATTACGTTTAATCACTTTTAAATTATTGGTGACTTTCACTTAGCTAATTGATTGTCACAGTATTTCACAATTAATTTATCATTTTCTCAGTCAAAATTTCTGAATTTATCAATCAAATCTTTGGCATTCTTCCCTTTTGTTGGTTTGAGAGAGTGCTTTACTCAGAAAAAAAACCCTAGTTTCTTTACTAAGAATGCTAATTAAAAAAATTTCTGGCTGATATACTTTTATTTTGCTTTTTGAGACATATTTTTCCTGCACCTTTTGTTTCTGGAATCATATTAAAAAGAAAAAAAAGCATTAGTAGCTCAGCTAGCATGGGAAACAGGTAAGAATTGTAATTCCTCAGCAGCTGCCATCTGCCAGTTTCTGTTGTGTAGAAGGTTATATAACCCTCAAATCTAGGATGCAGAAACTGGAAGTAATATTTGTTGTAACATAGGTAAGATGTTTTAAATCGCAAACTAAAAACCCAAAAGGCTATTATACATATTTAAGCACTTAGGAATAAATAAAAGTGTTTTTCTGAATGATCAGCTGACAAATTTTACATTGCTTCAGTTTTCAATAAAAAGGTTTTAGAACATTGCCAGACAGCAGTGGAGAGCTATGTTGACTTCAAGAATGAAGGTAGAACAGAGGAAATATTCACACACTATGTTAAAAGAATCATAGTTAAACCATCTGAAACTAATACACACACAGAATATTGAGGCTGCATGGTTTTTTTCCCTGCTATGTGAAAGAAATAATAATTATATTAAGTTCCTTGCCATCTTAAAGTGATTGAGGCTCATGTTTTCTGCATGGTTCAGTACTTTTAAAGTGGGCCAAGTAATTAGCTCTTATATAATAAACCATCTGCATGGATATAATTAAACATTATCTCAGTTGTATTTGATATTAAACCAGAAAAAAAAGTGGTTAAGTAGCATTTATCAAACAAAAGAAGCCAAAATCTGCTGATATTCCATCTATAACATCCTGGTTAGTTGCTAAGCTTTTGAAGGGGTCTTGAAAAGATTTTAAATGTGGTGCTGCATAACTCATGTTGACATGGTAACGTGCGTAGTAAGGAAAAATTCAGCTTTATTAACAGCTTCATTTTAATTCCCTCCCCTTTCCCTGTGCCCCCTCACTTTCTCAGGTAAATGCATCCTAAGAGATTCTGATTGTAACTCATAATTATTTGGCATAATCAAAATTGTGTTCTAGTCTTTTATTTTGTAGTCAGTGGAATGGTAGCATGTCTATGAGATGAATCCCTAACAGCATTTTATAATGATCATGTTAAATTTAGTGCTGTTCTGAGAGAGATTATGTATGTTGGCTTGGTTAATGGGATGTTTGCTGTATGAGGGCTAATCTGGCAGTATTCTGCCAGAGGAAGCAGGCAGGAAAGAAGAAAATTGCTCAATATAGCTACACTAACAAACATACAAGCTGTTAAAGGTCAATGCCCAGAGCCCTAGGCTTTGAGGACTCCTGCTAAGCAGACAAGACCAGAAGGGCTGAAGCTTGAGAAGAGAGACTGGAAGAAGGACAGCAGAGTGAAAAAGGATCCTGTAAGACAGAGGCAATAGCAAGTTTGCAAGAACAAAACTGAGACATAGTAAACACTTCTGGGATGTTTGGTTAAGACTGAGGCTTCATAGATGACCATAACAAAATGGTAGGGCTCCATGTAAAATAAATACACCTYTAGATTGTTTTAAAATAATTCTCTCAAAAGGTTCTGTTCCTTCTGCAAAGTACTTTGCTTTTAATAAGGATGTCACATCTTTATATACTGCTTTATTATTTTTTTCTCCATTGAGAGAGCACCACAGATTGGAGTGTGTTGTGGGATGCGTCTGGCACCTTGTACTGAGAGGAGGGAGGGAGGGAACTGCAGAGATAGAATATCCTCTCAGGAACACGATAGTCTCAGACCAGGAGAGCAGTCAGAGTGCTACACTTCATAAATGCATGAGGTAAGAGAGAGCTAAAGAGAGACAGGATCCAGTTACAGTCTTTGTTTCACTATGTGGCACTTGAGACAGGTGTACTGGATACTGAAACCCAAAGGTACTCAAACTCATTCAAATTTGTTGGGTAAGTCATGGATGATAAATGGAGTACTTCAGTTCTGAGGCTGACTGAGGGATAGAGCTGCTCAGAGTGACTGAAAAAAAGATTAGGCTGAAGCTTTCCCTGCAACTGTGACACTGGTCACTCTTCAACTCCCAAAATAACTTGCCTCTTAGAAAAGTGAGATGTTATCATCACACTAGACAGCAGTGTTACTGGAGTGAGAAATGAGTGTTTTAAGTTTTTCACCTTGTTTTACAAGGGAGCTTTGCTTTACAGTAGAAATACTGACATCACTGTGAAAGACCTCTGACAAAGGAATTTGAATCAAGGAATTAGAAATATTTGAAAAACAACCTGACATATGAAAGAACAGAAAATACTTTACAGTTTTCTGATAATTGTGTAATAAGATTGAAGCTAGCTTCCATGAAAGCTTCTGGGTCCATGCTAGCTCCACATCTCCACTTAACCTCTGATTTCTTTCACAGTGGCATTCCAAGGCAGCAAAAATTCCAGCCACATTTTAAACTCAGAATTTGGTTTTCTATTGTTCAGATAATTCTAAATATAATGACCTTGACAAAATTAAACTGATGAAATAAAAAAATAATTGTTTGAAGGTAGTCCCCTCTAGGTCTAGTAGACTGTCCAAGACGGCAGAAGGAAAAGAGATTTTTAATGTCAATACCTATTGCAATATCATCACTTAATTGTTAAGTTTAACAAATGCTGTTTCTCCACATGGACTTGCTTTACTGAAGCTTCACAAACTTACACCATGCATGATTTAAGGTTCTTTATTTTAAAGCAATAAAGAGATGTAATTCTGTAAGGTCTATGTAAAATCATGCAAAACAGCCCTTCATAAATTTTCAAGGGTTTTGTTACACTAAACTTTCCTATACTAAAGCAAAATTAATTAGTTCTTCAAAACAGAGGACCCTGGATTCCACTTTCATGGCAAATTATGTTTCACTGTTACCATCTAAGAGTACATAGATTAAGTTGCTTAATACTATTTTCCTTCCTACCAACAATGGTTTGAATGTAATCTTAAGATCTGTGTTTGAGTTCTTTCTGTTCTTTCAGGATAATAATGGAAACAGTCTCTTCTTTTTTTTATCAAAATTCATGTTTAAAGCTATATATGAATGTATTTCATGTTGATTACACCTAAGCTTTCCAAATGTAACCATATGCACAAGCAGAAAAGCAGCTAGCTGGTGATGCAAAACTGACAGCTACCCTGTTCTCTTCTAGGGCTCATTAGCTTCCCACACAAACATAGTTACTTTGTAGATAAAGATGACCCTATTTCTTATCAAAGGATTGAGCTGACATCCTCAGTTTTAAGAATTTCAGAAAACATCTATCTTCCCCAGACCAGAACTTTTGCCTTATCTTTTCTGAGGAGTAATGCTAAATAGCATCTCCTAAAGATATTTAGTTTTCAATCATTCCAGATCATCATCAGTTAGAAGTTTTAAAAGAACTGACTTAAGAGTTTTCAAGGTCATTAATGCACCTTGGGGCAATTCTAGCTTGGTGAAGTAGAACTGCAGGTATCTGGAACTATCTGGAAGTGCAGGGTATTAGGTAGATTTCAATTTTGTACTTAGGCATCTTAAGTCCGAGTCCTGTTTGAGGCATTTAAGTTCTTTCTTTGAAGGAAGGGAGAAGGCTGTCAGTTATGATTACTTGCCTTCTCCATTTGCTAGCTGTTTAGTTTACATAGGATATCTCAGAGAGATTCTCTAACTAACTTTTTTTCCTCTGTGTATACTATTTTGATTATCTGTGCAGTAATGAGACAATCAGTGACGACTGTGGGAATATTTTATACTTTGATCTGATTTTATCTTGCACCATCTTGCCACAAGAGTCAGAACTACTCTTACAGTATCATTGCTAATGAAAACACTCCGCTCTATAAGAGATGAAACTATTGCTTCCAATATATTTATCTTCAATTTTCTTTAGCAATAGGTATTTAGGATCAATAGCTGTGACCATTTTGTTCATCTTTCATCCTGATGAAACTTACAGCACAAACTTCAGGTGGCTCAACATACCTGAATTAGCATCAACAGAGACTTTAGTAAAGAGTGCTTCTCTAGACCATGCATTTTTAATAATTTAGGGATAAAATTATTTGCTCCTCAGCATCTTAAAATAATACTTACTATTCATCTGTGACCTAACAGGATTAGACACTCAGGCCGAAATCTTTCAGATGACCATGATAATTTGGCGGTTGAATCTCCTCTAAATTTGGCGGTTGAATCTCCTCTAAATTAATGAGAATTGGATATTCAATCTCAAGCATAACGTAGATGAATCTTCAATTAAATATCATAAAATCAGTCCTACATGGTGGTGTGTTTAGCCCTATGGTGGTCAAGTGGAAGGACCACCAGGAAAGGAGCCTTTTCAGACCACATAAGCAGTAGGCCAGGATCCCTCCTGCATAACCTGCGTGAGGAGAAAGGTGATAGTCTAGTTAAAGCAACAGCCTGTGCATTACATCCCTAACCGGGGAACGAACTGTAGGTGAGAGGATGACATGCAAAACCTCACTCAGACAGAAACGACGTATGCTGCCCCAAACACCTGATTCTAGTCACCACCGGAAGGTGTGGAAACCAGCAGACACCATTTGCCTACCTCATATGGCCAGTATATCGTGAAAAAGGCATCTAGTAGAGGGAAAAACTTCTTCCATGAAGGGAGAATTTGCGATACCTCCCCCGATCATTAACATCTTCCCACAACATTTCTTTTCTTTGAATGACCTGAGATTTCTGCCTGTTGTTACCTTTCTGCTGCCCTCACACATCCTTCAGTGATTTGGGACACTGGCTCATTACTTTCCTGACAAGGAGCTAGGGTCTATCTCTCCCTCCCCTCGCAAAATCCTGCCTCAGCTACTGCGATGTTCTAACCCTCCTCTGATTGACAAGACCCCGATGGCAGAAAAGCTATTTGGAGATTTACTCCAGAAATGGCACTCATTAGCACAGAATTTCACTCTCCAAATCCTCTTAGGAAGCAGACCCTTTTTAAAAACAAATTTGTAAAACATGTGTCCCACCCCTAGCCTCACTAACTTATTTTTAAAACACTAGTAAACGACTCTACCACATATGCTGTTCTGAAGTAGTTCAAAAAACTGTGTACAATCTGTGCATTTATATTCATAAAACATTTACGCTTTCCTTCATAATGAAATAGACAGTTGGTCCCCAAATCCTCAGCTTAGAGAATGTCAATACTATTGAGACTTGGGCTGAGGTTATTGTGAATATACATATTCAAAATTATTTAAAATGCTTCTGCCAAAGGTTATCAGTCAGCGAAGAATATCAATTTAATTAGTTTGAACAAAGGATCGCTCAGATCCTGCACTTCAGAATTGCTCTAATTCAGCTTCTTGACAATCTGGAAAGGAGAAAGATTACAGTAACAGTTTACTCAGATGTACGTATTGCTACAATACATGATGATGGAGAATACTTTGGAGATGGAAGGAGTTGTTTCACGGGTAGGATTTAGCCTGCCAGCTGCATAATCGATTTCTAATTGATAATCCCAAATGACAGAGGTTTAGGTTCAGGTTGTTAACTAATACCAAATCAAATGGGGCAAGCAGCTCTTTAAACATGCACTGACAATATCTGAAAGAAAAAAAAAATGGAGACATTAAGTCTGACAAGCTATGCTGGAGGTCTTATGCTGACATGATCAAAATATTCATGGAGTACCAAAAAGTGAAAGACCACAATTTTCCAACACAAAAAGTGATTTTACATCTAACTCAGGTCCCCTTTATAGTGGGACTTCATCCCAGTGAGCAGATATCTAAAAATAACTTTAAAAATGCTTGTCCAGTGATCAGCATGTAATTACATCTGTTGTATGCAAACAGAATTAAATCCTGACCAATATGTTATTGAAAGGATAAATTTCTTGAAGAAATCAGTTATAGACAGAATAAAAGAGATTAAAAAGAGCCTTAAAATGTGAATGATTATTGAGGGAAGGTATTTTTTTCTACTGGAATCAAAAATCCAGTTGTGCAGTTAGGGCAGTTAGTCTTTGGTTAAAAACATACTCATTAAAAATACAGAGGAAGAGTAAATATAGTAAAAACTTTATTATATTTTCTCATTATTTTAAGTCTGGACAAGTAAAATACAGACAACTGATATATGAGAAATCATCAGTGAGAAATTTTACAGCCAGAAATACTAAGGACAATGAGGAATTTAAAAAGAAGTATTGGGAACAAAATAAATCCTAGCAAAGTTGTAAGTCTGATATTAGAAGCAAAAAGTTGAAATTGCCAATAACAATGCAGAAAAGACAGAACTATTCAATGAATACTTCTGCATAACGCAGTCACATCCTAATGATGAATGCTATGTTTTTTTTCCAAAATAATATGTAAATAATTAAAAAAACTACACAAGTAATTTAGCATAATCTAAAAAGAATTTATTACTGTGCTACCTGAGCAATTAATGTTGCTATTTAAGAAATCTAAGAATATTGAGGAAGTATTAAAAATTCGGATAAAGTCATTGTTATGCTAGTATTTGGACAACATAAAGAAGTTGATCTTGACTATATCATTCTAGGTATTCTGGAATTGGTAGCAGGTAAAATAATTTAAGTCCTGCTATGTGATGTAATCAACACAGAAAATGATTAGTGCCAGTGAGCATTTCAAATTCACTAGCTTTCTGGATGAGACTGCCAGATATGATTGATAAAGGTGACTGCATCGACATATGCTCCTGTAAAACAACAGACACACAGCAGTACATCAATCTAATTAAGTGATTAGTGTTATACAAAATCAGTGTAACAGATAATAATTAATTAAAAACAGTCTAACTGATAGATCTCCAAAAGTAATTGTAAACAGCTAATCATTATCCCTTGGGTAATTCTTGAAGAATCCACAGAGTTCTGTTGTTTTTCATGTGCGAGTTATTCCCAGAGTATTTCTGCTGTCTGCTTAGGACTGTGCTGCCCCACCCCACGGCCTCTGCGGTGCCCTTTGCAAACCCAGCTGGCTGGTGCAGCTTCAGTTGCTGCGACCCCTGTGATGAGCTGGCACAGGCTGCTCGCGGAAACGGGCATACGTGACAACGCATGCACCAGTTCCCTTGGCTGGGTTTGGCATCCTGAGAGCTGAGTGCTTCTCTGACACAAAGTGGAACGAGCTCTGAACACACCCTCAGCACTCTTGCCTTGGGGGTCAAGCCCTTACATTTTGGAAAATGCTGTCCTCTGTTCCTACATAAGTTTATCAGGGATCTGAAGGAATGTTTAACAGCGTTAATGGTAAAATTTGCAGATGGCATAAAATGCACAGAGTGCTAAATAAAAGAAAGACAAAGCAGGTTTTCTATGGGGAAACTGACATCCTTAGTAAGCCAGGGTTATTCAAACATGCTTTTTGAAACAGCTGAATGCAGGGTCATTCAGCAGGAACAGAGAATGTAGGTCACGTTTAGAAGATTGGAGACAGTGTCCTGAAAAGCAGTGACTCTGAAAAGGATTTACAGCTCATAGTGGTTAGTCAACTAAGGAGAAGCTCCCAGAATGATCTTCCAAAAGCGGTTGGTGCAACCTTTAGCATCGGGTGGTGATGTAACTGTATCCAATTCTACTGCACACATTTCTAAAAGGTGCTTAAAAATTAGAAATGTTCTGAAAAGCTCTACTGGAATACTGTTAGATCTGAAAAACCTGATTAACAGTGACAGAAATGTAAAGCCCAAGTTACTTAGGTCATCCAAAGGAAGGTTAAGTGACAATGGAGGGCTCTGGAAACACACAAAGTTCCAAAATCTGTGCAAGAAAGAAAGAAAGTAAAATTCATATTAGAAAAGTCATTGGAGTTCTTTTAACAGGAAGGTTATATATCTATTAAAACAATTTACACAAACTTTGTTTTCTATTTAGAATTGCTTTGTTTTAATTTAGGCTATGGACAAAACACATAAAAAAGTAAAGGGGAAGGTTCTTTTAAAGTGCTTTAAAAATAAAAAGATGGCAAATGTGCCTGAAGAAGGCAAACATTCCATACTACATCGTGTTGTACCTTCATGTCAAACACAACACTGTAAATGGAAAAAATAAGCACATATTTTAAAAGATTCTTGTCTATTAGATTTATGCTTTATTACTGATTTGTATTGTATTGTTTCCTTTTTACCTTTGTTTGTTTTGTGCTTGTCTTTTTATTTTAAAGTGTAACCTAATAAGAATGAGGATCCTATCTTGAACATCTGCAAAGTATTTTGCACACTTAGGCTAGACGTAAATAATACATGTCAGAGAAATGTAAACACCAATGGGAGAAATAAATTATGTACGTGAACACAGGGCACTATAGCCAGAACTAATGAGCTTAAACATAAGAAATTTTCCATTAACCTCATTGTCAGAAAAAACCTCCACATAACTGAAGGAACTCGACTTCCAAGTGAAGTCTCCTTTGGGAAGCAGTAGAAGCCGCATTACCTGAGACATTTAAAATGAACTGGACTAAACAGCACTGAAGAATGTTTAAGAACAATCCTACTTTGTCAGAGAATTGGCCTAGAGACCATGGTAGTCTTTTCTAGCAGCAATCTTTGAGATCTCTTGTTTTTTCGTATCAAAGAATAAAAATTTAAGACTGTCATGAACATTTAATTTCATTGTTGACCTACCTCAGAAGCAGTTTAAAAAAACAGAATTTTAATGCAAGGTTACCAGAATTTTTAAAAATTATTTTCCATTCTCCAACCAAGTATAATAATAATTACCACTATCACCATATCTGTTGTATCTAAACACAGATCAGAGATTTTCAAAAACAATAGACTAAAAAGGAACATAACTGGTAAAATACTCAATGTGGTGGTGCTCAATTTCTAGGAACTTGTATCTGAAAAATGACAGTCCTTAGTTAAGTGCCTAAGCTGGACATTGAATATATGGAGAGAATTAAGTGCCTTAGAATGAGAGCCACAAAAACTAAGCAAGCTGTTAAAAAAGTGCTGAAGACAGAGTTGTATGTTAAATTCTGAATCTTTCTGGTGCTCAAATATTTTAATGCTATTACTTCTTCAAGAAGAGATTCTCCTGGAGGTCTTAGGTGGTCATTTTTCTTTCAAAAACTAAGGAAACAGGAAGTCTAGCCAGAAGACTCCTGTCTCTGCTTTATGCAATAGTTTCATGATTAAAGAACTCCTCCAGGATGCCGAAGACAAAGCAACATTATTTCTCCTTCAGGGAATCTTCTGTCTCCTAAGAGCCTGTCTGTGGACTATTCTAGGGGTATAGGGAAGAAGGGAAGTGCTCCATCCCCTTCTTTTGAGCCTCTCTCAGTTTTTGTGGAACGAAGGCTTCATTTGCCCRAAGGGACAGATTAAGCAGGAGCCTCCTCACTGGGAGAAGGCACCTTGGGCTTAACTCCCCGCTCCATTGCTTGTTTTTGGATTTATGGATGTAAAATACACGAGCGGTCTGCAATACAGGAACACAAAGCCATCTTTTGTCTTCCCAACTGAGTGCCATAACCACTAGGTTACAGACTAATTCCCTCTCTCTGATCTAATGCATTTTTAATTCTTTCAGAGCACAGAACAGCTTCAGCAGAAGGGACAGAAAGTGTTTGCTTTGTTTCCTTCCATGTCCCCCTGGACTGTGCACTAGGATGTTTACCTGGCAAGTAAAAGACAGGAGCTAAAATCCTTGTTGCACAGAGGAAAGCAAACCAGGTCCTCCACCTTGGGAATGCTTCAGTGAGATTTTTACATTAAAGAGGGGAATTACCAAGCGTTTGAGGAGAAAATAGCAGCCATACTGAATTTTGGTGTGGAAGTTGACTCAGCAAATGCACTCTGAGGCCTGAGGGGCTCAAGCATGAGCGTTAGTCTGATGAAGTCTGAGATGCTTTAGGCCAAATGCATCCTCAGGGAAATTTAAGCATAAAACTGCAGCATCTGTGGAGGTTAGTCACCTCCAAGGTCAGCCAGAGACCAGGGGCCATAAGGATGCCTGGTGACCTTAGTACCTAAATCCACGTCCATCCCACCTTCAGCGCTCAAGCCCTGCCATGGGGTGCCAGCGGGCTCTCAGCACTCTGGGATCAGGCAAGCCTCATGGAAACACCGAGGACACGTCTGGTCAACAAATGCTGTTAAAAGCTGCTCCTGGGCGTCGGGCCGAGGCCTCTCAGGCAGGCTGCACCCCGTGCACACGCCGGGCCGGGCACGTTTCCCCGCGGCTTCCCGGGCAGCTAGGCAGGCGGGGAGGGCGGCGGGCAAGCTGCGCCCAGATCGCCTCACGGGGGCCCGTGAGGGGTGACCGGCCGCCCCGGCGAGGGCCGCTCCTCCGCCCGCCGCCCCCGGCGGCTCGGACGCTCCCCCGCAGCGCGGAGGGACGAGCAGCCGCGCCGGGCAGACGGAGAGGGAAGGGGAGAGGGGGCAGGGGCGGCACCGCCCTCTGGAGGGAGAGCCCGCGAGAGGCTGGTGTGAAGAGCCGCATCTCAATGAGGGCCGGGCTAATGCAAATCACTGCAATCGGCAGCAGCAGAAGAAAGGCGAAGCAGCTGCAGCCCGGCTCCCCAGCAGCGCTCTCCAGCCGGGGGAGGCGTAACAAAGGCATCCGAGCCGCTTTCTGCGGCAACGATTGCGATTAAAGCCGTGTGATCGCCGAGAGGGGAGGGAGGGAGCTACTGCTTTTCAGCCTCTTCCCATTTCGAGCTGCCGCCTTCCCTCCGCGCCCAGCCGGCAGATCTGAGGGAAAAGGTGCTCGCGAGACTCCGGAGAGCAGGTAAGCGCCGGACTCCGGCCGCCCCTCAGCTCCGCTCTGCGGGGTCGGCGGCGCGCGGGACCGCTGTGGCGGCCGTTGGGGCGCGGCCGTTGGGTGCCCGCCGCGCCGCGGTGCACCTGT
>NW_020450678.1:488332-523112 GCF_003343035.1 Apteryx rowi | reverse complement strand
GCGGGCTGTCGGCGGGCGGCTGCTGGCGGCTGGGTGTCTCCTCGGCATGCGGGAGCGCCCCTGTGCGTGCCGGGCTCTGCCCTGGCGCTGCCCGCTACAAGCGCAGCGCGTTTCGTCGCCGCGAGGCTCGCGTCGCGCTGCCGGGCTGTGGCGGAGCCGGGGCGCCTCGTGTCACGTAAGCGGTTTCAGCAGCCTCGTTGCATTTCAAACACGTTTCCCCTACCCAGCAGAATAAACCCTTGTTTTCAGCCGCTGTCGCCTGTATTCGTGCCTTTTTTTCCTCCCCCGGTGACTTAGCAGTCAGTGTGTCTCGTAGTCTATGAATGATCTGAAATTGGGTCTCAGTCATATCGCGGTGGGTATTTTGGCCCAGCGGGAATGATTGTTTTATGTAATCGCTCACCCACACCTGCATTATAAATAACCCTTTAACAGATGTAGGGGGTGTAAAGTGTCGGGCATGGTGGTTTTCCAGGGGTGTGCCTTTTCATTTTATTTGTATATTTTTACACACGCACGCATAAGAGAAACATCTGATCAGATCAAATTATTTAGAATTTCTTTGTCTGCTCTGACCTTGTGGTTTGAACACCCTGGTCTGTGAAAGGCAGGGCTGGGTTGTTCAGGGGAGCTCTATTTCTGTTTTAAAGAGCTTCATTGGGAATTATAGCCATTATTGATTAAAGCATAAGTGAGTGGAAGAAAGGGCAGTGACTCACACTGCTTTCCCCCCCTGCCCCATAATTAAAATTATTTCAGCTGAAAGACTGTAAAAAGTGTCTTCATATAAACTTGTTTTTTTCCTTTTTTTTCCCCCCGTTTGAGATGATTTGAGCAAATGAACAGCAGATCTAGGAGAAATCTTTTTTTTTTTTTTTTTTGGTTACGGGCGTTGCTTCTGAGGTATAGTCTTTGAATTGTGAGTTCTCCTGGGATGGTTTAAACCTGAATAAATGGTTCTTGTTGGAATTAAAAATGAAGCCAAACACTTACAAATAAATATTTTATACAGAAACATTGATGGTATAATATTTGTCCTAAGTGTGGCCATTAAGTAATATTTTCTGTTTAACCCATAGAGAAATGTCACTGAAATGCCAGAGCAAATCTCCTTGTTTTTCTAACCAGTGGTGTGTGTGTGAGTGCACTGGTGTAGAAAGATGTAGATTAGAATCTATTTTTTCCTATATATAAGGCAGTAAATGTTAATTAGGTAGATTTAAAGCCAGGAATTTACAAATGTAAATCTTGCATGTATACATAAGCACATGATCCTGTAGGCCTGTGTAACAGAATAAGCTGTGAGCCGTAACCAAACCAGGGTAAATAACTTCCGCCAAGGCCCTGCTCTTGCAGTGGTTAGCTTTAGGTGCCTGTTTTAGCTAAGCACGTGAACAGCTCTAAGAAGTTGTTGAGCACATCCCCTACAGCTTTGCAGCATCAGGGTCCAACTGTATAATCATTGTTTTAATACAAACTTGTATACGCTAAGGAGTATCCATAAGTCTTTTTTTTTTTTTCCTGTATTTCTTCTTATTGCTTCATGGCTGGTCTGGATTTTTTCTAATGGTCACCTAATTACTAGTGGTTGAAAAAAGCTTGTGCTTGCTATTTTTTTTTTCTTTTCATTGGAAATCAATGAGAGAGACCACTTCTAAATTAGGTCTGTATATCTGTGCTATAAATAAACTTACTGTGTTTCGCTATTCTGCAGATAACTGCAAATGTAGATGGCTCTTAAGCTAGAAGAAATGTGTTCTGAACCTAATGTTCTCTTGTTTTTTTTTTGGGGGGGGGGGGTGGAATCATTTTATTTATGAAGATTAACATCCCACTTGTAGTAATTAATCTTGCGTTGGTCATAGAAAGGAAAGCAAGTATATACCTCCATAGTTTCATTTCAGAAAATGCGAGCTTCCATTTATGTGAGCTGTGAACACTCAGGATCATTTTGGTCAGAATTGGTCATACTGAAGTGTCTTGCTGCTGTCAAACATGGAAGACATAAATTGCTAATTTGCCTGCTTATACTGAATTTATCACTCCTTCAGTGATAGTTTTCCTGGTGAAAGAATCTGTCAGCATTGATCAATTTGAAAATTAGGCCTGGAGTATTAATAATACATTTGGTAATTTTATAAAGCATTTAAGTAGCTTGCTCACTGAATAATACTAGTTTCATGACTCCCTCTAATTTTTTTTTTCTTTTTTGTCTTTCTTATTTATTTCATGACATTTGAGCACCTCTGTTGGTTTAGAGTATGCAAAGTATTTGCACAAGGACAACTGAAGTAATTTGTTTCAAAGCTTAGGCTGTAGGGAGACCAATGACTGGAATAAGCAAGGGCTTTTTCATAGTGGAATTGACCCATTAAGTCAGTTCACTGGTAGTGACAGTCCTGATTCTCTTCACCAACCTGCAACATCTTTCTTTCAGAAGTTCTTAATTGCTTACTGGTTGGCAACAAGTATTCCCCTCTGAGATGGTAACTTCTGAGATCACAGGAGGAGCAAACAGCTTAGTTGGGGCTAACAGTTTAGAATGCAAACTGGTTATGTCACTTCTAATAGGATTCAAATATCACCTGAATGTAAGATGAGAAAAAGCAGAAAGCTGACTTGTTTGCTCTTTTTTTTCCAGTAGTTCAACTTTGCCACCTAAGTTTCAGAGGTCTTACTGAATTTGAATGAACACTTTTTTTTTAATGTTTGCATATTGCTAAGCAGTTGGTTCATGAGTGGTATCTCTATGGTGTATAAAACTCTAACTTTTTATAAACTAGGCTTTACAGCATGACAAGAGAGCTATAAAATGAACATGTGAACATAGTATGTCTTTGTTCAGGCTTTTTTCTGAACTTGGAAAGAAGTCTTCTGTGTGTGTCCTGTATATAAMGTGAAGTCTCAAAATGAGCTCTCTTAAAATGTGTACGTTCTTAAACTTTTTCTCTTCTCTTGTGCATCCCTTAGATTGAACTTCAGGATGTCCTTTGGGAGAGATATGGAGCTGGAGCATTTTGATGAGCGTGATAAAGCGCAGCGGTATGGCAGAGGGTCCCGGGTAAATGGTTTGCCTAGCCCTACCCACAGTGCCCACTGTAGCTTTTACCGAACCCGTACTCTACAGACCCTCAGTTCTGAGAAAAAAGCTAAGAAAGTTCGTTTCTATCGTAATGGAGACCGGTATTTCAAAGGAATTGTATATGCCATCTCCCCTGACCGGTTTAGATCCTTTGAGGCTCTGCTGGCTGATCTGACCCGAACTCTCTCTGACAATGTGAATCTGCCCCAGGGAGTGAGAACAATCTACACGATTGATGGCTCCAAGAAGATTTCCTCCTTGGACCAGCTAGTAGAAGGTCAGCAATAAGATTTAGAGGTGTAAAGTTGTATTTGAATCAGTGTTTGTTAAACTTCTTTGTCTTCCACAAATGAGTAATAGTATTGTTTTTATTATTGTTAGAGAAAAGAATTTCCAGTGGTATAACTTGAATTGCAAATATGTTAAATTGTGCTGTGAAATATTCTTGCCTTACCTTACTTCTCTCTTTTTGAAAGTGTCTGACTGTTTACTGTTAACCTAGTGGTGATAGTCCTAGATCTTGAAGACCTCATCTGCTGCTTATTCTGAACTTGCATGTTTAAAATGCCAATGAGGGTCTAGTCAGTTATACTTGACAAGGTCCATGGTGCCCATTTTCATATGTCTCATCAGCAGATATCTTCACCTCTACAAGAAAGTCAGTTCTGATGGATTCCCCCCCCCCYYTWWAAAARASWSTCTTTCTCAAGTAAAGATCTCAAACTCTTCCATACAAGTAATTATGCCTCAAGTAAAGTACTCTCCACTCATGCAGTAGAATAAATGTAGGCAACCTGTTAGAGTAATGTTGTATCTTTGGCTCTGCTGGGGTAGATGGTTTGAATAGATTCAACCTTTTTCTCTCCTGTAGTGTTTTTCCTTTTCCTCTTCCCTGGTCCAGTGACATCCTTATATTACTCTTAAATAAGGCTCCTGTACCTGCAGCATAAAGCATTATCAGTTACTCGGCATAAAGTGCTCCTGGCTGTAATTGGCTTCACATTCTATCTKTAGGCAACATCTCTTAGTATAAAACATCAGAACATGTAAGGCCTGAAAGCATTAATTAGTACATGGCTGTAACTGAAGTTGTTTTTGTCTATGAAGATAAGGGGCATAGCTTTGACTCTGCAGAAAGGAGGTAAAGCCTGAACAACTTTGTTTTTGGTGTCTCTCCCCTCTTAGCTGTGGCCCCAATGTGCCATGGGCAACCCCTGTAAACTAAGGCATGGGTCTGTTAATGCTTATGTGAGTAATCTGATAAAGAGCGTCATCTCTCTGTGGCTATAGCCATGGGAGAACTCATTCAGATTTGTAGCAGAGATTGTAATTTCTTCATGATTTTCATTTTTAGCAATAGGTGAAAGAATTTTCAGTATCAGTATATTATGAGAGAGGATCAGAAGCAGAGTAGGTTGGGGAGAGAAGTTGTTAATGCTGAATAAGGCTCTTGAAAGAGAAGCTGATCTTGGTATAGCAGGTGTTCAGCCACCACTGAGGTTTTTTTTGTGTAGGTATCATAGTAGAGGAGAGCTTTTTAAGGAGAAGTCTTGAAAAGAAGGTATTCTTGATGATCCTCCCTGTGTTAAAAAGCAGAATAGAGAACAACATGAAGATGCTAAAAGAGGAAAATTGGAGTGGTGGGATTGCCCATGTAAGTAAGAGTTTTCATGGTTAGGACCATAGTTTTAGTGAAACAAGGGAAACAGATATTAAGATCTATGTCTTGAATTCCAGGGCTGACTTAGAACTGTATTTTTCAGGGCAGTATTTAATTGGTGGAGAAAATCAATTTCTGTAAGGATAGACCAATATTAATCAACATCTGTTTAAAAACAGCATTTGTATACTTTCTTCTCATTAGCTGTATAAATAATTGTGCTATTTGATTGGTATGCTCACCAAGAAGCGTGTATCATTGATATCAATATTGATTTGCACAGTCTTTTGCTGCCAGCCAAAACCAGCTTGGGGGGGGGGGGCAGGAAAAAAAAAAGAGAGAGAGAATGCAGAGGATGAAATAAATTCTGTTACCTGATCAGCTTGGTTTATTTTGTCTTCCTAGAGAATAATAATATTGTGGTTATGAATCAGTCAGTCAAAATGAATGACAGTACCAAGGCATAAGCTTAATTTTAAAAGAAGGGCTTTGGGGTTTCTTTTATTTCTGTGAGACTTTCTTCCTTATTGTTCTAATGAACATACCCGCTTGTCCTGTGTATGCTTCAAGTTGGCAGTGATGGTTTTTACGTAAGCCCTTTCCAGTCTTTACTGTACAACTTTAATAGAGCTTGGATAGTCTGGTACAGCATTAATTAGCTTGCAGATCTGCTTTATGTTTAAATAGCTGGAAAATCATAATTTTTTTGCCTCTCACCAAATGACATTTTTGCTCAAACTATTGGAATGTGAAGCATTGCTTTGTTTGTGATGAGACTATTCCCTTGCTGTATGAGTTAACTTCATGAGACTGTTACGAATTTGGATAATAGTCTATTTTCATAGGTACTGAGTTAGTGATTCCATTGTCAGGTAAATGCTATAAGGCCTTTATTTGATGATGCTTATTTCCTCTTATGTCTATGATAAAGTTACTGTACTCCTCCCTTCCCGTACTGGTGAATAAAGACAGAGAAGCAACTAGTTCTTGGGGAAAACATAGCCACTGCCTTTCATCGAAGAGCTGAATGCATAGACCTACATGAAAGTAGTACCAGCAGAACAAAAGTTGTAAAGAAGCTGTTTTGCATCAGTAATATTCTGCCCTGCATACAGTTCAGAGCTGGCATGTGTGTATGCTTGTGCTGCTGGTTGTTTTGAGGTCTGTGAGCACATTTTCCTTTTATTTCAAACTAATGGCTTCCCTGTATGTTTTTGAAGACCTGGGACATGTGGGATTTCTTGGGCTTTGATAACACAGGGTATGCACTGTTGTAAAAAGTTCCATGCATTCAGTAACTTCCTTTCTCCTTTCACTTTAGCTGAAGAAAGAATGTAAAGGTTCAGATTACTTTTTGTCAGACCTGATGTTCAGGACCCTTTTACTATTAGAGAATGGCTTCCAAATGTGAAGTGCCTTTTTCCCTTGGTATAACATGTAATCAAAGCCTCTGGGAACAATGAAGAGGAAGCTGCTCTTAAGACTAAATTGTCTAGCTGTAAAGAAGGTCTCAGAAAAGAACTAATTACATTTGCTTTTCCAAGAATTAGTGTAACATCTTTAAACCAAAGACAAAGGTGGACTGGTGGTTCTTATCCCAAGAACATTTAGCACTGTGACAAGAACAATAATAAACTGGAGTGAGCAAGATAACTCTAAAATAAAGGATATTATTTACAGTTGTTATTCTTGGGGTCCTGCTTCATGAAGCAATGACCACAGAATCAATCCATAGCCAGATCTGCATCCCTTTCTCATTATAATATTACCTCAGTCTTGGGTATGAACCAGAATCAATTGTTTTGGGTTTCCACAATACCTACCGCAAAAGATGAACCCTGCTGCAGAGAACTTGCAGTCGAAGACAAACCAAAAAACCCCAGACCACAAGATGGGCAAAATAGTACTAGGAAACAGTATTGTCACATGTCAATATTTGGTGCGCTGCCAAACTATTATAAAGACTTGCATGCATGCACATACTCTGTGTAGGCTTAGTGGTAAAAATAGTTTTAAGGAATGATCTGAAGAAGAAAAATGAATGTCTTCAGGGGATTATCTCAAAGCTGTAATCCTAATTGAAGGAGCTGTCTGAAAGAGCACAAATGTACTAGTTCAAAAAATCTGGTAATGGCTATAACTGCTAGTAACTGTGTGGAGATAGGAATCTCACCCCAAAGGAGGTGGTGGACCCCATGAGGCTACACTGAAGAGTCTTCCAAGTGGAGGCAGTACAGCTTGTATTTGATGCAGCAGGAAAGCTGCCTGCCAGTGGAGGATTCAGAAGCAGGGTCTCCTGGCTAAAGCGGTGGGCTGTGGCAGAGTTTCCAACATTTGTGTGTGTGTGKGGGGGGGCTTGCTACTCCCGCTATCACCTTATTTCTCTTACCTCTGCTTTCCCCTCTTCCTGTTCTTGCTGCTGCCACCTCTGCTGCCTGCTCCAGCAGTGGCGGTGAGGAGCCCAACCTCATCAGCCCATGGGAACTGATTGACCTGGTGTCTGATGTGCTCTGTAGCTAATGCTCTTCTGAGTCTTGCTGACCTCAGCAGTTAGGAACTGATGGGCTGGAAAGATGCATAAACATATGTAATGCACTATCAAAATAATAATAGTAAAGTGTCTGTTTAAATGCTAGTAGAGCTGGATCTGTGTAGACATCTGTTCATAGGATTGGATTTACACTGGATATTTAGCATGGACTTTATCCAGGTCTATCAAAGTTAGTGAAGCTTAGACTGGATCCTGTGGCAGAAATATCTGCAATTCTTATATGGTCTAATAAACAAACAGCTGAATAATCCTGTTGCATGAAATGGCTGAGGATTGTTAGACTTTCTGGCACTGTTTATTTCATTATTTGATGAACTTGAGAAGATTCGCCCATTAGCCAGATGATATGCAGTGTGTCTTCCTAAACAATTTTTTGGATGGTCCCATGATTTTTTTGTTCTAAGTACTTTCCAGTGATATTTTTATGCAAGTACAAGGCCTATCTCGCTTGTACCAACAGTGAGGAAACATTTTACTTGGGGCCTGTGGTGGTTCATTTTTTTTTTTCTTGTGTTTGGAAGAGGGGGAAAAATTTTTTATATATATATATATATATATATATATATATTTTTTTTTTCAGTCTGAACTGAGCAGAAAGAATGATGTGCCATCTATAAATCAAAATACAAGAAAGTCCTTTTAAAAATATGAGATCTGATTTATTCCAAATTCTAGAAGTTTCTTGGCACATCCAATTGCTAGGTGAAAATGGGTAGGGTAGATTTATTTCCTGAAGATACTTCATTTCTTTTGCACTGTTGCATTTTTCCAGACACTGCAGAAAGACAAGGCACCAGTAATGTAGTTTAACTAGGTTATTGCTCTATTAAGTAACACATTTGGGAACTATCAGGTAATAACTTATTTGGTTCAGGTCATCTTCCTTTTGCAGTCTGCCCTGCATGGTGAGGGATTGTTGGAATTGTGTCCTTTCCCCCCAGGCGTTGTTCCTTTGTCTTTTGCTTGTATGATATCGAAGGGGTGGAAGTGAGGAAGGATGTGTATAGCTGTTGCACTGGATGATAGGGGTGTCAGTCCCCTTTCCTGTTCTCTTAGTCTGTTTTTTGTTCCATCCATTGGGAAAATGGACCACAATGAATGACTGTTGCACTGAGCATTCTCAGCAGGAGGCACAAAGTGTGCTTACTGCTGTTCTTCCACCTCTTGCGGGCTTATAGATTAATCTTTTTTTCCTGGTAGATGTCCTCAAATGAGGAACCAACACTATTTTAAACAATGAAGTGGCAGTCATGCTGTCCAACAAGAAATGGTTGTTCCTTTCTTGCTTGCATAATTCAAAGAGCCTCTGTATTCCTTCTCCAGAGTTTTCTACCTGCTAAGGCCAGCTCATGGAACCTTCTCTATAAGCCATTTTAGGTTAGGTTGCTTTCAGCCCAGAAAAGCAATCTGAATAATCTCTTTTAAGAGATAGTGGCTAGGACATTCTAGTAATGAGAATATTAGCAAGCTGAAGAGAACAAATAAACTGTTAATATCAATACAGCAGAGAGAAGGAGTCAGACATTCATGCTGGGAAAGCTCCAGTATTTACAGGCAATGATTCAGTGTCTCCTTAGCACCCACTCTGCATACAGATTTTCTTTTTTGATTATATTTTTAACATGAGGCATGTTATGATATTCTGTCATGACCTAGAAGAACTATCTTCTGATGTTAAATGGTTCCAGTGGTTCAGCTGCATTAAATCTTGACAGAAGTATACCTGCAGGTAGTAGGCTTTATTTTATCTTTTACTTTTAGCACAAACCAGTCCTTCTACAGGACTGGCTTTCTGATTAGCCTTTGAATACTAAGATTTATTTTGTTTGTTACACTCTAGATTTTCTTAAGTGTTGAGCTCTCATACAACTTAAATTGTGAGATTACTGGTTCAAAAATGGAAAACAAACTTTGTGTATCTTTTTTTCTGACCAGGTAAAGTTGGGTATGTTTAATTTATACTGTTGCTGGGAGAAAGTGAGGAGGAAGGGAGGCTGTCAGGAAAGAGGTACTTTCTAGTGTTTAATAATGCTTTTTTCCTAGGTAGGTTTCAGATGTTCCAGAACAGCTGGATGTCCTCTCCCCCTTTTTTTAAATTCTAATGGTTATTGATACTCTAATCAAGAGTCAAGATTTCATTAGTGACAGATGACTGCACTATGAAATGCTCACTCCCTTCCCTTGGGGGACTGCAGTCTAATAGATGTTTTAAGTAGGTTGTCTCTACTGTAGTTCTGCTTAAGATCCCTTCTCCATGTTTGTGTTTTCTTACACATCTAATGTTTGAAGATTATTTCCTGTACAGGTTACCTTCTTCCTCCTGCTGTCAATTAGTCAAAGCCTGTGTTTGGGGGCTGTTTTATGTGCCTAGGCCAGACCCAGATTAAGAGTTGGTTGTGCTCAAGTTCTGACACCTCTCACAGGTGTGTTTCTCTGTTGCTCTGGAGCTGGGGAACTAGCTTGCTGCTGGTGTTGGCTGTCACCCCCTCAGGCACAAATCACTGTGGTGAGGTTATCATCCATGAGACAGTGGTAGACAAAGGTTACAAAAAAAGAAAGGTTTAGAGCTGTGCTTGATAGTTTTAGTCTTGCTCTGATTGCAGTGGGCCTGTTTGATTCCAGGCCCTGATTCAGGAGCTTCCTTGTTTTAGTCTAAAGAGACTAAAGGACTAGAGAGGACTAGAGAGACTAAAGGACTACAGACCTCCCTGCCTCCTCATCAGAGCAGCTGGGAGAGACTCTTCAGGAAGCAGTAGTTAAGCAGAAGGTGGATCCATTGGATTAGTAATCCTCTGCAGTGTTGAGGCAATTTGTTGCTGTCCTTGAAGTAGTTATGCCCACTGTAAAAAATTTTTTGCAGTCTTCCCTTTCTTAGGGTAACTGTGAAAAAGAAGTGAGGATGAAAATCAAGGTGAATGCTGTTTGTCCTTTTCATTGAGACTTCCTCCTTACACAAACACTACCAGAGCTAAAGGATTAGACCAGACACTGAAATTTCTGACTGCTGTCAGTGTGAGGCTTGGGCCTTAAATTCAGGAAACTTGAACTTACACTTAGTACTCCTAATATTAGAAACACCTCAGACTTTGAATATCACCATAAAACAGAGTTTACTGATTGTAGAGGAGATGAGATACCTTTACGGTGTTGGACTTTTGCCCATTTAGTTGATGTTCTTACAGGTCTGGGCCTTAGGAACATCTGTGTTGACTACAATCCCAGACTAACTTCCCCGAAGCAGAGTGTTGCAAGTGTTAAGTCTTAAATTGTGACAGGATGGGGGGTGTGTGTGGCAATTTGTATTTCTGTTTTGCTATGTAAAATTGCTCCTAATAAAGATATTTAATCCTAGAAGGCCTTGGATATTCTTTTACCTTCTGGGAGTTCTGTAGCTAAATGTGATGCCCCTCAAGAGAAAAAAAAAAAGAAGTGTATCTTGGTACAAATATCTTATTGGTGTAGTATGCAGTACTGTTGGAAATGAAGAAGGGGAAGACAGTTGGATGTTAAAACAATCCCATCACTTCAGTTATTGTACTGGTCTGTTTCATGGTCATTTACACAAAATTAATCTTGTAACCAGGAGTTGACACATGCTATTACACATCCACTAGGAACCCAGCTGACTTTTACATATAGATGRTATTAAAAATCATGTGGGATATTTTCCTTTCATGAAAGGCAACAAAACATAATTCTTAATAAAGTAGGTGTAAATCTTCTGGATACAATGGCTGCAACCATTTGTTATGTGTTCCTGAGTAACTAGGTTGGCAGTGAAATGTAAATTGAAATCCAGAAGGATGGACCTTTGAGAAGTGAGCTTTAATATGATGTCACTTTTTTGGGACATAATCTTATTTTATGCAAATAACTGGAAAATTTCTCTGGTAACATGGAATCCCCAAATATTTTTTTCCCCGAAAGAGGTTGCCAGTGTTTTTTAAATGTTACAACTCAAATGGAGACAAGAATAAGTTATCTTAAAAGTTAGAAGAGACTAAAATCTCATGAATCCAGGATTTTTTTGACTTCTGCAAAATATTTTATAAAACAGCTATTTATTGTATTGAGTGCAGTTCCGTTCATATTAGGATCTTTGTTTTTTCTACAAAGCATTATTATTATTTCTTTTTTAAATTTGTTACCATTATAGATGGGGTATTGGGAGGGAGGGTGCATTCATGTTGTTCTGACCTTGTAGTAATTTAACAGTAAGTGCTAAAAATACTGTCTAGGGACATGAATAAAAAAGAAGAGAATATGTCCTGTTTGGTCACTCTTGGATCATTACTGCTGCTAAGCCTTTTTGTTTCTCTCTCTCTCTCTCTCTCTCTCTCTGTCTGTCTGTCTGTCTCTCTCTCTCTCTCTCTGAATGAGTCTAAAAGGTAGATTCTTCCTTTTACCTATAAACTTAGTGAAGCTTTCCCTCTTAGGTTCCTTTCTTAACACTTAAGATGTTACTGCAAAATATGCAGTCACTTGAGTTCACAAGATTACTAGCAAGCATTGGAATGTTGCACTTGTCTCCTGCTTTGTATTTTGTGTTCTGCTTTAAAAGAATGCTTAAAAAATAAATAAAAGTCTTTTTATGATTCCTGCTTGATCTTGTGATCTCATTGTACTTTTCTTTTCTGCTCAGTGGTCCATCTTCACATGTTGCTCTGACTTCTTTATCTTTTCTTGGAGTTCTTCCACTGGCTTTCTGGTGTTTCTGGTGATCGCTGTATTATGAGTTACCATTTCATCTCTACCTTTGAGGCATCATGCTAACTGTGCCAGTGGAGGGCTTGAACCCCTCTTGCATCCTGGGACCCTATGTCCCAATGGTTACCCCCCAGCCCCGGTGCTAATTGTGGTAACGTCATGTGTCTGCCAGCATTCCCTGTATTCTTGTGGGGCTGGAGTGAGGGGCCCTTAAATCTTAATAATGAATGCTAGAAAGAAAATCTAGGTGTTGAATGCTGAATTCTCTTTCTTAGGGTAAGGATAATTAGCAAAGTCTATCTTTTAGTGTATGTGAGGTGGCTTTTTTTCTTCTTCTTCTTGCATGCTGTTTGGCATAGGAAGTAGTGTTTTGTTTTTCTTTCATTTTTGTTTTAATACCTTGGGCTAAATGCGAACATAAACATCCTTATGCTGTTAGCATATGCTGAACTACTGAACCCAGAAGAATTAAAACATCTCAAATGTTTTTGTGGTGTTGTTCAGGATGGGATTTTGTATTATTTGTAATCCAGCTTAACTGCAGGCTGCCGAAAGGTGTTGTCTTGCTGGATTTAGTGTTGCGGGGTTTTGTGTGTGTTGCCCCCCCCCCAGCCACAGGGTGAGCTTGATCAGCTGGCTGTTTCAGTATTCATTTTGTCTTTATTAGTGCATTTATGTTCTATCAGATCAACAATCTCACCTGCTGGCAGTGCAGTCCCTCACGCGAGCATGAGGGAACGGATGGGAGAGATGGGTGCCCTTCTTGCAGCAACCTGCAATTGGACTGGATTAAGATGCCATTTCACTTTTCACCTTAGCTTCAACGCTGAAGGCAGATGTGCTGGTATTTTCTGGCTATGTTAGTTCCCCAGAAATAAGTGGGTGTGTTAATTCTGAAAATTTTTTGTTGTAGATAATGCTCTGATAGAACTATGACAACTTTTTTTTCTTGAAACTATGGTAAATTTAGTGGGAGGGAACTCTGCAATTATTCTGCTTTGCCTTCCTTCTTCCCCCATGTAATATATTGAGTAGAATAATACAGTGAGTCTTCTTGCCTGTATGTATCCTGTTTTATATTACTTAAAGCTTTAAATAAATATTAATAAATTTACTATGATACTTTCATCCATTTCTTATAGAAAATTATTTGTAACCTATCACTTTTGATAATGTTTCATACTGTTTCCTCTGAAGTGTTTGGGGCCTGCTGTTTTGTTAGGAATGGGCCCTTTAAGCATGAATGCTAGAGGACTACTGTGATAATGCACTGGGACTGCAAAGCTGATTAGCTACATATGCCACTTATTGACAGTAGCAGTCCCCACTTCAGATGGTCTTTTTTGAAAAGAAAACTGATGCTTTCAAGCGATTTTGTAATAGCATTTTCTTTAATGGTTGATGAGTGATCCTTAAGGTATTTTTTTTAAGTCCGTAGCATCTGAGAAGGGAGGAGATCAGTATTTTATGCACTGTAGATCAAGAATGATAAGAATAATATTTAATAATTGAGTAGGATTTCATTTGGTATTCTCCTTGGGTTTTTATTTATTTTTTATTATTATTCCCCCACCCAGTCTGACTTTCTCGTCTGGCGCTTTTGTTTCTGCAGGGGAAAGCTATGTATGTGGTTCAATAGAACCCTTCAAGAAACTGGAGTACACGAAGAATGTAAACCCAAACTGGTCAGTGAATGTTAAGACAACTTCTACTTCCCGTTCAGTGCAGTCTCTTGCAACTGCCAAAGGAGGTACTCCAGATGCGAAAGAGAATAAGGATTTCATTAGGCCTAAGTTAGTCACTATCATCAGGAGTGGAGTGAAGCCACGTAAAGCAGTCCGGATTCTGCTTAACAAGAAGACAGCACATTCGTTTGAACAGGTTCTTACTGATATAACAGATGCCATCAAGCTGGATTCAGGGGTGGTTAAACGCTTGTACACACTAGATGGAAAACAGGTAAGAATTTTTATCCAAATCATTCTCAGCATGAAGAAAAGAGAATTTTTCTAAAGGGGAAAAGTGTAAATTACTAGAACTATATTTTTCTATAAAATGTAGAACCAGGCCTTCCACAGCTTAAAATGTACTTCAGATCTGTGATCAGTTCAAGAACGTATCATGAAGTATTACTTGGCCTCAATGATGGTCTTGCCCTTTATGATAAATAATAGCTCTAAATCTGTCAGTCAAAAGTGTAATGTGGTTTCAGCTATGCATGCCAGAAACCTAGAATAAAGGACATTAAAAGAAGACTGAGCTCCTTCTGTTAACTTGTTTCAGCTTTTTCTTGCAGCAGTTTTGAGTCATTTTACTTACCTTTCCATAACCTCTATGAACAAACAGTGAGGACACATTCCACCATGCTAAATTCAGGCCTATGCTGTAAGAATCACTTTCATCATTCTGGACTGCAGCTAGAATGGACTATGAAGAAGGTGACGAGCTTAGGAAACAGTGAGTGAGGATTTTCCCTTTCACAGGAAAACAGGTAGGGTTTTCTGAGGTGCCCACATTTATTGAGGAATCTCTTGTAGGTAACTTACTTATTCTAGGAAACATCTTCAAGCAGTGTCTCTTTTGCTGACTGATCAGATTGGGGCATAGTCAGAATTCCAGAGGCTTCTTGTTGAACTTGAGAACAGAGGGAGAAGAACAAATATTACAGAGTAACCCTACTTCTTTCCTGTCTTTCACTTCAGTCGTAATTTATCTACAAGTGTATATTAATTATAGCAAAACCAGAGGAGCGGTTAACCTGGTGAAGGACAAGACTAATTTCAGCATGACCTGGATTGATTTAGAGCAATGATGACTCTGGAGAAATAAGGCAGATATCAGAGTTTACAAATGTAACCTTTTACACTGAAGGAATGATACAAATATAAAATGTGCACAGAGAAATGAGCAAAGAGTCTCCCTGAAAATCTAGAAGCTACTAGAGACTTAAGGATATATTTCTACTGTATTGTAACCCTGTTTTGCAGCTTAAAAATCCATAATATCTGTAGTCATTGAGCCTAGATATAGCTAGACGTGCAGCCATATCAGTGTAGGCTGCAAAATATGGTTGGTATAGTCAAATACTTCATCAGCTAGATCCATCTGTGCATCTAACATGTCTGCAGTTACTGGAGATAATATGCAGACATAGCTCTGGAAACAGCTACAGCAATATCTTCTGATCCGAGACATGGTAAGTTAATGGACAAGCTGCTTATTCAGAGCACTGGTTCAAAGCAGGGCCAAGTCTGGATTGACTGAAAGCCCCTTCCATCTGCCATTTTATGATCAGTGACCTCTGATACCAGTTACAGACTTGAAGTTCAATTTTTGATGACTGCATACAAGTTTTAAATGGTTCTATTTCTGTGGCCTCATTGGGAACTCTGGCTTGGGGCAAAGATGGTCTGTACATGGAGTTCATTTTGCCTCCAGTCCTTCAAGGATAAAGCATGTGTCTGGGGAACCTTTCAACTTCTGTTCTTCTTATGTTACTTCATGCTTCAGGGAGCAGTAAGACTAGTAAACCTCAGGAAAAAGCTGGGATTTTAAAACTGCAGTGATCAAAAGTTATCTCTGCTATGAACTTGACAAGAGATCTTGGGTGAATATTCCAATTCTTAGAGTCTCCGTTGCAGCCTCTCAAAAACAGGGTGTATATCTGTTTTGTACTGGGAGGTTCTCTGGGCTGTGTAAATAAGCCTTTTGTAGTTTAGTTATGAAGAAATTCAGTCTGGAAGGGTATCTGTATGGTTTGTCTCCTCCCTTATTGCTTACTCTTACTTCTTGATGTGATCATCCCATATTTCCCAATTCTCTCTAGTGTTTGTGCTTATACTGTCAAAATATCTTTATGCTGGTCTTGATCTCTGATGCTGAAAATAAATAGCACTATCCTACTACTGGGAGGAAGGGAGAGGACGACCAGAATGTTCCTGGCCCTGATGTTGTCAGTTCAGTTGAATCCTTTGTCAAACCATGAGATTTGAGGTGAGTTTAAATCAGTGGTGTGCTGGGGCATTTGTCAAATACCTCATAGCCTAAAAGCTTTATGTCTAAAGGATGTCCCAAGAGACCAGGTGTCCCAACACGTCCTCTCTTCCTCCCTTTCTGTCTACTCAGTTGAAATTGCATAGCCTGCTGCCTAACTGGATTGGTAAGGGCAGGGTTTGGGGGAAGGTGCGTCTCTCCAACCAGCTGTAATGGAGGCTTTGTTCACTGAATGAATAAAGCAGCTTTGTTGGCAGAAAAGGAAATCAATGATCTTGCGCTCAGCAGGAGCAACCTGTTGTTCATCCCTATGGGGGAAAGTCATTGATTTCCTGTTCTGCGAGGCAATTGCTGTTCCATTTCCTCTGCCAAAAGCCTGAGCTCCCATATGGTGCTGGGGGCATGATGATGGATTTCTTTATTGCTAAACTCGAGCTGTGAATGATTACTGGGAGGAAATCCTTGGTAAATCCAAAATTTTTTCCAGTAGTGTTTATAGTTGGGAACTTCTACTGTGGCTCTTGTTGGAACTTGGAAGGCTCTGGAAAACCCTGTGTTCAGTGGTTAAATCTAACAAATCTGTGATTAAATCTTTCACCACTAACTTAAAGCAATAAAATCTTAAAGCTCTGAGCCAAGAAAAGTAATTTACTGTAAGGATAAGAGAGTAAATCTCTCCTAGTATTATTATTTGGGCATGTAACTTGGAAGAAAAGCTTTTCTGTACAGCATTCTCTTGCGAGTTATTTTATGAGGCCAACACAGGAATTGCCCATCCATGACAAAAGTTAACAGGAATCCAATATACTGTAGTGCGGGTGGGCAAGGGGGTATTGGCATGCATACAGTTGTGGGGTACTATCATTTGATGCCTCTGGCTAATCAAAAGAAAGCAGTAGGAGTCAGTGTCTTAGCTGGGCAGCTGTGTTAGGTGGAAGTAGTCCCATATTGACACTAGGCATTGAGTTTAAATGCTCTCTCTCCAACAGACTGGTCAGTTGTAATGTTTTGTTTTAGCCATGTTTGTTACATGGCTAAAAATGCTACTAAATATTATGCTGAATTGAAAAGAATTTAAGTGATATGGCCTATAAAATCTGATGACAATGTAAAGAACTTACCTTGACGATGGAGGTAGTGCTTGGAGAATCAGTACTTGAGAAAAGATACAATTGCCTAACTTGTTAGGAAGAAAGTTCTCCCATGCTGTCCAGTTGGTTTTTCCACCCTGAGGGAGAATTTAGCAGTTCTTGGTGCATTTGATGCTTTGGTGTTTCTGAGAACTCTGAGGTGCTTGATCAGGTAGGTGTATTGCAGTAGCCCTTCCCATTTTTTGATGGTGAAGTAGCAGAAGAAAGAAAAACTAAAATTGACTGATCTTGTCTCACTGGGTCAGCGGCAGTTCAGCGACTGTAGCTTGACATTTTCCCGTGTTATGTAGATGTTACTGTGGATTTTATGCACTTAATCTAGTTTTGTTAAAATGTATTTATCACAAATAATAGGATTACTTGCATTTCCTTATAATTCAGGTCAGGATCTGTATTTTGACTTCAGTGTTTCAGAAACTTTAGGATGTAATTTCATTAGCCCAGATAGGGGCCCAAGATACAACTTTATTTAATCTGATCTAACAGCAACTTGGGGCCTTACTTTGGTATATCCCCTCAGTTCAAATACTAATGATTCCTTAAAGCAGGATAGGCTTCGTATTGTGTCTAGAATAGTTTAAATAGATGGATGTATTTTTTACTGGTACGATAAAGTGATGCTGTTTGTCTTTTAGAGGAAGAGATAGAATCAGTTCCTTATAAGATACTGATAATTGTGGAGATTATGGGGGATTCTCAAACAGACTTCTGAGCTCAGGCCCTGATATCCTGTTCCAAAGCCCTTTAGGTAGTTTGAAAAATCTTTTTCTCTTAACCTGTAATATTACTAAAATTAAAACCTACTCACACAGAGGTCTTGAAGTGTTCTCCTTGCCACCTTTGCGGTGCAAGGAAAGCAAAAATAGAATCAGTATGTTTAATGGCTTCCTGTAGGAATTCAGATCATGAAGGTGTTCTCTTAGGGTCTTTTTTTTTAATGTCCTGTGTAACAGTATTACTCATTTTTAGATTAAAAGGCTATTTAAGTGGATGAAAAGACATTTTTAGTGTTGACACTTAATATTCTCAGGTACTTCTGCAGACAGGAAGCTGAACTGTCTTGCTTTACTGTAGCTGCGCCAAGTTGAATTTGGTTTGCTTAGCAGATGTCATTTTTAGTTTGTGCCTTTAAAATAAGGTTTAATGAAGGAAATGTGTGGACACACAATGCAAGCATCAAGGATACAAGCTGCCCTTGCAGTTACAGCCAGGTCACTGTGTCATGAGCTCTGTTCTCTGGTTTCTGTATACTGATGTACTTGTAGAACACCACCATAGACTGAAATGGGAGAATGTTTATGAAGGACACATGTTACAGCCATGTGAAATTAGTGCTGTTTTTAGGAGTGTTGTGATGTGTATATTTATACAAAGCACTTACGACTTGCTTGTTTAGACAAAGGCTAAAATTTGGACAGAAGTGCTTTATCACCTTGTAAGACCCCCATTCCCTTTTGAAAGAACAAACATCTGCATTGTAATGGGACCTGCTTATTTGAACAGGTGGTTTGTTTAGTTTAAGTAGATAGTCATGCAAATTATTTTTCAATATATTCGTTATGCCATGTATTCAACTCAAGGTAGATTAGCGGTCAGTGGCAGAGATACCAGAATAAAAGTCACCATGTGACTCTTTCCTTTTGTGTGTGTTATTTCAAATAAAATTAGTTTTACAAGTATGAAATACAGTGACTGTTACTTAGGGATATTCTTTTTAGAAGTGGTTTGGGGGAGGGACAAAGATGAGGGGCTTCTCCTAAGTATGGGGGCTCTCAATATTGGGGAAAAAGCCCAATGATGCTTCTTGAAAAAACAGACTGAAAAGCAAAACAAAACAAAAATTGTCTAGACTTGATGTCTAGTCTAAAAAGACTAGAAATCGTCCATCTCAGCTGGTGGTGATAGGCTCTGAGGGTCTTGAAAGATCCATCTGACTTCCACTGAGAAAAGTGGACTTCCTTTGCAAAACAGATTGTACTATATATTTAACAAGAGAAGCAGCAAAGTCTGTTTCAAAATCATTAAGAGACATGCTAGGGTTCTAGACAGTTTGCTGGCAGTTGAAATTGTCCTGGTGTGGGGGGAGAGCAATGATAGGTCCTTGAGCCCTTGTGACTGTGGGTAGGCTGGGTTGGTGTCACGTTATGACATTGACTAACAATTTTAATTGTTAACCAAATAAGAAAGCCTTCTGTAAAGGAGTGAACAGAAGCCCATTCCTAATTGAAAACAGTGTGTGCGTTCATTTTTCTAGTTTTGGTTCCTATTAAACTGAGACCAACAACTGTGTTGCTCCATCTCTAAAAGCCCTCTCACAAYAGGAGTTTCCAGGGTTGCGAATTGGCATCCCCTATGAACTGTAGATTTACTTTGAAAATTAAGAAGAGAAAATTCCATCTTCTTTGACCTTTAGATTCTCTTCTGCATAGCATGAAAGCCAAACTGTTATTAATTGAATAAGACTGAGAGCTTGTACATCTGCTTCAGTGTGCCTTAAATATCACAGAAGTTGATGTTACTGTCCTATAAGAATATGCAGCTACTCACTAGAGAGTTCATGTATAGTTAGTAGCCATTTTCTAAGAATGAGTCATTTCTGACTCCTCAAAGATTGAGTATCATATTCCATAAGTGTGACAGATGGTGCCTCAGCAGAAAGGAAGTTGTCTGGTAATTCAGTTTTCAGTATTACTGGAATAAGTGTCCTTTTGCTTCATATCTGAACTTGCTTTATTTTTTAAACACGTGATATAACTGAAGATGAGTTTCTCATAAAATTAACTTCTGRTTTGCATATTGCTGACTAGTGGGAGGAGTGGTAAACCAAAAGGAAACCATCCCAAATTTAGGATTTTTTTGTTATTTTGGGGGGGTTAGGAGGGTGGGTTTTTTGGTTTTGACCCCTCCCTCCCTGAAGGCTTTTAAAAGCACTTGCAAATTTCTCTGATGGCACTGTATAGCTATGCTGCTGTGCTGGAGAAAAGAGTGAGTTTACTGATGGTCATTGAAAAAGACAAGTAACACACAGTCCTTAGGAGCAGAGACATTCTCTGTCAATAGCTAGAGTCTCTTTCATTATGCTCTAAAGTAGTAGTCTTCCTAAACTTTGTCTGTTCCTCTCCCCAGTCCCATTAGGATACTGTTTCATGTCTTTGACTGAAGGAGCTAAACTCAATAATTTGAAGACTTTACAGTGTGTATTTTCAGGCTGTTGTGTTCACTGAAATGATTTTCTTTTTAATCTCTGAAGGTGTGATTGTCAGTAACTTTTCTTTGACTGGAATAAATAAGTATTTTTTTCTCTGAAGTGGTATGATGTAGTAAAGCAGTAAAAAGTGGTAATGGATCTTGGATTCATGGAGTTATTTCTGATCCTTCTAAAATTTAGTTAGTACAAGAGGTTTAAGAAACTTTAGTCATTTGACAGAATTTTAAGAAACATGAAAGGAAAAGTGTGTTCCTCAAGATTTTCTGTAGCACGTTTGTCTTTCCTAAGCAAATGAATTATACAGCTCTTAAGGGAAAAAAAAAATCAGTACTGCATGCAGCTTATTACAACTTACATAATTGATTGGTAATCTAAGGTATTTTATAATTTTATCCTRTGGCTTCTTGGGGCTATCATTTTTGCACAAACACTTGAAAAATCTTTGCAATCTCTCCTTAACAAGGTTAAATTACTAAAACTTAAGGCTGAGAACTTTTTTTTAATCAAACTTAAGTTTGAACAGCCACCTGACACTTAGTACAAATGTGTCCTTGATTATTTCCTTCTTTCTACTTTCTCTTCATTTCAACACCTTTTTGCAAAGCTGTTGTGTAGAAGAAAATTCTTCCATGAATGAGAGCTTGGTGAATGGTTTAAGAGGACAAATTACATAAATATTCTATGACTAGCTTGATTTTTTTCTGTGACACCTAATCCCTTTATTTTTTTTCTCTCTGTCTCTTTTTCCATTTATAGGAACAGAGATCTTTAAAGCACCAGCAAATGTAACTGATACTGGCCAAATGGTTCAAAAATTATTGATGGTGGAGGGAATGGCAGTGACAGACTGCCCAACTTGGTGCCTTGTTTGGATATTTAAGCTTCTATGAAGTCAATTTCTTTTCTCAAAATGCGGTCAGCTGTGAAGCATCTTAAGTTCTTCTCAATACTTTCCAGCTTCTGAAGCCATGTGCTTCGCTGTCTCTTATGGTCGTTGGAAAAAAGCACAAAAAATCTCTGGGGATATTCTGTCTATTTGATCTGGAATTGCCTTTCAGGGTTCTCTTTCAGTAGTAAGTGAGTCTCGGGCTGCGACACTCGCTTCTTGGGTGCTTGTCAAGTTAAACAAGATGAATTCAGGTCTCCAGTTCTAGAAAGATTATTTCTTAAATGAACTCTGCTATGAATATGAGTTTGAGGTACAATTTTGTTTCCTTATTCTGTGTGCCTGAGGACTTCTGCTGTGAATTTCAGTAGGAGCGGGACTGATTAGAGGATGTTTAGGGACTACAATATTAAGTACCTAAGTAAGTTCTATACTGATGCTTGGCATGTGCTCTCCCCCCAACGCACCTTTAAGCTTGAAACCCCTTTGTTCAATCTTGTAGGAAGTATTGACTTAATCTCTTCTGAACGTAACTCTGCACTATTGTGTGCCAGTTCATGAGGTCAAAATGCTCAGACTCAATCAATTTTAAGAACTAATACAATTACCAGTAGGTTAGAATATTTCCATTGTACTGAATGCAGACAGTAGAGCTCTAAAAGGGGCTTAAGTTTATAAATAAATTGAGGCAACTCCTTGGAGACTGTTTTTTTTGCTGTCACTGGCTAATGGTATGTGACAAGGACTGCAAGGTGTGTATCACGCTGACTTAAATTTTCGTGAAGTACTTTCCATTACTTTTTCCCCGTAAACTATTAAAGCAGGTCAGAACACCTCCTAGGAGGTGTTTTGGCTAATGAGACTGGGCTGCTGAGGAAGGACTCATGCTTCTTCAATAGGATTGAGCTCTTGAAGTCGTAGATAGAAGAACAAAGAAGTCTTCAGGGACTTGGGGGATGCAGGGCAGAACAGTACTTTACAGATAGATAAAAGTGAGCACAGATGAGTGTGAAATTATCAGAGATAAGTAAATTTAACTTTAGAAGGCATGACAGAAGACCGTAGTATGCTTCTGGTGGAACCAGGAAAGCAATATAGGGCTTTGGAGTCAGAGCTGAAAGTTACTGAAAATAACACTCATGTTAAGTAGTTAAGGCTGATTGCCCCTTCTGAATCAGTTGTTCTGGTGGATTTGATTTTCTATTAAATGTTGGATCTTAAAAACTTCTTTTATGTAAAATTCCTCTGAGCTTTAATAGCTTAAAACTGTAAGAGACATCTACTCATCAAGTGAATGGAGGGTGAAATCTCAGTTTGAACTGGTTTTAATTATCTTTTTGGCTTGGTTTAAGCAATGATTTTCTCAAAGCTGCCAGACAGTAGGGGAAGATTGGGGGCATCTTGTGTAATAGCAAGTGTAGAATGCCTTTGATTAAAAATGAGGGAAGATGTTTATTGCCTGAAATGCACATGCTGGCTTTTTAAATAGAAGAATGTGGTTGAAAATACCTTCACCTACTTTCCCTTGCAGCTGTTATGTGCATGTTTTGCATTAATTTGAATTGCAAACTGTAGCTGCTGCTGTACAGAATGCATCAAAAAGTTAAACCTTTGACACTTTCTTTATTCTAGTTGCCCCTGAAATATCCTGCTGTCTCATGTTGCCTTTCTTGGTTTCTTATCTGCCTCCTAATCGTCTGTCTGCTTCTCATGGCTTTCTAGAGGACTCCTCCACTTTCTCTAATTACTCATTTCCACACTTCTTATGTATTTCAATATTACATTGTGTGTTCTGGTTGCAATTCCTGTCGATTTAAATCTGGCAGATTCTCACAAATGTCACTTTCTGTGGAGTTTGTTCTGTGTGTGAGATGGTTTCCTGATCACAGCATCCAGATTTTGTAATGCAGCTCTTTGGTTCTGTTTGTAGATCTTATGTTTTTATAACCAACCTGAAGATTTGCTTAACCTTTTTCTGCTGTTTCTCCATATATGAAATTCTTGTTTTCATCTTATGCCCAGACAAAATCTGAGTTAAAGGTAATGCATATACAGAATGTTGAAGTGGAACACTTATGTACTCCTTGGAGAGGAAATAACTTTGAGAAGGAGGCAGAGTGGTAATGTGCACGTGTTGTGGGAAATAGCCCTGGCATGCTGGACACTGATAATGACAAACCCTGTGGAGGAATAGCTTTCGTGTGAGAATAAATGCATGTATGCTGGTCATAATTCTGTCTTTTATTATTATATTTTTTAGAGTCCTCTTTGAGGGAATTAAAAATAAAAAGGTTAAAAATACAGAAGCTCATGAAAAGGTCCGTAGATGACATAGCTGATGACATGGCTGATTCTGATAGAGTACTGTGTCTGACACTCTGTTACAGAGTTTTTTTCATTAGCATGAGCTGGTGTTTTTTCTGTACGCTGCTTATTGTAGCTACATGAGCATAAACTGAGTTGGTACCCCTATGGGAGTATGATGGTCGTAGTAAAGTTTCCATGCAAGCTTTTGGGTTTGGGGTGAATGCTCCTGGAATACACAAAGGCACTCTCTGTTTCCTGGTGTCTGAGTAGTTCTTGTTGCCATCTGAAATGCTAATATACTTTTATTCTTTTATTCTTGCTACTTAAAAGTATCTTCTGTGCTCTGGTGCATTCAATGTTCAGTGTATTCCTGAAAAAGAAAAAAAGCTTATAGGATTTAGGGGGAAAATGTGGTTATTTAGACATTTCAGTTTCTAAACCAGAACACATCTGTTCTGGGGCAGATTGAGGAACATTGCAAATACTCTGGAGAATCTGTTTAAATAGAGTTTGATTGTGATGAATTGGAAACGCGGACTGCAATCAGTATGAAATCTAATAAGACAAATATCAAGCAGTTAATGTTGGAAAAAATAATCAAATGGCTCATCAGAAATGGAGAAAGAGAAACCAGATGAGAGTGCAGTAAGCATGATATATAAAGCTTTTTAACAAAAGAAGTATTGAACACTTCATGACTATGAAATGGTGGAAAAACACATGTAGGAGAATGGAACGTAAGGAAGAAGTTTCTAGTGGTTGTGCAGTTGATTAGGATCTTTGTGAAAGCAGTTGGTAACATCTGCTTTTTGCATCAGGCATAGGCAAACTGAAATTTGTGCCTCTTACTTACAAATATGTAGACAATGAGAATAACCTTAGAACTGAATGTTCTCAGTATAGTGAGCAAGGGTTGAGAGAGACATAGCATCTAAATGCATGAAAGCGGAAGACTAAGGCTATTCTAGCTGCCTGCGAACTAGGAACATTGATACTTGAACTTTGCCCTTTTTCACTTGAATTTGGCAACAAATAAACTTATATTCAATACTTTTAGTTAGGGACATACCAAGCAACTTGTCTGGTAAAGTCACCCTGGCGCTGCATTTTTATAACACAAGAATTAAAAGAAAAGATTTTATAGTCATATATAAGTATTCAGTAGTTAAATCTTTAACATTTCCAGCTGAAATATTTGTCAAAATGAATACATTCTCCCAAAACTTCAATTTTTGACAGAAAACAATTCAGTTGTATTTTTTAATCAGACAGGTTCATTAAGTTTTGAGTAAGAAATATTGTGCTGAAGCTGAACATTCATTAAAAAAAATACTAAATATTAAACTTAGGAGCAAAGGAGCAAATAGCTAAAGATGTATTGAAGTAATTATAGGAGAATAATATCTCATATATATATATTCAGGCAGGAAGAACACCTGCCTGAAAAATGCTTTCAGCCATAATTATATTGCTGCTTTATTTAAAGCTTGTTTAAGCAGAGGTATCTAACTATAGGGTACTGGTGTCTAGAGCATTGTATTTTATACTTTGGTTGTTTTTTTTTGGAGGAGGGGGAGGAGGGAGGTGAAGTGAAGGAAATGAGGAGACTTTCCTTTCGGAAAAGTCTTCAATGACACTTTAAGAAGGCTAGCCTTTGAATGCAGCATCCCTGTCAAAATGAAGCCTTCCATCTGCAGGTGGAGGAAGACTGTCCTAGAAAAGAGAACTAAGCTCTGGTTTCTCTTGTGCTGAATCCAAGTGAATGCGAGTCATCTTTCCCAGCATACACTAGGAACTGCTCTCATAAATGTTACAGAGGGAAGAGCAGAGGAACATCTGAATGTCATGCTGTACTATGCAGGAAGCGGTACAGTAGGACTTTGTGCAGTCATCAGAGTTAGCGTTTTTGTTACTTTTTTTTTTTTTTTTTTTTTTTTTTTTTTTTTTTTTTTTTTTTTTGGCAGCCTGTCACCACTTAACATCGCCAAGAGGCAGCCTCACAGCTTCAAAGTATCTCCCCAAAAGAATCTAGCTAGGATGTGTTTGGTTTTGTGTCCCAAATCAATGAGTAGTCTGAGAGATTATCATCATAATTTCTTAAATATAGTAGATGGTTCCTGTTCTTTAGCAACAAGGCTTACTGAAAACCTGTACCAACTCTGCTAAAGTTTTATCTGCATTATTTGAGATTACTCCCTGAAAATGTCATCTTGAATTTGGTACAAAAAGCTCCTTCAAGCAGATTAGAAAAAGTGCCAAGACATTTTCAACTTATGAAGCTGGAGCTCTGAAACAGTTTCCTGAGGTGCAATACGTTTGTCTGCTGCATTAGAAAGAAAGACTCTACTTCTGCCCTCAGTCCTAATCAAGGTTAGACAGAAAGCACCAGATAACAGTTGAATGGGAGGCTTACATGAAATAAGGCTGAGGCATTTTCTATAGCAAGGTGCACATTTCCCTTTTTAATTAGTACTTAATTAAGCTGGTGTCAATCACTTTGAAACAGAGACTTAGAGAAGGGTAAGTTGATTATTTAACAGTGGACGTAGAGATCAGCATGAGACTGGATAATCTGACCCCTGTGAAGCAGGATATGGATGGAAGTGGAGGGGACAATATAAACTGGTCATGGATGGTGCTAGTGGGGTGGAATGGTGGGGCTTGGAAAGCAGTGCAGAGCTACTGAAGAGGCACTAAAAGATCACGCCCTGGAGTCTCCCTGTAGGAGCCTGTGTTACATGTGGGTCAGGAAGAATGCCTGATTTACAGCCCCATGAAAATCCTATGGAGCCCTGGGAGTAGAGGGGATATTGGTGGGCACCACAGAGGGAGAAGCGGGTGTCTCACAGCAAGTTCCAAATAATGCATCCCAAAGAAGAAAGAGAATGCTAGACACCTTGGAACAGTCGATACCACTCCATTTCCAAATGGAGGAAATAATTCCAAAGTAAGAAGTAATTTAGAGAGTCTTTTGTCATCCACACAAGTTGTGATGTATCTGAGTATCTCTTACAAGTCGAGTAGGTACCCTCTGGTTCAGATTTGTCAAAAAGCTGACCTCCACTCTGTGGAGCATGTGCATAAGTAACCAGGGCAATTCCGAGCGCATGATTAATCTGTGTCCTTGCAGGTTCTGAGGGTGTATCTTACCTGGTAAAGGTCTGAGTGAGTTTGGTTGTAAGGTAAGATATGCCCTCAGGATCTGGCTATCATGTTCATCCAAGTTGTGAAATTGTTAGTAATTTGGTGAGGCTGAAGTTGTAAATTTTACTCCAGCAAGCCTGAATAAACTTTGGCTGTAGGCGTATTTCAAGAGTTAATTTGGCAAAGCCTTAGTTGGAGTTAGTGACTTTTTAAATAAAAATTTTATCAGACAAAGGACTTAATAGACTGATAAAACTAACTTTGTTTTGTTTTGTGACTGAAGCCATAACTAGGATTTTTCTTCCTTTTAGTTGTTTCTTTCTTTGTGTGTTTTTTTTTATCATGCTCTAGGCTTCATGTTTTCAAACTTCCTTTCTCAGAAAACATTAAGTGCTATGAATAATAGCATTCTGAGTCAACTGGCTAATGCTAACAGGTTTAAAGTATTGTGACAGGGGCTATGATAGAATAACAAACTAAATTAACCTATTTTTTGGTGGTGCTCTCATTCATAAAATTTCCAACCTTCTGAAGATTCTCTTCAAACCTTTTATTTCATTCACCTGCCTCTGAATTGTCATATGGAGGAATCAAGACCACCAGCTGCTTTTGAGCATACTTAACACTGCAAAACAGCTGGGCGTACTCTACTTTTCCTGGTTGAACCTCATAGTAAGTGAATTGGGGGGAAGGATGAAGGAGGGGTTGATTTGGGAGTTTTTTGCTCCCCTTCCCCCAATAAATGTAATGTATTTTCCTGAACAGGAATATGACCAATGTATTTTTGAAAGAGACTTTTTAATGTCTCTACATAATTCAGGTTTCATTCCTTCAGAGTCACCTGCATAAATTTCTTCTGTTCAGTAATTTGCCCATCTGGGAATGGCAGGTTAGAGTTGTTTTGTGTGCGTATGTGTGTATACACCTGCACTACTAACCATCACAGTGCTTTCTTCAAGGTGAGATAAGTATTTAAATTGTTCTGCCCTTTTTTTTTYCTCCTTCCAGTCATTGCTGTTTGTGAGCATGAACTTGGCATTCTGCTATCCCAGTTAGTTTATTTTATTAGGTGGGTTCTCCCTCCCTGCTTTTTAGTATAGCTCAGACTTTCCTCAGTTTTGTGAGATTTGATTCTTTTAGGAACTAGTACTGAGCAGAACCCTTCTGGACCAGCCCTTAATTAGTTCCTTATAGAGCCAGCTGTCATAGTTTTCATATATGCAATAGCATATACAGCTGAGGAAAATGTCATTAGAAGGTTCAGGGTAATTCTTCCCTGACCTTGCTCCATTACATATATATGCAAACAATCTGCTACTTGCTTCAAATTATTTGTTAAAATCTCTTCAAGCTGTGGAAAAAAATGTCACCAGTGGAGTCATTATTTTAATGATGCTGCTGGTCTTTTGATCTGCTGAAATATATTGCTTCTACATAAAAATGTGGAAGTAGATATCCTTGGGAAATGCTTGTTATTGCTTATGTTTCAGATTGACAGAGGATCCTTAATCCAATGGATGTTTCAGGATTAGGAATGAAGGAGCTGTTCAAGTAAGCAGTAAACTGAATACTCTTGGTTTAACATGAATCATTCCAGGTACCCTGTTGCAATAAGGTAATAGTTTGATAACAAATTGGAGTTGTAATCTCTTCTCTTGTGGCTGGATACCTATGGGGTAAGCATTCTTCATTACTTACATGAATTCAGGACTTAACTCAATATTGAACATACCTTTYGAGTATAATTCTGTCAGATACATTGGTAGAATTTTACTGACAGCCTTATGCTTCCTGAGATCATGGGAAGTTCAAGAAGACTTGTGAACTGACCATGTCTTCAGCAGAAGAGACCTAGGAGTGCCTGGTGCAGAGTGTATCTCCACATGTCCTTTTGAAAATTGGAAAATACACAACCAAGTATTTCGGTGAAATGACCCAACAGCCACATGTTAATAAAACTTCTTCAGTCTGGCACACAGTCTTTAAGGRGAAAGAAAGGAATGATACCCACCTTTTATTGGCTGTGTCCTAAGGTGACGATGTCTCTAATTTTTCTAAGGCATCTGAATAGCCAAATACTTGAAGTACAAAAGCACTTCTGAGATAGCTGGGTAACTTTTTATTACATTTCTATAACATGAATTTCTGTCTGCATTCACAGATCCTGTGCTGTTCAGTGTCCMGTTAAAGGAACTCAGATTCTTCTCATCTTGTTTTATGTTCTTAGGTTTCTCTAAGGCTAATTTAAATGTTGTTGCAACTTTGTTAGATCCTCACAGTAGAGAGAACCTTGCAGACAATAGTATTTAATGCACTAAACCTTCAAGCTAGAGGTTAAAACTTAAGCATACATACTTTGTAAACTTTCCAAAGAATCTCTATGCAGTAGCATTTGTCAGGACTGTAGGGTGAGTCTGTGGCTGAAAATAAGCTGTTGGTGCGTAATACACATATATACACTGAAAACTTCTTAAAAGCATCCTATGGTCAGAAATTACTTCAGCATTGCATTAAAGCTAATGGAATCCATGGAGAATTTTTTGTTTCTTTACATAGCAGGTAAGGCGTTAAACTAACAGAACTGGGGAGACTGTTTATTTGGCAYGCACATATATCTTTTTTTAATTCACAATAACTTATTGATGTTCAGCATTTCTTCTGAGCAGCTGCTTTCCTTTAGCTCCACTGTGTCTTACACACCTGAAAATCTTGGCAACAATCCCCAACTTTCAGTGAGAATACCAGTATTCCCAGTACACTGAGTAACTTGGGATGAGTATCTTTGTATGACTAATTTCTTTGATTTGCAGAAAGCCTCAAGAAGAGACCAGGAATTCTCCCTTGCATATTCTTTTAAACTTACTGATGTGTTCAGTTTCAGTCTAGTCTCCCAAGAACATATATGGACTATCTTCTTTCAGTCCCTTCCTAATACATTTAGAACCTATTAGTCTGCTGAAGTCAAACTTCAAAGATAGTTGCARATTTGAAACAGTTTCCATGACTACATGGAATTTTATGACTGGGTAAAAGAGCCTCAGATTGACACCCCCAATGCTGCAGTGTGCCTTCCCCCTTACGGAGGTAGGGCAGGGAGAATTCGTTTTTGTTTGTTTATGTTATATTTGGCAGTAGCCAGCTGGCCATATAGCACAGAAGTCCTGACCAGCCAGTCACTAAACAAATAGTTCCTGGCTGAGTACAGCTCTGCTCCCTCTTGCCCTGTGGAAGTGTCGTGGCAAATTGGAAGAGAGCTGGCGGGTAAGGTGACATGGGGAGAGCACGTACTGTACCCATCAGGAGGGAGCCTGCCACCAGGAATTCTGTCTCACTGGACCGATGCGCTCAGGCTTTTTTCATCTCTATTTCTCTCGAGTATATCATACTGAGTAGTTCTGTTGCTTGGCTAGGGAGTTGAACATACTGGTTTTCTCTTTGAAGAGAACACTTGTTTTTATTTTGGTTTCTTTTCCTGGCAAATGCAGCATGTGATTTCCCCCCCCCCCCTTAACTGTTAAAAACATATTCCTCATGTGCTCTCAGCATGTGTGTACGCACACAAAAAAAGTGGTTAAAATGCATCCAGGGGATGATTGTCTCTGGCATTTCTCTCTGAGGTTTAATTACTAAAGAAGATAAAATACTTTTCTACTAGTAAATACTGGTTTACTAATGAATAAAACTTGAATAAACATTCCTTAAGTCAAATGAGCTATGGTACCCAGTTTGTCTCTTCAGTATGTGAACGTTTGTTTTATCCAGCTTGCAAATGTTCTGGGCACATCCCTAAACAGTTATTCCATGCCCTTTTTCTTCAGTCCTCCTCTTCCCTAAAAGAGAAATTACAGTCTGAAATGGGAAATGCTCCTATTCAACTGCAGGATAAATCTTCAGATATATTTGCCAACTTGAACAAAAAGAAGAAAGGGGCGGCTCGCTGCTGATGCAATTAAACAGCTTTCTCTAACCCAATTTTACTATGATTCAGTGTTGTCTTTATGATGGGAATTCTGTAGGAAGTAATATAGAATATACCCACCCTATTTAGTGTTGCCTTTACAGTTGCTTTGTTTCAGAGTTTTTATAAATTAGTTGTTCCTGTTTCCTTGGCAACTCAATTGTCTGCATTGGTTGCCAAGGAACAGCTTCTGCGGCACAAAGGACAGGGACACTGCTGGGGAGTGATTTCATCCCTGGTGTTAATGGACAGTGGAAAGCTTGATAATCTTTAAAGTATGGCCTCTATATTGACTGTTAGCAGGAATTTTTTTTTTTTTTTAATGCAGTTAAGGTGTTGATTTCTTTTTTAATTCAGTTATCACAAACCTCCTTTTATACCCAGCTACAGGACTTCCATTGAAAGGTGTAATAGTTGCATACATATGATGTGCTAGGAAATGCATGTTTCTGGGACAACGTAACCCACTCTGATTTTTGTGGTTACAATAAATTGTGTTATTCTTTGGTTAAAAAGTGAATTTTTTTACAATTTAAGTAGGAAAGCCCTGATTCTGTGACTTGTAGAAATCAGTTAGATGTCATTCTAAGTTTCATAGCAAAGGTGGAATTAAAAGTAAGCATTTATTAGAAATACTTTTGGACAAATGGCTCCTTAGGGTCTTAAGAACTCTAGAGTATTTTCTTATTTGCCCTCCAGTATAACTGCAATCTGGATTCCCATCTGATCTTTCTTTTAAGAAGCACAAACTGACACCTGTCATCAATTCGTCAGTTTTCTAAAATGAGTGCAGATAGAGGGAGCATATTGTGAGTCATAACTTTGAACTAGTGCAACATTTTTTTGAGGCTGCCTTGCAGCCATCAGTCTTATGGCTTTGAATTTCTGAATTCATGATCTCAGAGTGGTTAAGGAATTCATTTGGAATTTATTACAAAATAATATATGAAATAATATAAGTATCTTCAAAGAAGAATGTTAATTTACTTTTTACTTCAGTAAGTGGTAATCAGGTCTTCAAAAAGTACAAGAATTTTTTAATTAATAATACACAAAATGTATTTAGCACATAGGCATACTAATAGATCTGCTTCTGCATGGATGAAAGGATGAGGGGATTTGACTCTTCCTTACTTCCTTAGAGGTTGGTATAGAAGCAGAATATATATATATTTTTTCCTCATAGTGTAGAATATGTAGCTCAGTTCTAGTCTACTCCTCTCACTTATTCTCTAATGAAGTGCCATTATTATGCAGTGTTACACAAGTGCTACTCATCAGTGGTTTTTGAGTCAATTACTATTGGAATATCCACGGGGAAGGTGAAGTGAGTATTGTGTAAAGCATACAATAGTTTCCTACATGCAGAAATGCAGGTACCCCTATGAAACTGAAAAGCTATTACATAGTACTCTACCCCTAAGTGTGTAAGAAAAGAGATGAGAGTAGTTCCTTTCTCTTGGACTTAAAATACCAGGAGGAACAATGCAGCTTTCAAATTACAAGGGGATGTTGAGTGACTGGAAGATTGCTAGCATCCCTGGTTCTGTGATTTCAGAGAAAAGCTTCATTACCTGCAATTATACTGCTTTTGTAGACACTGAATAGAGCGTAGCCTCTTAGAATAAGTGTGGCCAAAAAGTACTACTACTTTCTTGGTTTTAGACACTTCAAGCCCTGTATCACCCGGTTTTAGATCTACTTGCATAAAGTGCTATGTCTGCAGACTAACTTACAGGAGTTCTTTTTGACTTAGCTTAGCTTAAAAATGCTTTGGACTTTGAAAACTGGAGTTCAGTCTCTCAAGCTAGTCAGCGCCTCTGCACAGTCTTCCCAGCTTGATGGGTTACTGAATGAAGTATAGTTTTGACTGTTGTTATCCCCTTTATTACTAAATTTATTATTTTCCCCTCCAATATAAATGGAAAAGTGCACCACCATTTGCCATGTTGTTGTAATAAAATAATTTGTTGTTTCTTAGGGAGGATRCTCATAAGGAAAGCTATAGTGCAGTCAACACAGGTAAACCTGTTGGAATTCAGACTGAGCAGTAGCTTGACTTCAAAACGCTGTTTGGTAAGCTAGATACCAGAATTCAAATGTTGTATTGCAGTTTAAGGAAACTAACTACATTTTGCAACAACACAATGTGTATGGTGTTGATGTTTCATAGCATAAACACAGAAATCCCCAAACCCCTCTTTGCCCCTAACTGGCTATAATCTGAAAGCCTCATGCAGAGAAGGCAGAATGCCCTGGAAAATAAAGGAGCAAGTTACCTATCTTTTAACGAATGACATAAATAGCAGCCTCTCTTTTGTACTTGCTCTCTCTTTCAGATGCTGTATTCCATGATTCAAGCCCTACAACGTTCTTTAAAAACCATTTGGGGATTATTAAATGGGGAACATTGAATTCTCTTTCTGTATAATGCACTTACGATAATTTCAGTTGCCCAAATAGCTTTACAAGTCACTTGAGGCATGATTTACTTAAAAATTATATGAATCAATTAGATACTAAAACATACTTAATGTAAAAGTTATAGCACAGACTGATAAAAGCCAGGCAACTTGATTAAGTATTTGACCTAACATTGTCCTTTTGAACCAGATACAGGGCAGCGCATAGACATGTGGTGTAGATACTCTGTGAACTGTAACAATATTCTAATCTCTGATAACAGGTTGATTTTTAGAGCCTATGGTCACTGTTTAAATATTTATTGAATAAAACTGTTTATTATAAATATCATTTAGAAGGAAGAAAACATTAAAATAGTAGTGGGCACTACTCCCTGTAGGATTACTTAACCTTTATTTAAATGAGATTAATTATCTAAATTCTATGGAACCTGTGGAAATTGGAAATTTTTTTCCTCCTCTTACACAACAGACTTTAAAATCCAGATTTGATACTGAAAATCCATATAAATGTTTTATGTAAAATGCGTGTCCTATATTTCATCACTTTTGTCTACTCTGCCAAAATCAAATGAACTGCCAAATGTGCACATGAACATCAATTTTTAAAAGGTCCTTATTTTTGCTATCTCTATAATGGCTAGAAAGGATGTGTTCTGGAAGAGGGCTTGAATGGGGAACCATTTTATTGCACAGTTTGGTGCAAGTTTAATAAGATGGGAATGCTCTATAACTTGGCTACTTTGCTTGATGCTCTAGCACTGCTAGGGTTTCATTCCTAGCCTGTTTATGGCTCTGAAGTTGTCAGCACAAAAGCTGTCTTAGTGCTGTAATGTATATTCTTCCCAGGTTTTGGTACTATCAAAGCACTACCTTGTTTGGATCCTTAAGTGTGGGAGTCCTTGTTTGCATTTAATAGTCTGAGTTTCTAGTAGTTCACGCTCAGCAAAAAGGAACGGAAGGGTGGTTTTCAGGTGTCTGCCTCCTAACATAGGGGGCAAACACATCCTAATTTGAGCTAAAAAATAGCCTCTTTCTATAGTGCCTCCAAAGTATCTGAGAAGAGGAAGATGGACTAAATTTAAATGTGACTTTTGCAATGCATCTTCAGATTCACAAAGTTAAAGCTTAAAACATGTTGGAGCTAGACTATGAGAGAAAATTCTGTAAGCATACTGATACTTTCTTAAGAAAGGAGTTCAGCTGAGCAAGTAAATGACTTCCTAGAAATCTCTTTGAATAAATTGCCTTGTAAGAGTAATTTAGATATTATAACAGAATTGAGACCTTTTCTGGAACATCACTAAAAATCTGCAGGTGATTATACTTTCCATTTGGTAAGCTGTCATTCGTTGCTGCCTAAATAGAGATCTAAATAATGTACCATTAGGTGAAAGTTACTCTAATGCTATATTGTTGTTGATTTAATAAAGACAGTGATATCAGCTATGTGATATGGCCATGTGTTAGGAGAAGTTAAGAATGGAATAGTGGATTCTGGGTGTTTACTACAGGCCACCTGATCAGGAAGAGGAAGTCGATGAGGCTTTCTACAGACAGCTGGAAGTAGCCTCATGATCCCAGGCCCTGGTTCTCATGGGGGACTTCAACCACCCTGATATCTGCTGGAAAGACAACACAGCTAGGCACAAACAGTCCCGGAGGTTCCTGCAGAGCATTGGTGACAACTTCTTGACACAGGTGGTGGAG
>NW_020450678.1:474712-486227 GCF_003343035.1 Apteryx rowi | reverse complement strand
CCCTGCTTGAGCAGGGTGGTTGGACTAGATGATCTGCAGAGGTCCCTTCCAACCTCAACCATTCTGTGATTCACATGTAAATACACTAAATTGCATTGAAAAGAAGAGGTGCTGTTTTGTTCAGCTCTTGGTACAGTCTGACAAAGGGTACCTTTACTCAAGGTTCTTCCCCCCTTCTCTCGTAATGGCCTTCAGGGCTCTTTCAGCTTTTAGGGGGGGCTGTTTTGTCTGTTCTTAGCTTTTCGTCTCTGCCTGTCACATCAAAAATTTGGTAAGCTTTGGTGGCACAGTGCATGGCTTCTGCATTTCTGTGTGAGCTGCTGGAAGGCTCATGAGTCTGTCCTTCTTCCCACACCTCTGCCGTGAGAATCTGTTCTGTTTGCCACCTGGTTATTTAGTGGTCAACAAAAGTGAGTTGAATTTCTTAACTAGTCTATAGAAAGGACAATTATAAAGCCCTTTAAGCCTAGTCTGACCAGTGAATGCATATAGGTAAGTGTTGGCCTTGCCATCACTTGTGTCTGGTAATGTTTATGTTCCTTTACCTGTTACTAATTTACCTGTTGCCTTAAATGACATCTGAAAGTTTGGTTGCGTTAGGCTGGCCCTCTTTTGAGTAACAGACATAATTCATAATAAATCAGGATGCCCTTTGTAAGATAAGAAACAAGAGGAGATTTTTTTTTTTTTCCGTATTAACCTTCTGCAGTTTTTGCCTTTTGGACTTTTCTTTGCTGTATATGTTGGGAGGCCTTAATGACTTTGGCCCATTATTCATATAAGCTACATCTAATATTAGAGACACTTGAAATATGCACACCAGGAGAATATACTTTCCAGGATTCAAAGTTGGTTTGGAAGGTTTAAATCTAGTTCAATTAAACTCCTTGGGTTTATTAAAGCATGTGTATGGGGAAGAGCTCCAGTGTAGGGTATCATAGTGATGCTGCTTTGTTTAGTAACCGACCTGGAACTTCAGATGATCCAGAACCCTGCCTCTTCGTCTGACAGAACAACAAATGATATCAGCAATTTTCTTACTCTCTTTGGAAGAGAGCAAAGGAGGTGGCAAAGTAATCACTTGACTTTAGAAATGCCTGCTTTCTGTTGAACACACACAAACCTGAGTATATTTTTACTGCAGTGCTAAAAGACAGAGCCTGTCCTTTTATTTGAAACTAAAATTTCAATTTCAGTGAATGGAAGAATGTTTTGGGCAAGTGAGCCAAGCTGAACGTTCATTGGCAAGGTATCTGTCACTGCCTCTAGTGTTCTTAAGATTAGTTGTCCTTAGAAGGCTTCCATGCATGGGTTTAGTGAGCTGAACTATGTGGCTTATATGTATGCCTTTTGGGCTTGGTTTAGATTTTTTTTTTTATTAGTTTCTTGTTTGGCTGATATTAGCAAGGGAACCATTTTAAGCTGGTGCATTTTGTATCGAACTTTACTCAGAATTTCTACGTTAAATCCATCAATTGTTTTAGGTAGAGGAGTTCTCTAATCCACCCTTGATTTGCTTGTGTTTCCACAGCAAACCATAATGCTTCTCTTTATTCCTGTATAATATTTTGAGAATTCTTCTCCTCTGAGTCATTATTTGGCAGGTACATGGTGAACTGCAGGATCTAGTGAAAACTGACAGCTCTTCAACATCCTGCTGATCTTGGCCATGTTGCAGAACAGTGGCGGTCTGTTGCACTTATGACTTTTGAGTCTTGTGTCATGTCTTAGACAAGCTTTTAATCTTGGTTTTGGACTAATTGTCAGCAAAAATATTTTGATTGAATAAGTGTCTGTGCAATGTATTAACATAACATGTCTGTTGTTATAACAGTCTTAGGATATAATTCCAGAACTAGAAGCTATTTATTAGTATGGCTGCTTTCTCAGGATTCAAACTAGTAACTGTATCAGTCTCTTTAACCCCAAGGACTTGAAAATGAAAGACAAAACAATCATGACCAGGCTACAAGTCAGTATTCTCATATAAAAAACAAAACAAAACAAAACAAAAATGAAACTTCCACTTCCTTCTTCCACCCCACTTTTTTTTTTTCTGCCTTCCAGATGCTCTTCTAGACTTTCAGCTGGGGATATTTAACATTTCCCTGGTACTTCACACTGTATGCTAAAATCTAAATTGAATAAGTATTGTCTAATTGCCTGAATCCAGAAGCAGGTGCTTTAGGGAAATAACCAAATATTTTATGATTCCTGATAAACTTGTGCATTGGCAGCATTGCTTTCCCTTGGGGTAGGAGTTAGGTTCCCCCATTTTCAAGCCAGGATTATGGTATGGAAAACAAAGCATCCTGCATGTGCAGTGCAAAGATTAAAACCATATGTATTATTGCAGTGCCTTGAAATAACTCTAAGTGAGAACATGTGAGGCTGCAGCAGTTTAAAATGTAGGTAAGAAAACAGAGTATATTCTTCCCTCTCATTCTTGTAGATTTACCCCTTGATGGAATTTTACCTCATAAAACAATTCACCCTGTTTCACAAGGCTTCTTTTTCCCTTAGCCCAAATTATTATTTTCTTTTAACTTTATTTCTGAAAGTTTTAATTTTTAATTTTTAGCTTTCACTAGGCCCTATTTCCAGGACTTCACTAAAGGTTTGTCTAGAGCAAGAAAGTTAGTGTCCTGTCAGAAACAAACTGTGGGTAATTCAGAGATTTTTAGTAAAGCTCTTTGAAATTATAATTTTAGGATATACTAGAAACAAACACCAATCAGGCCGTGCAGCAGTTGCGAACAAATTTGGTGACAAAGGCAGGAGATAGCAAATGCAGGAGATAGGMAAAGTAGTACGTATTAAAAAAAACGGACATAGATTTGGGAACTATTTGATGTGATGTTTTAGGGTGTAGTTCATGGAGAAACTTCTGCAAGTGTGGGATCTGCAAGTCTCAAAGGAAATTGTCAAACAGTTGTTTCAGTGAGTCACGTAAAGACTTCTGGTCACAAAAGCAAGTAAGGAAGGCCAGTAAGAAAATGAACAGGCCTTGGAGTTTCAGTTCAGTTCCTGATTCTGGTTCAAACATTCTGAAGGAATGAGGGTGTATCCTTCACTCTCCATTTTTGTAGTAGGGGCAGGGGCTGTCTCCAATCCTCTGTTTAATGTGCTGAGCATAATGAGTGATTCCTAATCTTAGCAGCAGCCTGATATAATAGAAATAAGAAAATTTTCAAAAGATTAACCGTAGGGCTGGGCAGCAGAAGCTACTTAATACAAAGGGATCTAGGTTAAGCATCTAACTTGTCAAATAAGATTGACTCTTTCACCAGGAAAAACTGCCTCTGCTTTTAAGAGAGGACATAGGCTGGAAAAATATGAAGTGATTCAATGTTGTAAGACAAAGTATGTTAAGATTCATAATCCATCCCTAACCATGACCATGTAATGAAGCAACACAAAATTTAAATGTCTGCTGAGAGGCTTGCTGGAGAAACTTTTTCAGGAATTAACTGGGACAGGTCACTATCTGGAAATCAGAACAGAGGCACTGTGATGTGTCAGCCTTTATTCATGTCTTGCTCTCTTCTATGTTCCAATTTGTAAACATATTATATAATACTGCATACTGAGGGAAAAATGTGAGTGCTTCTGCATTTTCTGAGAATCAGTATTGTGCACTTCTGTGATTGTCCTATGTGTATCCTAAATTTTCAGTCCCATTTGCTTCTGTGAGACAAACTCAAGTTTAAATGTGGGGCATAGTACTGGGATTTCTTCATTTAGTTCTTAATGTATGAATTCTGGAGTAGGTGAAGATACTAAATTCATTAGACTTTTACATCCTGAATAGTGGTGACAATTTCCTAACATAAATGCCAGAAGGGATGTCCAGAGGTAGTGTTCTGCTTGACCCTGCTCTTCATGAACATGCAAGTGGTGGTGGCAAGTGAGATCACAGATGGCCATTTGGGCTACAGTGATCATGCAGTGATTGAGTTGAGGGTGTGTAGGAAGCTGGGAGTGTAAGCAGCAGAGCTGAGACTCTGAATCTAAGGAGAACAGACTTTGATTATTAAGGGAATTGCTAAGTAGAAACCACTGGGGGGCAGCCATGAAGGGGAAAGGTGCCCAGGTGAATTGGCTGATTTTATTTGAGAGCTCAAAAATGAACCATACTGGTGTGAAGGAAGGCTGGAAATTTCAGCAGAAAGCCTGAACTTTGAACTAACTTGTGGAAAGAGGTGGAAAGCAGGATAGATAACAGAAGAGGTGCGTAGGGACCAAACTGGGAAGGCTAAGGCTAAGCTGGAGCTAAATTAGTGCAGGACATGAAGGGTAACAAGAAGGGAACAAGAAGGTAACAGGATATTTGCAAGAGAAAATTTGAGGAGAATTGTGGGTTGTTCAAGGATGGAGGAAGACAGCCTAGTGATGGGTGATGCAGAAAAGGCTGAAGTAGTATGGTCGGGGTTGTTGTTGTTGTTGTTTTTCTTTAAAATCAGTCTTTCTAGACAAAACACGCTCACTGACCTCTGCATTTAGTAACATGGTTTGGGAGGGAGAGGAACAGCCAGCATTGGGGGAGCAAGAGGGTAGGGATTACTTCTCTGAGTAGTTGGACATACTCAAATTGATATGCCTGCAAGGGATTAATTCCAGGGTGCTAAAAGAAGTGCCCACAGTGATTGTGAGGCTGCTCTGTATCATCTGTGAAGAATCATGGTGGGTGAAGGTCCCTATTCACTGAAAAAATTCTAAGGTTGTGCTCATTTTGTTTATTATTTTTATGTATATATATATATATTTTTTTTTTTAAGGTAAGAGAGAGAGTGTAGGGAGCTATAGATTGGTCAGTACCTCAGTCCCCAGAAAGATTGTGGAGCATGTTCTCTTGGAGTCTGTTTTGAAGCATGTGAAGAACATAAGGACTGCTCAACACATTTACCAAGAGCAAATAGTGCTTGACTGATGTGATTGCTTTTCATAATGATATATGATTGGCTACATGGATGAGGTCGGAGCAGTACATCTAATGTACCTTGGCTTTAGTAAGGCTTTTAACAGCATTTCCCACAGCAGTCTTATTTGGAAGCTGAGAAAGTATGGGCTGGCTGGACTGTTACAGGGGTTGAAAATGGGCACAACTTTTGGTCTCAGAGGTTAGTGCGTAATCGCTCAATGTCCAGCTGGTGACTAGTAGGAGTAGGGTTCAGTACTAACACCAGTATTGTTCATCACCTTCATCAGAAATGCAGTCTGAAGGCATGGAGTCCAACCACAGCAGACTTTTTAGATGACACTAAAGTGGTGGGGAGTGGCTGACATGGCTGGTGGTAGAGCTTCAGTTCAGAGGGACCTTGGCTAACTTGAGGGTTAGCTGAACAAAAATGTCATGCGGTTCAGTAAGGAGAAGTGCAGAGTTCTGCTCCTGGGGCAGAATAACCATGTGGAGGCTGGGAAGAGACTGGCTAAGTAGCAGCCCTGCTGAGAAGGGCACTGAGTTGCAGTGGATATCAGGCTGAATATGAACCAACAATACGCTCACTGCAATGAGGCAAAACAGTTTATGGGGCTACATTAGGAGGTGTGGTTAGTAGATCAGTGAAAATTATTATCCCCCTTTACTTTGGTGCTAGTGAGGTTGCACCTGGTATTCAGTGTCTGCTTGTGGATCCCACAGTTCAAGAGGGTTGGGGAGAAACCAGAGAGGGCCACTGGTGGGTACCAAGATGGCTGGGGGCCTAGAGCACACAGCGTATGAAGAGAGGTTGTTGGATCTGGATTTGTTTAGTCCTGCAGAGAGCAGTCTAAGGGGTAATGTAATAGCTGCCTGTAGCTACTTGAAGGGTAATTATGAAGATAACGGAGCCAAACTTCTCAATAGCGTGAAGCAGCATAACAAGGGGAATGGCTTACTTGGGAAGTTCAGTTTGGAAATTGGGAAAAACATTTTCAGTAGGAGAGCAGTACAGCACTGGAGCAGTTTGCTCGGAGTTTGTGTAACTTCGATCCTGGAGGTTTTTGGAGCTTGACTAGATAAAGCTGTGGCTGACCTGAGCTAATCTTGGAAATGGTCCTGCCTAGAGACCTCCAGAGATCCCTTCCAGCCAAATATCTGTGGTTCTAAGAATACTTCTTGATTTTGTATTTTGTTGCATCTTATTTTTAATTTGTATTGGCCTATATGAGCAAGCCAGCAAGCCCAGCTTCTGTCATGAACTGGTGAATGGCAATTGTGTGCTGTGCATCCATAGCTCACAGCCAACAAAACAGATCACATACTTAACTCAGGGAAGAGAGTGCCTGTGCATGTTAGATAGGTGGCAGCTGCTCATCTTAAAGTCTGCATATTAGCTTGCCTTGTAGAAACTTACCTATGTGGAGGATTGAAAGTCTTGAGATTTCATTTTTTTGTATGATCTGTAAAGTAGAACTGTTGGCACTCTCTCATTTTTATACTTGGGATTGATTCTCTTATTGGAATTAGTATCCGTCATGTAGACCTCAGTGGTCTACGTTACCATTCTACTTGCTAATGGATGGACAAATGCAAAGATTCAAGACTTGTGCACGTATGTGTGTTAAAACTTTCAGGAATGTGGATCAAGTAAAAATACCAGACCCACCATGCTGGTGCACTGATGTTCCATGATGCATAGACTCTTAGATTTTTTTTAAATCCATAGCAAAACTTTAGTCTTGCATCCTTTTTGAAAACTATACATCTTAAAAAGAAAAAAACCAACAACCCTCCCCCTTCAAAATCCTAGCAGCCTAACTATTTCATATTCAATGCAAATTAAAGTTCTATAGATAGATTGTATGAGTTTCTGGTATTCATTATTCAAGTCAAATGTATGTAAAGCTAGACATTTTTTAGTATGACCTGTCAGTATAATACATTCATATACATAAATATATATTGTAAAGATGACTAAATGTCAAAACTTATTTAAACTATGTACATAAATCTGACCTTTTGTGCTGGTGCCCATTTTTAGTGTATTATAGAAATATTTTCATTTTTATTTCTGTTTAAAACGGTACATCACAGAATTTGTAGGAATTCTACTGCATACTGGTTACAGACCACATACACAGACTGTAGTCTGTCTCCCCTCCTTTTTTTAAACCCTTTCATGACTTTATCTAGCTGCCTTCAGTCCTCTACCAAAACTGTTTCAAACAAATCTCTTGCTATATGTTTGGCAGTTTGCAAGATTCAGTGCATTTTTCAGGGAGACTTAAAGAGTCTTGGGTCTTGTCTAAAAACTGCAACCCTAAATGAAGAGTCTTCATAAGCACTTCTCTATGAGTACTTCTCTAACACATCCATGACAGCATTGCACTAGGATGATGATGTATTTTTGCTGGTTTCCTTCCTAGCTATTTGTTGGTTACTGCCAGTGACGGTTGCAAGTTCTGGAGCAGTGATGATGTAATGATAGATTTGCTGGCTCATGTTATCTCATCTCTCCCTTCATGCTATCCTTATCACCCTTCAGCATATTCTTATTTTACTGCTTATCTTCAATTAGGTACCTATCTGTCTGTGATCAGCTATGGGAGCAATTAAAAATGTAGTAAAGACTTGCCTGGTTTTGAAATTCAGGATTATTTTTAAGATGCTTATGGTCACCATCATAGAGAGACAGGGTTTTTTATTACCAGCTCTAGCAAATGTGGTATATTTAACATGTTCAGTGCACATAGTCTCCAGAACTTGCTGCTGACACAAAACAGCATCCTAGAAGGCAGTTTCCTGTTTGGCCTAGAGAGTCTGTTAGCAGTGCTGCCAGAAGATGCAGTTGTGTCTCCCATTGCTTCTCCTGTGCCAGCACTAGGACTCAGAGTTGGCTGACTGGGATCCCAAACGTACTAGTTGCCGTACAAAGCAGGAGGTGGGGAGAAAGCACTACGCTGGCCAGCGGTGGAAGGGTGGGATGTGACTAGCCACATGACAGCAGCACTGATGTGGGTTGGCTGCAATTGGTGGTGAAACCACATCCTAGCAAATAGCTGCTGAATGTATTTGAATTATGTTCATTTCGGAACCATGTAACTTGGTCAAATTCAAGAGGATTTTTACAAGAACTTTGAAAGTCATGACCTTGAATGTAGCTTTCCAAGAAAATCACAAGTCTGTGCTCCAGATTGTAGAATTACAAGAACTTTTAATTGAAATGAGAGTTCAAAGATATTTAATATGAGGAATTCTGTTCAGGTCCAAACTGTTGTTAAGGAGGCTTCCTGCATAAGGGTGGTGTGAGACTGATACATGGCATGGAAAGTTTAACTCCTGATGCATCAAGCTTGGCCAAATTTTGGGGAAGAACATTTCCATTTTTAGAACTGGGTTAATATTGTTCCCTGTAAAAAGGAGGGGAAGGAGAGGACACGGTTCTGGTCAGATATGGTATTAATTGATCTCGTAGCCTTGATGATGAAACTATATTCCACTACTGAATTTACCTTCTTGTATGGAAGGTAAGCAGACTTTGCCTGCTGCAGAAGAGACATGCCTCCAACTTCATTCCTTCCAAGTGCAAGCTCTGAGGGGGAAATTCCCATGTGACGGGTAATGCTCAGTGTACAGTGAAGTCATGTGTTTTTTACCTTTTATATAAAAAGCCTTTCATTTTTCCTTTCATCAGTCTTGAAAAATTCTTAGCTTATTAATCTACTTGCCATTCTGTGCCTCAGGGGAGAGAACTTCAGTTTAGAAATACTGGTTACATGATGAAAACAAATACAGGCTAATACAGCCACCTCTGTTTGTTAACTGACTTCCCCTTTCAGCTTCTAAAATTAGCTAATGTGCTAAGTAAAACATTGTAGTGTAGTAGCAGATAACATTCTTTTAAAAAGATGACCCTTTGGGGGCAGGAAAGGCCCTTGAAGATGGGCATAGTTGTGTTCTCATCTCGAGCTAAAGTGGTATTTGATGAACAGGGACAAACTGTGTTTTATGATTTCACAGAAATCCCTTGTGGAAAGTTCTTCAACTAGTATGCATTTAATGGTGCTTAAAACTCTGGGAGTTTGCAGCCCATTAGAATAATTCCTTTTGCTTATTCAGGAAAGCAAGCGCCTGCCTTTGGCCAGAGAGCTGGCTGACAGCAAGATCAGTGTGGTATGCTTCAAATCACATGTAACTGTAGGCACAGAAAGTCAAGTTTTCACATGAACAGTTGCTTTCATTATTTACTTTTTATCCCATTTGATCACCCCTGTCTATTACTGCAACCTCTTGGGATTTTAAGGCCATATAGAGTTTATATTAAAATCAGTTCTCTGCTGTTAACATAGGAGATTGAAAAAAGCATCATGCTTTGCCTTTAAGGATGAAAACTTCTTGCCCTAATATGAAAGGTACAAGAGTTAATTATAATTACTTTAAACACTGTAGCTTTCCCCCCTACCCCCACCCCCCAAAAGAAACCTGGTATCTACTAGCATCATTTTTATTTAGATGTCTTTGCTTTTGCAGAGGTAAAAAAGGTTGTTTGATTTTCTTGTTTTGTTTTAAACTTAAGATGTTCTGAAGAACCACATTTCGTGGCTCTGCTCAGGATGTTTGGCTTTGTTAGGACTAATGGTTGGGGGAGGTAGTTTGTTTTTAAATACAAAATAATAAAAGTCACATAGGCCTTCACTTTCAAGTTTTTGTGAAAATAACAAATATTTCAAGTAGATTTTCTTTTTCTATTTTCAAAGTAGGAAGAGAAAAAGAATAAGCTAGTTTCCTGTGGTTGATAAACTTGGTGTCTAACGAAGCAAACACTGAAGCTTTTTCTGTGGATGTCCATAACCTGTCTTTGCTGTCCAGGCTTTCCACGCAATAAAGGCGAGCTTCTGTGAAGCCTCTTCCTCTCTAGAGTCATTTTTATATTGTCTTTCTATTAATAGCAACTTTCACACAAAGAAAAGATATGTTAAATAACTATGAGACCTGTGCTTCTCTGTCAAATTTGAGTGAAGCCAATGACTTCAAATTTTGTGGAGATAAGTATGCAGTGTGTTTGTATAAGACCTGTTTCCTTATAAGATTGTTTTTTTTTTCTTTTTTTTCCATTTTTATCCAGGTCCTTGAAAAACTCCAGATTCAAGTGTCTGTGACCTTTAATATAAGGACRTATACAGGTCTAGCTTTGTACCGCAGTAGTCCAAAATGGTATATTAGAATCTGCTTTTTGACATACCAAAATGCCATATGTTTTAGTGTTCTGGTACTGCTTTCTTTACAAAAGTAGTCATGGACATGCTGCCATTATTTTTAAAAAGAAGAGAGAAAATTCTGTGTTGCTGAGAAGTATTATTTTCCTGTGGTTTTGGTATTATGAAAACTCTGAATTTCCTTTCTATTTTCATATTTGTTATTACTTTTGAAAAGGTTTTGCTATATCTAAATTGTTTGCGATCCAAAACTTGGTATTTTGGTGTCATCTTTGAAGATTAAACCAGAAAGGTAAAAATCTTCTTCTGCGTGAATTAGCAGGACCAAGAGAATGTGATACCTGGAGCACCGCTAGGAGTCTAGTCAGCCAGTGGTAAGATACAATGCAGAAGACTGCATGTGTCTGCAGATACTGTATATGATACTCACAAAGAGTTCATACAGGATCTGGTCTCTGACCTTTAGCTTTGCCATTTCTCAGCACATTCATTTTTTAACACAATTTTTCTAGAAAGTTCAGAGGATATACTGTATTAGGGCCCAAATGTTGAGATTGTAGCTGTTGTGTTTTCTGCCCTTTAAAACTTTTGTATCTTCCTTCTAGAGTGGGTTGAACTGAGAAATTGTGTTTTCGTGTGGACTGTCTGTGACTCTGCTTCAAAACTGCAGTGTGAATGGGGGCATAATCAAGAGAGCATGACGTTTGCTGTTATTTGCTGGGTCCTTATGTTTTCTAGACAAAGATGATTCCGATCTGATTTCAGGTGATAATACTATTTACAAAAAGAAATGAATCAAAAGAGAATCAACGGTTACTTATATTTATAGCCCAGATAAGTAAGTCTTCAGGTGATTTTTGTGTATTGCTACTTTTTTATGCTTTGTACTGATCTGTGGTGGAGGAAAATCACTTTTGTTCAAGCGAAAACTCTTGCTAAAGTGGAACAGCAGTGACAGGCCAGCCCAGACAGAATCACAGAATCGCTGAGGTTGGAAGGGACCTCTGGAGATCATCTAGTCCAACCCCCCTGCTCAAGAAGGGTCACCTAGAGCACGTTGCACAGGATTGCGTCCAGACGGGTTTTGAATATCTCCAGAGAAGGAGACTCCACAACCTCTCTGGGCAACCTGTTCCAGTGCTCTGTCACCCTCACAGTCAAGAAGTTTTTCCTCATGTTCGGATGGAATTTTCTGTGTTTCAGTTTGTGCCCGTTGCCTCACGTCCTGTCGCTGGGCACCACTGAAAAGAGTCTGGTCCCATCCTCTTGACACCCTCCCTTTAAGATACTTGTACACGTTRATAAGATCTCCTCTCAGCCTTCTCTTCTCTAGGCTAAACAGGCCCAGCTCTCTCAGTCTTTCCTCATAAGAGAGATG
>NW_020450678.1:448110-473037 GCF_003343035.1 Apteryx rowi | reverse complement strand
CCTCCTCACAGGATCCTGAACTCCACCATGTCATGGTCACTGCAGCCAAGGCTGCCCCCGACCTTCACATCTTCCACCAGTCCTTCTTTGTTTGTTAGCACAAGGTCCAGCAGCACACCTCTCCTTGTTGGCTCCTCCACCACCTGTGTCAAGACAGTGGCAGTTCTCTCTTTTTCTAGCTTTCCTCTGTACCAGCTGGTAGAAGGCTGCTACATCTGCTCATCCCGTTAGCAGCTGCTTGTCTGGGTCAGAAGCTTTTCAATACAGAGTTCCAGTGGCTGTAACCACTGTGGAGATTTAYGTGAACTAGCAAATCATGGGGATTTATAGTTTTCCTTGGTTTTCATATACATGATATTCAAACGTAAAGGAGAAAAAAAGTAATATAAAAGGTAGATCCCATGCTTCTTTTCTATTTCATTAATAAGATGCCATTCATACTAATGTGGAGTGGTTTTTCTGTTTTCACTTACAGGATTTCTGTAGCATTGAGGCATAGTCTTTAGCAAACCACTCTGGATATCATAATATAGCTAAATGTTGTAATATCACTGATTTGTAYTCTGAAACCTCAGCTGTACCTAAAATGTCTACAAAATGGAGAAGGAACTGTATGTCTCTGTTAGAGTTAAGGGACATTGATCTTTATACAGCTGTAAAAGAGCTGAAGGCGTTGGGGATGYGTGTATTGTCTGACTCAGGTATTTAATTGATGTGCTTTGGTTACAGCCTAACACCTAACTATAGGAGATGAATTCCTGAAGTCAGGGGCAAGAGAGAAAGGACTGTTCAGAGCAGAAATTTAACTTAGGTACGCTTGATCTTTCTGACTTTTGGAATAAATTTTACAGTCTTGTTTTGGAGATTGAAGTTCCCTAAATCGGAGATGGGGAAATTAAGGGGCCAAAGAGTGGTWTTCACTCCCATATCAGGGACTGGAGAGAAGGGAGCCTCTGAGGCAGAGAGAGAAGTAGTAGTTTAGTGTAGAGCTACAATGAAAGAGTGTGTGGGGTTGTGACAAACAAATAAGAGAAAAGGATCGGTTAATGGAGAAACAATAAAGTTCAGAAATAGAGGAACAATGAAGGAGTTGAGAGAAGCTTTCCCACCAATTGACTCAGTGAAGAAGAGGCTGAGAAGTGAAAGCTGTCAGACTCCAAGAGTGTAAGAAAGTGTAAGAAAAGACCTTTGAAAAGTCCTGTGCTGTTTGGACTCTCCCTTCCTTCTTAACTCACTGACAAACTTCTATGTAACTTTTCAGATATTTACCTTGATTTGGTCATTTCTGAAGCCTTCCAAAGCAGGAGATGGTTTGTAGATACTGTTGGCTTGACAGCAGCAAAACCCCGGATAAGACTGTGAATTCATGCTTCTTTGTGGGGTTTGACTTGGTTTAAGGTGAAGTCACTGATTTGGTGGGAAAGTGCGATTGTGATAGTGGGGGTTAGCAGATTCATTAATTTACATTTTTACTTCATTTCCTCTTTCRAAACAGGAAACTTGTGTTTTTGATTCTGTCATGGATATTCCTATATATTTTCATCCATACATTTTTTGTGCTTGATTCTTTATAATGGTTAATATTCTGGAATTTCTAGGAGCTATGTATTTATTTTTTCAGCAAGGAGATCATTAAGAATCTGAATTCTGCTCCCAGTACCTCTAAGTCAAGGACTGACATATGTCAGAGGTCCAAGGAGAATGAAAACAGGAGCTAAGGCAGACCATACCTGAATGGGGAGGGAAGGAGGCTGTGCACAGCCATGAGTCTGTCTCTTGGAGTGAGATTTGTTTGCCTCACTTTAAGTATTTGCAACTGAAACTCCTCCATTTAAGCTAATTGTCCAAACTATTTTAATAGCCAGTGAAAAGAAATAGGCATTTCTGAGGCATGACTCGTGATCTTTTTTAGGATGTGATGAATTGGACCTGCAAAAAAGAATATTTCTTTGTGAATGGAGCCTGAGGTAAGCAGAGCAAACATAAATGTCTGCACTGTGGAAAGTTACAGCTAGGGAAGAACTTCACCCCTGTGTAGGAGAGCACACGATACCGGACACTGGTAAAGGCAAAAGGAAGAAGAAGGGTCTGTGACTATCCACTACCTGGGAAATCCACTTCAAAAACCGTGGAGTGATAGAACTACTTAAGGTACCATAGCTTACCTTAARAAGTGGGTTTTTTAAATTTCACTCAGAGACCAGGGAGTTATATAACAACCATTTTAGTACACCCACAACAGTAGAGTGGTGACAGTTACGCAGTGAGGAGAGAAAACCAAGGATGCTGTTTGCTGAGGAATTTTAAACAAAATGGGCTGTTCAGAGGTGTTTAATTGCAGTGCTKGCAACTCTAATTTTTCTGTCCTTAAGTATGTGGTAGTCACTGTCTGTCTTGAAAATGTGGCTTCAGAACTCTTATAATTTTGTTTAAGAATCTATTTTTTTTGTTCTCGGTTTTTAGATATTATGGTTGTGAAGAAATGCTGGAAGTGTGGTTCACAGCACTTTATTTGCATGCTGTTTTTAACCATTAAAAATTTTGATTTGATTACTTAGGAAAGCATCTGAATATTTTAATCTTTATGCCATGTGTAGAGTACCTTTTTGACATAGTTTTAGCCAGRCCACTCAAAAAATTACTCTAACAGAAGAGAATGCAGATTGGGGGTGGCTGTGCTTTTGTTACTTCAAAAAAGCTGGAAAAGTTTTCTTCTATGGTTTAATGGAAAAACAGTAGTTAGTTGGGGGTGAGGTGCCAGTTATTTCAAAGTTTCAGTTTTTATTTACTGTGACTTTGTGTCTCAAAAGATTAATCAGAGCAAGAGAATTAGATTTTCTAATAGTTTTTCTGACCTTTGAGCATCTAATTACATTTGTTAACATGCAGTAAAAAGCTATTGTTAAAATGCAGGATGTGTTAATATAATTATTTTCACTGTTGTGCATCTCATGATAGAAAAATGCAGACAAGACAGACGGATCAAAATAACAGTCCCTATTAAATGCTTCTGTTCTGTAAAGACTTAGGGAATGATGCTAACAGAAATGTTCTCTTAAAATTATCCTGTTGAGTCTTAATGAAGGAGCCAAAAGTATGGAGGGAAAATCTACTAAGAACTAAATTATACTCTGTTTTTGAATTGTAAGTATCAGAGAAGGTAATCTAGTCACCTAACTTTTTTTACTATGAAAAGTTTCTGAAAGCTTTCCTTAGAAAAGCTCTAAACTGTCCATCAGGCCTTGGATATTCAGGAGAATAATGTGCCATTGAACTAATAATTCTTGCATTATTAGAGAATGATGCCCATGGCCATAGAATTTTTTTCTTTGTCCTTCTGAAACTCTGTTTGGTGTTTGCTGAAATAGTGAATGTGAAAAAAAAAAAGTCTTTCCTTTCTTGATTTCTKCTCTTCAGTCTTGCAGCACCATTGAGCATAGTAGTTTTGGTCCCAAAAGAGAAATTGTAATAGAGATTTAAATTGTTATCTATTAACTCGTGAGCTCAACATATAATTCCGGCATCCTGTCCACGATACCTATGCTTGAGATAGGGATCCTTCTACTGAGATGCTGGTGAAAGTGTGGTGGGAAGTACAGAGATGCAGTTGAGCTGCAGTAGGCTTTTTCCCTCTTTCCCCAAGCCAAACCCAGTTCTGTTTTGAGATAACAGCTTGCTGCAGGTGTCCATCTGGTGGTGAATGGTAAGCTTTGAGTGAGAGCTGAAGAAACAATAGTAATGGAAAGAAAACATCCTACCTGAGCCAGCTCTGAGGCTAGATCTTTCCATCTTTCCCCAAATGGGTTTGCACCTGGGGAGGGATTCCTCCCCTAGATGCAGCGGATTTCCATCCATCTGCATATGTTGGGACTTGCAGCCTCTTCCTTCTGCCTCAGAAGACCGGTAGAGAGAAGGTGGAGAGGCAGTGACTGGTTGTTGCAGTGTACATGGAACTGACCAGCATGGAAGAAGGAAGACAGATAAGAGGTCACCTCTTAAGAGGTGGTCAGACCGAACCCATCATTTTGTATTTTAAGTTAGATTGTTTTCCATATGTGCATCACTTTAGATTTAACTGAATTTACACTGAATTTCATCTGCCATTTTATTGCCTGATCATTTTCATAAGGTCTTTGAGTAGTTTTCTGTAGTTTGTCTTTTCATTTATTAGCTTGAGTAACTTCCTATCATTAGTGAATGTTGTCACTTCACTGCTCACCACTTTTCAGACCAGGAAGCCTAGTGTTTTATATATTTCAGCACAGATATTTCCATAACTCCACTGATGACTGCAGGAATTGACCATTTACCCCCACTCATGTTTCCAGTCTTCTAACCCATTATTTACCTGTGCAAGAAGGACCTTTGCTTTCATAGGTGCTTAGTTTCCTTAAAAGCCTTTGATGAAGGACTTTGAAAACTTTTGGAATTTAAAGCAGAGGAATTGGCTCAGCCTTTTCCACTTGCTTGTGGATAGGACTCCAGTAGGTTTTAAGTCAGGACTTCCCTTTACAAAAGCCCCATTGACTCTTACCAACCAGATCATATTTATCCAGATGTCTCCTAATTCTYTTCTTCATTACAGTTTCAATTAGTTTGTATAGCACAGATCTCAGGCTTACGGGCCTATGGGTCCCTGGGTCTCACCTGCAGTCTCTTAAAAATCTGTCACATTTGCTACCGTACAGTCCACAGCTACCCAAATATTCTTAATTGAGAGTTTACATACCGTTGTGTTAGTAATTCACTGATTTCGTGCTTGAGTTCCTTTAGAATTCCTGGGTTGAGTGCTGTCTGGTCCTGGCGATTTGTTGATGTTTGTTTTGCTGATCTGTTCTCTATCTGCTTATACAGTCATTGCAATTTCAAACAGATCCTTGGAGTCCCTGCCAGGAAGGGTTCTGGTATGGGAATTGTAGAAAATAGTGTTGCAGTGGTGTAGCAAGCATGTGGCAAAGCTCAATGTGAGACCTTACGGGAGGGAAAAGTGATTTTATTTCAGTACAAAGCTGGCTTCATTCCTTTCATTCCACCTGCTCTCACATATGTACTTACAAGTGCCAAGATGCCTGTGTCCAAGTAGTCTGTCTAGCATCCAGGCACCAAGGTGTGTGGTATCCAAGTTGTCAGTCCAGGACCCTTTGCGGTGATGTGGAGGACAAGGGACTCCTGCTATTGAGTTCTCATTATATCTTCTGGATCCTTAGGTTGGCAGACATGCTGATTTTGCGTGTGCCTTTATASCCTTGAGGAGCTGACAATGACGGACTTTACATCCTGTCGCACCTCTGCATCATTAAGAATTACAGTCTCTTGTATTASACTTTTGTTTTCCTCATCTGGCTATCCTGAGATGCTACATGTAGATGTGCTGCTGTCTTGCTGATCTAGGTGCCATCAACACATGCCATTTTTATATTCCCTCTTCTGCTGTTTTTTCTGGTATTTCTGTGCTCAAACATTCCCATTTATTCTCCATTCCTACCAATCTTAATACTTCTATTGCAGTTCTTTACAGAAGCTCCCCCAGCTTCTCATACTGTTACCATTACTGCAGTGAATCTGTTTAGTTTATTCGCTGTAATGCCTTTATCTTCTGAGTGCTCCTTTCCTACTCTGATCATGAATTGTCCCACAGACTCTGGCTGGCTTCCTGTTCCTGATGTGTTTGAAAAAAGGCTTATCATTAGTTTTTGCCAGCTATTCATCAGATTGTTTTTTTGGCCTGCCTTGCTGTGTTTTTACATTTGATTTGCCAGAGCTTAGGATCCTTTCTACTTCTTCTATTAGGGCATGACTTCAGCTTTTTGGAGGGTAGAATCACTCCTATACTACTATTTAACCATTCTAGTTTCCTTTTTTCTTTCTCAGATTTTTCTTAATAGGAAACATGTACCTATCTTGTGCTTCCAGTCTTATGTGTATTAGTAATCTCCACAGTGCCTGTGAAGATTTAAATTCTTTAGCTGACCATCTTGGATCCTCTTTAACAAGTTCCCTTACTTCTCATGTTGCACTTGCTGAAGTTGAGGGCAACTGTGGATTTATTTTTCATCTTCGCTGCTCCTGCAGGGAAGTTACAACATGCAGAATTAGTTCAAAATCTTATAGCTGAAGAGCCACTTTATATTTATGACCAAGTGAAGGGTTGCCTCTTCTTTTGTGGGCTTCATATCAAGCATGCAGCAGTCACTTATTCAAAAAATGATCTCTGGATTGCATCTTGATATGATGTGAAATTTGCAGTCTGCACTGATGGGAAGTGAGCTGAAGTCTCCCATTACTTTTTGACTCTATTTGCTCTCTCTTTGATATCTTTCATCATATCACATTAAGTGTTGCTGTTCCAGTCAGGTGGTAGTAAGGACTCAATACCTTCCTATTTCAGCCTGGGATCCAGTCCATGAGGATTCTGCCTTACTTGTGGAAGCAGTGACTTATTGATTTGAAATGAGGGGAAGTAAACATTTTTGTATATCAAAATTGTACCAGTTGTACCGTATTTAGCATAATCAGATTAGTAGAATAATTTTCATGACTGAAGTGCTGAAAAGTACAGTTTATTTAGGGAAGAAAAGACAGGTAAGAGGAAAAAAAAGTTCCTTTGTATGTTAAAGATGCCTTTACTTAATCCACAATGCAGTGTTGAAAGCCTCTAATGGTAAAAGGAAGAAAAAAAAAAAAGACGATGCTAAAATTTTCTTTAGGTTTCTCAGGTAGGATATTTCTCATCCCTACATCTTCCTAATAGTATTAAGGGGAACTTCCACTACTCAGACAACTGGCAAAAAATAGGATTGTAACATGCATGGTCAAGAAAAATTTTGGAAAGTGTGGTGACTAACCTTTTGATGAACAGTGCTCATGGTGAAAGTCTTTTATATCTGCTTCTGACTAATAGGAAGGAAAGGATTGAGGAGGAAGGGGAACTGGATGAAAGTGACTATTAAGCAATGGCCTAAAAAGCATACTTCAGAAAATCAAAGAATTGGTGGAAATCTGAAGACAGAAGCTCAAGAGACTTAGTGGTTTCTTGAAGAAATGCTATAAGGGCACAAATACAAGCTGTTTCTTTGAGACGAAAAGGTAGTCAAAACTGCCACTAATTACAAGTTCTTTAGTAGTCTGAAACTGAAGGAGCCGTGCAAAAAGTGGATACTATGTCACCTTTTGAACATGTGGTATAAAAGAATAGTACTCACTTACAGAGATGTTATTAGAAGGGCCAGGTACAAAACAATATACAACTGGCAAAGACATAACATGAAGATATTCTATAAATATATTAGTAGCAAGAGAAATCACGAAGGAAAGAACCAATGTTTTAGGCAGAAAGGCTAGAAAGATACCAGTCGATGATGCTAAAGAGGTTGTTAGTGCCACTTTTACTTGAGAATTTACTTAGGGTTAACTGTGATCAGACAGCACAGGGACTAAGATGTCAGAACTCAGCCTAGCATATAGAGAAGCAAAAGTTTGGTGTTCTTTCTTAAATAATTTTTTTTTTGATAGATTGTTTGGGTGATTGGTTAAAATGGTTTGGTGCTATTAGTGACTGTACTTGAGAACATGCATTAAATGGTTGAAATTATGGAAAACAGAAGGACAAACTTAGTGCTTGTTTCCAAAGGGGAGAGYGGAAGGAAGTATGGAACAGAACTACAGAGCAGGCAGATTAATTTTAATTCCTGGAAAAATACTGGAACAAACAATTTGTAAGCATTTGGAAGAAAGTGAGGTAGTAAGCAACAGTCAACATGAATCTGTCAAAGACAAGTCATGTTGAATCAGTTTGTCTTCCTTCTGTGACAAGACAACATGCCTGGTGGATATGGGAGAAGTAGATTTGATACATCTTGACTGTAGGAAGGCTTTTAACGCTCTCCTCATGCTCTCATGAACAAGGTGGAAAAATACCATCTAGCTGAAAGTTGGATGAAGTAGACATAGCACCAAGTTTAGTGTATGATTTACTCATTTGTTTTCAGCTGCAGAGAAATTCCCAGTTTTGCAGTAGCCTGTCTGAAGTCTAATACTAATTAATACTAATGCTGTGAACAACAGAACTTGTAATTAAGATCTCTTCTATAAATAATACCAGAGATGGAAGCTATGTTACAGAACAGAACTAAAATTCAGGTTTTTTTAACCAAATGTAGAGAACTGAATCTCATGCTAAGGTGTTTTTTCTTTTCTTTTTTTTGATGCTGTAAAGCTAAGTGCAAAATGCTACACTTAAGTGGCAATAGTCAAATACAACATGGGAATGACTTGTTAGATAAGCAGTTCTGAATAAAATAATTTTGAAGTTGTAGTTATTTCAAACTGAATGTGAGTTATGAATAACATCTTGTTAGAAAACATTGCCATTGGCTGTATAAGCAGAATGGTTTTATGTAACACTAGTCTGGCTCAGAAATATCATGAGTAAGGAGTAGCATCTCATGTATCCTGCATGGGCCCTCAGACTTCAAAAGATGTTGACAGTTGGAGACAAGCCAAATGTGTGAGCCCCAGGAATGGTCAGAGATCTAGAAAACTTTTGTGACAGATGGATGCTGCCTATGGCTGTGGTAGTCTGCCTGCAGTCCTTGCTCTTCATGTTGAAAATGCTACTGTTGACTGTGACTTACTGTACAACTTGTATGTAATYATATGTTTTTGATTTTTTTCCTCTTTACACATGTGTAATCTTCAGAAAACTGCATTTTAAAACAAAGACGGGAAAAACTCCTTATTCAGAAAAGACCGATACTGAGATTGCAAAATCTAGGATTCAAAAATTGAGAAATGCTAATTCTTGTCTGCATAAGTCTATTCAGCTTCCATGCATGAACACAGGCTGCCTTTTTAATTATGCAATTGCATATTATTTCCTCTCATATAGGTTTCTGGACTCATTTGTTGCATGTCATGAATGCCCACAAACTGCAAAAGATGTGTGGGCATCTTGATAATACCTCCTCATTTCTGGTATACAGTTGTGCAGTCTAATGTTTTTAAGGTATTTTTTTTAACTTCTGTGGTTGTGCTTATATAAGGAAGATGCAGGATGGATCACTGCTATCAACCTGCTGCAAGGCAGTAAATGAGTTTGAGCAGTTTAATATTGAATTGTTCACTCATTGTGTGGTTTTAGTATCTGAAGATACTTAAGGAAGCATTGTTGTAATAATAAAAGGAGATAGTTACTTGTATTATAATTCTTGTCATAGTTTTACATGAGAGTTGATCCTATACATTAGTTAAGCTATTTCAATGCAATATTAAAAATGGAATCTTCACCCCTTGCAGAAGTTAAATTTTGTGTGACAGCTTTTGTTCTTCTTGTTCATGACATGAACAATATTTCAGTACTGTGGTGTAAGGAAATTCATTTAGTTGTATGCTATGCTAATAGAAAGGTGATTACAGTGATATATATGAACTCATAGATGAGCAAGGTCTGATTCTGATCTTTCATCCGCTGGTGTAACTCCAACATAACCAGAATGAAATCTCTGTATTTTTTTATATATTATGTATATGTATGTATATGTATGTATGTATCTATCTATAAATAAATCTGCAACAACTGTAAGAGGCACTTAGACTGTGTGCTGAAGGGCAGGAGCAGACATTTTAGGAATGTGACTTTTTTGAACTACATGTTTTAAACTCTTTGTTTCAGTCTGACTCCCTGCAGAGGAGATTATTTTCTATTACTTATAAAAATGGTTAATTTATACTTGCACTGCACCGTTCAGCCCAAAGAATCTTGAAGTACCTAAAGAAACGCGAAGAATACCAAGTTTGCAAAATTGCTATGAAATTGTACTAGTCTGAGCAAAAATTGAAAGCTGCAGTGTAGTGCACAGCTCTACCGGATGGCCATATTTAAAAAAAAAAAAAAAAGGGTGGGGGAAGATAGCAAATATGCTGCTTCTTTACCCCTTACGTATCAGCCAGTTGCAAGCATAAGCTCTACAATGAGAAACTGTAATAGCTTGAAGGAATGGAGAAGCTTAGGGAATACCTTCCCTATGAAACCCGTGTTCAGAAGCTTAAAGATTTCTTATTGTTAAACTGAAATTCACAATTTCAACCATCTTCTGTATGTGCTCTGTCCAAAATCCACGGATTGTCAAAAGCTCAGGAGTGACAACAGTCACAGCCTTGCGTGTGTTCCCTTGAATATTTCTCTGTAAGCTTTCAGGAGGTTGTACTCATGCAGACTCCTGCCATGTCTGCAGTGCAGTCTAGAGTGTGACTGCAGTTTCATATGCATAATGAGCTAGCTTTAAGCCAGGTGGAGATTGCTTTCCAGCCACTGCAGCACAGGTTTTAACCACAAAGTACTTAACAAGCCCTGCAGAAGCCTCTACTTTTCTTCATCCCCAGTAAACTGCCTCTGGTGTAGGAGACTGTTTGGTGAACACATAATAGAGAAACTGCCACGCTRTCTCAGTTGGAAAAAGAATTAGTAATTGGTGTATGTTAGTCTCCTTTCACTCCCTGTCTCCCTAAACTTACCTCTAATGGTAAATACCAAGCTTCATTTATTCAAGCACACTGTGTATGAAGGCATTTTAATGAGCCTGACAGCTCAGTGGCCTCTGACAAAATGAACTGTCACTGTTCTTGTAGGATAGCTTGGTAGATTGTCCTGCAATGAACAACAGCCTAACAGAAGAGGATAGCATTTGAATCAATTATGTTGCTTGATTTTGTCAGCTGGCATATGGTATTTGCAGTCCTTAAATTGGTTTAAAACATAGATCTCCTGCTGTGCTGATAGCTAAATCTGATTATTCAATGATCTGGCTTTTCCTGTAAGATACCAGAATTGAGCAAGGCAGCATATTTATTCTGACATGCACTGAGACCGCATCAGTGCATCCTTTAATGAGGAATTTGTGAAACCAGCTTTGTGGGATTAGGGTACTGGAGGTGAGGTTTGCCTGTTCCAGTGTGCYTAGCAGTATCTGGTATTTATAAAGGGAAGGGTAGTAAAAGGAGTCTTATGTGCTACCCTAGATTTTGTTATAGATCCCCTTAGAAGCAGTAGTAAATATCTGCTTACCAAGTACTGTAGAAAAACTTATTTTTATGCTTAATACTGCAGTGAGAATTGTTAACATGTTTGCAATATTTGACTTTCCTGCAGTGTTCCTAAAGAAAATGATGACTAAGTTCAGTTCTGACCTGCTGGTCTGAGAAAAATTCCCAGATAGATATGGAAAACATGAAGCAATTGCACTTTAAAACCTGCTTCTGACTTTTTCCTTTTTCCTCCCTCATTGTGTTATGTCTCTTCAGTTATAAGATTGCTGGAACTACATTAATGTTTTCTACTTTTTTACTTCTATGTGGTAGACATTTAAATGGTATCCATCATCATCTACACGTTAGAGATAAGTAACAAATGTTTAGCCACGTAGACCAGAACTGCATTGAGTGGTTCAGTCTTATGAATTGCTGAACATCCTCAACCCATTCAAAATAAAGCAGTAAATCTCAAATGTAGAAAGTATAAGGAAATAACAAAATAAAATATCATTTTTCAGATTAACATGTCGATTATGTCCATTCACAATAGTTGTTGGTAGTTTACCTTCCCACAGTGTTAGAGGAGAGCTACATGCTGTTCCTCCCACCTGATAAGATCACTGCATAGCCACAGTGGTTTGTGGAAACACTGGATTTACAGGTCTTGACAGACCCTGTGTATTGCACTTGTATGGAAGAAGAGTTTGTTTCTGGGCGCATCAGGTTAACTGCTCATTCACAGCACAGTTGTTCCGCGCGTGTATGGCAATGTCGGCATTGCTGGGGGGCTGAGGAGGTGCAGGTACATGGTGATGGGACAAGCTGAGGCATTGCGGGAAGGTCTCCAGGTAGGCTTCTGCAACAGCTGTCAGGGCAGTGAATCAAGCCTTTGCCCTGAAGACTCTTTCCTTACGATTGCAAGTTGCCCTGAGGAAATGGAGCTATCTGGGGCATGACCAGATTAACTATCCTGAGGGTACACATCTAGCCTCTATACTGCAGATTGAATAGAATAAAATCCATGTGAATTCCAGTTCATTTCTGAATAATATCTAGGGCTTGTAGTGCTATGAGCAGAAGGATTTGCAGATACCAGTTGCATAAGAAAATTATACAGAAGATGAAGGGAACTGATACTGATGTTGATTTTAATATAAAGCATCTGTATATGCTCTGTGGCCCTGATAATTTTAGGTTATTTTTGCTGATTCATCAGGATTTTGTTCAGAGTTAGCCTTGGATGATGACAGTCAACATTGAAGCTGTGCATCAGTTAGGTGCTCAGTCCAAAGCATTATGGCACTTATTCCCTGCAGTTTCTAGCTTGTTTTAAAAAGTAAGCCAGGAAGCAGTTGCTTCTTTTGCAAGGTGTGTGCTGTGCTCCTGTGTGTGTTAAAACAAAGAAGTTGATGGCTGTATCTGTTCTTGTTGTGACTGCGTAGTCTGGAGAGACAGACACCTACTTTTATTTCTTCAGCATGCAGATAATTGCAAGCTAATTCTTACTTGTATTAAAGATTGGGATCTGAAAAATGCACCTGACATTGATCACAGCCTCTCTCCTTATCAGATGCTTTAAAAACTTTTGAATTCCTCTTCTGATATGAAGAAAATATTTTCCATAGTTGGCCATACTAGAATTATGTGACTTGCCCATAACTGGATTCAGTGTCAGAGAGGAGGAAGAGGAGCAGATGGTGTGGGAAATAACCAGCCTCCCAAATTTTGAACTTCCCAAAACCCAGAGAATGCACTGCTTGCCCTATGGATGAATCCTAGACTTTTAGAGTTCCTGGAGAGAAGAAGAGGAGACAGAGGAGAAAATCCAATAATGTACTGTTTGCGACACTTGCTAGACATGTCGGTTACTCAGGGTGAAGTCTCAGCTTTACTTGAGACCAAGGACCAGATCTGCTGCATCCCAGCAGTGCACATCACTCAAGCCTATTAGAGGCTCACCACAGAAGAGTTGTTTTCTCTGTTGAAAATTTCCCACTGTGATGTTCAGATCCCAGCTCCAAGTGCTTTGCCTCTGCAAGGAGTGTGTTCACTAGATRAGCAAGTGCTTCACCAGGGAGCTGCAAACACGTTGTGCCCAGTGCACCCTGGGGAGCCCACGTTAATAAGCTCTGCTGGATTGCTGCTTTCCTCTGGGGCACCTGCTTTGTGCCACAAAGCTCAAAGCAAGGTGCAGAGGATTGAGAAAAATGAAGAGTGAGACTGCAAAAATACTGAGACATTGGCCAGAGGAGTCTGTAGTCTAGTCTAAAACCTATTAATTGTAATTATTTCATTTCACATGAACAGGAGAAATCAATAGTCACCGAGGCTTCATTCCTGACTGGGAATTTGTTAGTGTGTAACCCATTACTGTAGGGGACTGTAAGCAGGATCAAAGTGGGTACTTCTCACTTGCATTCATGTGTAATTCCTAGGTACATATATTGAGATCCTCAAAACACATATGAACAGCGTTAAACCTGGGATTTGGCCCATGAACATAATCCCTACCCTCCAACTGTTTGATAGCATTAAAAATACAGTGGGCAGGGGAAAAGAGGTGTAGCAAAGAGCATGTTCCTCATTGTTTTCAAAACAAGTTGGAGTGGGTAACTGAACTAGATGACCTCTCATTTGTTAAATCTTTTAAAGTCCTTTATAAATGTGATGATAAACTTGTTCTGTAACTTTCCCTCATTATTTCTGTATGTGCCTGCATGTGTATGTTTTTTTTCCTGAAAATATTTTATTGCAGGAAATGGAAACATTATTTAGGAAATTGCCATTATAGTCTCAATCAATATAAAGACTTTCTAACCATCACTCATGAAAATAAAAAGAAAAATCAGTGACAAAAGAAGACTTCTTCATGGAGGGAAGAACATGTATTCCTGCACTGTGATTACAAAGAAGAAACCAAATTCATGTTGCTTTATTTAAGTCAACCTAGGAGCGAGACACTTCTATTTATGTTTTCAAAAGCCATATATCAGATTTAATGCATCCAAATGTCTTATTTCCCATTTATTTTGCTTGTCATTCCGTAGAAATAACATAAAATTTTCAAAAGGTAAATGTTAATTTTTAGAAAATAAACGAAAAGGTATTAGTTACTCTGAAGTCCACCCTGCCCAGGTTGCTTGAAACTATTCAAATACTGTTCACTGTAGTTGGGAATATACCAAAGTGATTCACATTGTAGTGGTGCATTTACAGAAATAGTTTATGTTGAGGATTTATGGATACTAACTGGAGCAGCATTCTGGTAATGTAGTTTCAATTCCTGGATTGGCATGTTGTGCTTAGGTACAAGATTGGTATTTGTCATACAGCAGTAACTTTATAAATAATAATACAGGACTAAATTAGTTTAGTATTTGTTTCTTCAACTCGGGTGTTATTTAGAAGTTCTTATTTCTTCAGCTAATATCAAACGATTACATGGTGTTCTCCTGTTAGGATGATCTGAATAAAAGTGCCCTAGATTTTTTTTCCAGGCACCCTCTTATATCTTCTCAGCAGTTATTCATGTTAGTGTAGTCTTCCTTTTCAGACAAACCTTTTACTTTGATTGCCTGTGTCTTTATGGAAAGAAAACCTAAAACTCTATCCCCTGGATTATCTTAACTACCTTTGCAGGACTCTTGTGCTTTACCTCACCCTATCCTGGAACTGGAAATCTACACTTAATAGATGTCCAGTTGTTGAGGGGGACATCCTGCTTTCATTTAATAGCATCTTGYTGGGTTCTTGTTCTTTGTCTTCACTTGTAGGGATATTAATGAACTAATTTTTAGCATAGCCTGAGTCAGCAGGGATTCTTTTATTCCCTAGGGCAGTTAGTTAAACATTTGTTTTTTCATTCAGAATTTCCTGGTTATTTTCAATAAGTTGGTTTTAATGATTATACAAAATTATTCTAATATTCTTAATATAAGTAAGTAAAATTGCATAGAACCAAGGCTGGGTGAGGCAGTAGGAGACAGACAGCTCTGGAAGAAATTGTTATCTTATTGCAGCCAACAYTGGCATTAAACTAATGTGTGCCTTCAGTCCTGTTGGTGCTGTGGAGCTGGTTGTAGTTAGCCAGGTTCAGCTGCCTGAACATCACTTCATTAAAGTGAGAGTCAAAAGGCCAAAGCCAGCCTTGAAAAAACTATGTATTATTTGGGGTCTATACCTCATTGAATTCATCAGGAGGCAGGGCATTTTGAAAATTCTGTTTCATATGCAGTAGATAATATTGTAGTGCTGCAAGTATTATTGAAAAGAAATATATATTGATATTGCCTTCTTGAATTCAAAGTATTTCAGCAGGAAGAAACTGAGAAATACAGTTTACTATACAGATTTTTTTTCCTGCTTTTGAAGCCTTCAGTTTCAAGCCTAAGTAAAATAACTTGTTAACATAGTATGTTTTGTATACTGTAGTGAATGTATCAGAAAGTGATTGCCCTGATTTTGGAAGCAGGACTGCAGCATTTCGGTCACTTGTCTACACATCTGCCTTTTGGTCATGACATTTAGCTTAAAATAGACTGGTTTAGGGGTGAAATGAGTTATAATGTCTGACTGTTTGTAAATCCTGTCCATCTTTCTCAGTTCCTCTCAAGGATGCTCATCCTTTAAACCTCCCTAATTTCCCCCTCAAATATCATGAATAGAAATGATCCTGTTCTCTCTCATTTCCACGTGTGTTGGCATGCCAAACTTGCGTGTTACCATGATGGTTTTGTTGTGATAATTTAATTTAATATTTTTTTCCTTCTCACATATATTCTCAGTGTTTTCTTGTTAAGCTTTGTTTCATTTTAAGCATTAATTCCACAAACATTGATCACTCACAAAGTAGCGATTCATTGCTTATATGAGTTACCCTTCTGAAAGGATATAATGTTGGGAGGACTTGGCTTGTAGGTTGTAAATTCTTTAGCATAGGATCCTAAGTCAGACATGGTCAAATGTGAGTCAGTACTTGGTCTCCTCAGTTTTTGAGTCAGTTCTGAAAATGTGCATTAGGAGACTGTGGTAATATTTCCTCTGGCCTTATATTTCATAGTCACTACGTGCCCTGCTACCCAATAAAAGCAATATATTAATGAAAAATAAATATGGCAGGTCTGTCACTTTATCAATAAAAGGTTCACATTATGTGATAGTAGGATTATATTTTGTGATACATAAAAGCTTTTACTTGATATGTTTATGTAATTTACTCTTGAACATGTCTACTGATGGGGAGGGAACTCATCAAGGCAATAGGGGTGTCAAAAAAAAATCTGTTACAGATTTCATAAAACTCAGGTTGCTCCCCCCATTTCATAATTTTGCATCCTGAGTATTAGCCAGGTGGGGTAAGTTCTGCCCTGATAATATGACAGAAGAACATTTTGAATTGTGACCATATTCTGACCTCTCAGACAATGCTAATTGGCTTCAGATGTGTTTAATTAAAAATAGTGTACAGCATACTATTTCCTTCCTGAAACAGCTTTGTGAGGAGTTTTCAGTTTTGCCTTGGAGATCAGAAAACAAGTGCCTTTTGCATAGGATAACGGAAGCAGGTTAGAATCTAGTAGGTATCTAGTCTCAGCTTCAGGAGTAGATTTTAGCTAACCACATTTGTTTTTTTCCAGACTGCAAATCTCCAAGTCTTTCCCACACCCRGATCTGCATGCACGGATATGTGAAAATCAAAGGGCATAATCTGGTAGAAATTCTGCTGTCATTATAGCGTACACAAGCTGATGACACTTTTGGTTTAAATATTCTTTTTCTAAAAGACAGCATCTGGTTCTTAGTATTAAAAGTAAATTTGTGAATAAAATTCACACTCTTCAGTGTGTTAAGAGTATTTTTCAGAAATATTTGTCTTTCAGGCACTAGCTAGAGTGATTCATTGCTGACAGTAAACATCTTGCCTGTTTTGCCTGATCCATTGTTTTAATTCTAAAAATGAATCAGGCAAGTTTACAGTGCTCTCTATGTACAGCATGCCCAGCTCAGGTTAATGAACAAACCAAAAATATATACAGCGTTTGCTGTGAAATAACACGTAATTTGTTTTAAACAGAAAGAACTCTCCTCAGAAGCAAGGGTCCCAGAATCAGGTGTATACTAATTCAGGAATGAGACGAAAAATAGACAAATGAGCTACATAGTTTGGAAGATAGTATCTGCTTCATATTCTGTCCTTATTCTCCCCCCGCCCCCAAATCTGTCTTAACACAAAGGAAGATACTATTGTCCTTTTGCTTTCCAGTGCCTGCAGGTTTGGGAAAGCAAGAGGACAATGGTATCTTCGTACGATTACAGTTCTGAGTTTCTTACTTTAAACTCCCAAATGCATTGCGTGACGTTGCGTTTTTCTGAATGTGTTGTGTAAAGGTGCAAGATCCATCACCAGTCTGTTTAGGGACACTACACTTCAAAATCTGCACAGCTTGCTTACTTATTTTTATTAGCTTCAGTCTGTTCATGGCAGTTTGTGTGAAGTTCCCATCTCAGTTTGACATTCAGTATTGCTGGAACACATTCCTCCTCAGAGTAATCTTAGGTTGACTTTCTTTCTTATAGGACATTATAGACTATCACTTCTGTTTCCCAATACTTTCCCACTTAAATATAGGTGAAGCATTTTAACAGTAGTTGCTGCCTTCTGATACCTCTGCTCTAAAGGAGTTATCAACAGACGTGTGCTCTCATTAAGGCTGCTCTCTTTATGAGGTTAGATAGTTAGAACTAAAACTGATTAAAAGGAAGTGCATGTTGGCATAATTACATTCACAACATTATAGGTGTGAATGTAGTGAAGAGCTAGTCTCTGCTGGAAGTTGCATTGCAAAAGAGGGGAGAAAATAGGGGAGAAGGAGTGCTAAATTTTTGAGTCATGTATATAAGTGTCTAAATGGCATCTGAAATACCAGTGACTAGCTTACACTAAACTTTGGAGGGAARAGGCTTGTCTTAGTATCTACAAAAAATTCAGCATGGTCTTGCTTTAAATTGTATCACTTTGGCATTAGAAAGATTGGAGATTATCATTCATTGTTTCTTTCTCCTCATCCATCTTTTTTAGATGTCTGCCAGAAAGTGAACCATAAACACAGTTTTTACTTCACCAGCAGGTTTTAAAACAGCTGCCTTTTTTGTCCTCTTGATTTTGAAAAGAAATCAGTCTTGGAGATTTCTTAAACAAATTTTTGAAAAAAATCAGCATATAATTAGAATTCTCATCTGAGTCAACACTTTGATTTCTGCCTTTTATCAACTTCTTACCTTGCTCAGACAAAAACAAAACAACTGAATTTACCGTGTTGTGGATGCCAAATGTTGTAGACTTGATGCTGAGGGCTGTGAACGTCCATGTGACTCATTAGCAGCCAGTTCCTATTATTAAAAAAAAAAAAAAAGTTTTTAACTGACAGTTAATTTCAAGGACTGTTTAATAGAGTTCCAGGAAAATGGAGAGATGAAGGTGTCCCATAGGGGAACCTTATAAATAAACTTCTTGTGATGAGATCTGAGCTATGTCAAACAGAGGCAGGGGACTGTAAGGGCAGAAGGACTTCTGAGGTAAACTTATTCATATAATTAAATAAATGTAACTTGTTATGATACTGACTTTCTTTTTGTGTTTTTATAGATGAGCCATGGGTTGCAAGTGTGGTAATCAGATATGTGCCTGAAAAATTAGGGACAAAAAAATGAACTTCTAGGATTGGAACTGAAACACAAGCTAGGCTATTCTAAAGCCTGCTCAGCCTCCCCTAAACTTGGAAGCACTTCATCTTCAGTTTTTCAACCTAGATCGCCCTCCAGCATACAAAAGTTGCATTTCTGTGCATGACCAGAGCACCAGAGGCATACCAAACTAAAAATTAATAATAAAAAAACCCATGATCACAGTGACTGACACCAAAGGCTTCCTTGCTCCTGAATATGCTAATATCTAGGCTAGAAAATTATGATCCTTTATATTATCTGGCTTTCTAAACTAATAATAATAATCTGTATTGTGCTTTGCAGGGTGAAACTGCTACTTTATGGGGTTAAGTGCTGCTGCGCAGAACAGTTTGACTTGGTAGTTAGAGCACATTCCTGAGGAAAGGAAAATATTTCCTTTAACCATTAGGATATTGCCATTGTCTATTACCTTTGCTGTTTAAAAAGAAGTACTTTTTTGTTTCTTCTCTGTTATCAGAAGGCTTTGGACTGTGGATAAATGCTTGGAGTGAAGCCTTTAAGACCGGAAGAGGTGGTATTTAAGGTACACTCTCTTTCCCCCCAGGTTTTCGTGCTTCCTCTTAGTTGCTCAGATATTCCACTGAGTGCACTTAATTGTTTTAGATCCTTTCCCTGAGAGATTTGACTAAGTACTGTAGAGACATCCTGGGTAGCTTCTGCTCGGGAAGACAAATGCCTGCCTTGTCAGTCCTGGTCAAGGATGAGTGTACACCAGGTTAAGTCTTCTTACTTAATTGTTGCCTGTCTGCGTGGAGTTTTATACTTGCATGCAGTTTTCACTCCCCTTGTCACATCAATAATTTTTTGTTTCCTTTATTCCCAAAGGTGTTACCATCAAGAAATGCTCTAAAGTCAAACGTGGCTGGTTCTGAGATAGTGGAAACACAACATAGGTCTTGGGAATACTGTAAGCATGGTATTTCCATGAGTTGCCTGTGAAGTGCTTATGTACCCAGAAACATAAGAGTTCACAGTTCCTACCTGTCAGTTCCAATACTTCAAAGAAATAGTTGCAATGAGGCAGTGTACATCTGGGAGTGTGTTTCTGTTCATAAAAGTTAGAAATATTTGGCTACATTATAATTACACCATTGTATTAGAGTTTTATTTCTTCTCCATGGAAATTTTCAACAAAGATTTAGAATGAAAATATGGTGGTGTTAACATCCTGAAGTTGAGAAATATCTAATATATTGTTCTGGTTTTCCATTTAAGAAATACCTGGCATCATGGCAAATGGGTAACATGAAATACATGTTAGAGTTCCTTTGTTTCTTTGAGTAGTACCTGGCCTTTATTCTGTGCATACTTTTGTAACTGTGCAGCACTGAAATAATATATTTTGGATTTGGGATACAGTGTTGTTAATGTCAAAGTTAAAGCTCAAGTTGGATCCAAATAATCATGGTATTAAAAGAAAAATGATGGAGGTTGTTAATTCCCATTTACATCTGTGAATTTTAAAAAAGTATTAATACCTCTGTTCCTCTAGTCTGTGATGGCTTATTTCTTCTTGTTGAAAGTCTTGCTATTTGCTGGAAGAAGGAGCTAGACGTTGGTTTCCAAACACTGATTATATCCCGCAAATTTATCCAGAGCCAAATCCAGCACCTGTGTACCTATGTCATCTTTTCTTTCTCAGGAACAATTTGCCTCGTAGCCTCAGTTCAGTGCTGCTCCTCCTGGAATACTTCTGCTGCCCTTCTGAGCTCTCTGGAGCTGGGTGGCTGCTGCAGCAAGCTCTGTTCTTTCCCTTCCCAGATCTGCTGTTGCAGAGGAGGAGCATCAGAAGATATATACCTTGTTTTTTGCCAGACAGAAGGGAAAGAGGGGACCCACACCCCTGAACTTCCTAAATGCTTCCACCCCATTCTCTAAATAAGAAATTCCTCTTCCCTCTAAAGGAGGGAAGAACTATGTCTACTTCAGAATCCTGCTTTACTGCTTTAGGGCAGAAGTGGTGAAGGTAGTTAGTCAGTGGGTGGTTTTTACTGGTGAGAACTTCACTCCTGTATTTACTCTGGAGTTTCTTGAGTAATTAAGGGACTACCTCCACCAGGACCTGAAATGTCAGCACTCATAAACCAGGACCTGAAATGGCAGCACTCGTAAGAGTTGGCAGCACTGTTTATTGCTCAGTCTTTACATAAAAACTGTGAAAATGTCACCTAGAAACATACTGCCATGTTATTCTACAGTCATATTGTAACAGATGCTATAAGCATAAATCTTTGAGGCTAGCTTGTTCACTGTGCTATGAATTCAGATAGAACTTTGTTCTCTGAAAGATGTTTTAGTTTGTAGTCTGGCTTCTGGTTTTATTTTGTTATTTTCTTCTTGTGTATGAAAGAATCGTTGGAGTGATGACTTTACAGAAAAATTAGAGTATTTCCTCTTCCATGTTTTTACCTTGGTTGCACAGTATCTAAACACAAGTTGCAACGCTAAAGTGTGTTTCCATATGCAAACGTCTAGTAAAGTCTCTGACTCTGTACTTCATTAGTTTTCAATAATACAACAGCCAGTATCTTGATACAGCTGTTTCACCATGACAGTAATACACATTATTGTGGTTACTTTTTAGTTTCTGGACATGGCTAGATGGACTAACAGGATGCAAGGAATGAACACAGTTAATATACCTTTTCCCAGGACTATGTTGTGGAAGTGTAGCAGTTTTTTCATTAACAGCTCGTTTGAAAGGCTCCTCAGGAATGAGGCAGAGCTTGTTGTGGATTGCCAGAGAGCACTCTGTTCAGCTCGCTGAGTCTTCAGGAAAGATAAGTGGGTCCCAGGGTGTAAGCACTCTGCCTGCCCAGACTGCCTCTGCTCATGGGATGACATCAGGTAACACTTTTGGATGTTGCTTTCAATTTCCCAACTCCTCTTTTGGATTTACATGCTTTGTACTTATCTATAACTATGATGGATAGACTATAACGATGATGGATAGACTATATAAATAAAACTAAGATACTCTCATCATAATTTCTGGATCTGAGGTTTTTGAATGCAAGTGTCTCTAGAACCAAGCCGTAGTGTTTTGCCTGCTCTAAGGATTGCTGCAAAGCCTAAATGCTCACCCCAAGGGTTGTTATTGCAACTGAAGGACAGACTGGCAACTATGTAGCAACTTATTGTATGCAGCCTGTTTAAACATTACATCATCTGCATTCCCAAAACAAACCCTGTTGCTGTCATCTGTGCAGATGTCTGCAGGGCTGACATGCGGATTGGACTCTCTGTATTCCTACTGCAGAACTTAAATAGTCGGATCCCTAAATAGGCTATCTTCCCTGTCCTGAATTTCACACAAAGTTAATATATTTTAAACTGCTTCCCCGATCTTGTAACCTTTCTTTCTGTGTCATTGGAAGCATTTCTTTTTCCAAAGCCCAGGTTCATTAGTCAGTTTGTCTAGCAGGCCATGAAAAGACATTATTACTTTAAAATTTCTTTAGCTTTTCACTCTGAAATCATATGACAGTGTCAGTGCCTTGCTTTCCTGGGCCCACGATTAGACAAGAATGCAAATTTAGTGGGGCACTTAGTGAAGTGGTAACAGAAGGTTTCACAGTAGATAAAAGCAAGAAGTAGAACCTTTAGGAAGTTGTTCAATGACACTGTTTTCTCCTAAACTGAAAAGCTGTCACTTTCTGTACGTGGAATGCTTTAATATGCAAAAGGCAGATGTGGCTATAAGGAGTGTGGTAGACATTTTAAGATACCTTGCTCAAACTCTATAGGGCAGTAAGCAAGAGGAACAGAGCTCTTTCACAGTTGATGATTGGCTTTTAATTTGTGTTTATTGGTCAATATATAGTTGTGCATTAATGGAATACACAATAAAATACAGCAATGAATTCATCAGATAACAATCTGATTGCAGCTATATAAATTTTCTATGTATTTGTTGATACTGCCTGTTTTGCTAAGGAAAATAGCAACATCGATTGAAGTTTTGCTTGTCTCAGCTACCTTCTGAAACCTTTGAAAAGGCCTGTGCGTAGTCAAGCTTTCCTGATTGACGGTCTTTGAAGAGGTGCTTCTATTTAAGTCTCTGTTATTGTTCTTGGTGATGTCCGGGCACAGGGAACAATATCTGTAGGCTAATACTATATGAAMGTATTAAAAGCTCAGTATTAGGGTTTTCTGGCTTGGGAGTGTTGTTTTATAAAAATTAGCTATATCCATATCCAATTGGCTCCCTATCAGTTGGAGATGTTGAGGGATTAATACACAAGAAACATGAAGTGCTGAATAGGATATAACAATGGGGGCCCTGCATGAACTAAAAACAGGGAATGTTTTCCTATGTTCCATCAGGTAAAGAGAGGTACAGAGTTAAAAGAGAATAAAGCTCACTCACTAGTTGTCTACAAAATAATGTTTGGAATAAACATGGAATTTCAGGGTCTGCTAAGCTTGCAGTCTACTAGTGTATCCGTACCTCCTTTCCTCTTTTGAGTCCAGGTCTTAGACTCTGTATAGCTGCCATATCAAACAACTTGAATTATTCATCTGCACCACCTGCATGAATTCTGGATATGCGTTCACAAGACAATGCAGTTACCTGCTGCGATGCCATCTTATAGCAACTTTCCCAACACTGAAACCTTTCTGGGAAGGTTTCATCTGTACTGTGACTGCAGTCAACATGGCAGATTACAGATTCACCAAGCAGGGCTTTTACTGCTGTGCTTGTGGCAAAAGAACATCTGGAGGCTAATACAAGGGTACTACGAAATTGCTTCTTAAAGCTTCTCAGCTCAATATGAGTAATTGCAGGAAGAGCTTCGGACTGAAAGGTCTGGAGGTAAATTTTCTCTGATGCTGTTGTGTCCCTTGAGGTAAAGTTCATAGCTATGCTGAAGGCCAGAAAAAACAAAAAGGAAGCTCTCACAGAATCGATTATCATGTTCCAGTCATCTAATATACATGTATTTGGCTYGTCATTGCACGTCTTCATCATAGGCTCTTTTCACAGTCTGCCTTTACTTATGTGGAAGTAAAAAAAGGAAAAATGCATGAAGAATTGATTATTAATTGTGACAATTATGCATAGTACTTTGGCTGATTGTAGGGAGATAAGAGGACCGTTTGGAACATGGCAGGAAATAAGCAGTGAATTATATATAACAAAGATTTCAAGAGAGCATTTCAAAGGTAGGGCCTGTAATAAAGAGAGAGGAATGGAGAGCTACTTCCAAGCAGCAGTACTGTGGATAGATCTCTGCAAAGCCAGCCAGCAAAGCCAGCCAGCAAAGAGCTCTGCTGGCTTTCTGGGACATCCTGGGTCATCTAAGCCTTAAGAGAGGGGATGAGCTGGAAGCAAGCTCCAAGTATGTGTTTAACATTTTTTCCTCTGGTTCTTGAGTGCTTTGGGAGAGAATGGACAATATTGATTTGGAAGGAAACTGTCATTTTGGACTGCTTAATCAGGCACTGGTAGCAACTAAGCAAGTCTCATGATTAGGCTTGTCACAGATTCCTCCAAGAACTGTAGAGGTGCAAGCTGGTACCTACAAAAATGTGGAAGCAGAAGAAATTGTTTTTGAGGAGCACATTAGTAAGACAAAAAGAGCTCTTTGTACCATTATTAGAAGAATGGGATTGCCATAGTGTGAGTTCACCTGAACTGTAGAATTACACTGTGAATCCTCAGTAGCGATAAGCAAAAAACAGGGGTTGATATTTCTCTGAACCCTCATGGCATCCATACTGTCACTGACAGTATTACAGTGTATTGGTTAATTTCTCCTTAAATCTTAAATATCTATTTGTTGTTGCAGGKTTTTTTTTAGTTCTATTTCAGTATCTTACTATGTTTTTCTGAATTATTTTTTCCACATTTATGTATTGTGGATTTTGTTTTTTTTAAAGCCAGTGGTAATTCTCCTACAGGCTTAAATAAAAGTAAATTCGTATCTATACACAGAATCACAGAATCACAGAATGGTTGAGGTTGGAAGGGACCTCTGGAGATCATCTAGTCCAACCCCCCTGCTCAAGCAGGGTCATCTAGAGCACATTGCACAGGATTGCATCCAGGCGCGTTTTGAATATCTCCAGAGAAGGAGACTCCACCACCTCTCTGGGCAACCTGTTCCAGTGCTCTGTCACCCTCACAGTGAAAAAGTTTTTCCTCATGTT
>NW_020450678.1:313301-446175 GCF_003343035.1 Apteryx rowi | reverse complement strand
AAGGCAGCCCCCGACCTTCACATCTCCAACCAGTCCTTCTTTGTYTGTTAGCACGAGGTCCAGCAGCACACCTCTCCTTGTTGGCTTCTCCACCACCTGTGTCAAGAAGTTGTCACCAATGCTCTGCAGGAACCTCCGGGACTGTTTGTGCCTAGCTGTGTTGTCTTTCCAGCAGATATCAGGGTGGTTGAAGTCCCCCATGAGAACCATCCTACAAACAACATTGCTTGTTTGTTTTAACTGCCCTGCATCACAACAAAACTGAAATATTTTACAATTTTGAATCTCTGTGCATAGTTTAGCACATTTCCTTTGTAARCAGCACAATTGTTATGACATTTTTGTGGAAGAAGAGAGGAGCCCTGTTTGAAATCTTCGCTCTTATTAAGATCAGATTTGGTTCTCCATCCTCCCCCATGCTCTGACTGGTGGGCTATGGGATATATTTCAAAGAGGAGCACATAGATAGAAGTGACTTCTTCACTGAATTTAACATAAGATCACCTGAACCAGAGAGAYTCTTCTTAACAGAGCAGTGTTTCCTTTTTCTCATGAAAAAAAGTTTTCTAGAAAAGTTGACCTTGAATGCTTTCAAAAATTCTTCTCTTACATGCTAATGTGCTTATTCATGCTTATTCAAATCCTAGTGCAAGTTTGATGTATTACAGATAATTTTTTAAAAAAATCTGATATTCCAAGGATTTTGCCTCAGTCAGAAGAATGGCTCTTCACAGGTTAGTCTTGTATACCAATGGCTGTATGTATCACATTCTCCCCACACTGAAGTAAATCATGGTGGTATTTCAAATATGATTTATTCACCAGCATGATATATTTTGAACAGTCATCTGAAGCTCATGTTTCATTTTTGTGTTGGTGACAATTATACATTTTCTAGAATTAAATGAGAAAGGCCATGAAATTGCCAAATAATCGATTTTTTTTTTTTAATATACATAAATCTGAAAATGGTTCCCCTCAGCAGCTGTCATTTGGTTTCCTCATGGACACGCATCTTCTGTGACAGTATGCAGTGTGAAATGCTTAAGTGAAGGCTGTGTTCTGTAATTGCTCCATGCCAGCATATCATCATGGATGCTGAAATGAGTGATACTTATAAAAGAGAGCTTTGTCGTGAAGCTCGGGATCTCCACCCTCTATCTCCCCTTCTTGAATATCCCAATAGTTTTATTTTTATGATAGTGTTCTGTAGAAAATGTCAACCAACTTGCTGCATTTTATAGGGCAAATGATCATTCTTTATAGATCATCTCACTCTCTCTATCTTGTATGAATGAGGAATATAAACATTACTGTGAGGTTTTACTCCATTCCAGATATTAGTGGATTGAATGACCAGCTATGACCAGGACTATGGTAAGCCTGTCCTGAATCTGACACTCTCCCCTTCCACACTACCCCACCTCCCCCCAAAAAACCAACCCCCAAACCCTATAAATATACAGAAGAAGCTGCCGAGTCAGGAGGAACCCTCTCGTTTCCTATATATCTGGACAAAACATCTAATGACAATTATTTAGCAGCACTTACTGCAATAATGTAGAGATTGACAAATGGTGTGTTTGTTTAATGATGGGAACAATTCTGAAGCTGTTGACTAATACATCTTCTGTCCTTATTGCATTTTTAGCAGTTTAGTTTCCAAGGCAACTGTTCATGTCAGCATGCAGATGTGCTTAAAGCTATGTGAAGACATTTCCCAATGACTAACTATTTTAGTGACAAAAAATAAAGGACAAACTTCTGTCCTTCCTTACAAAATTTGCAGAGATTTCAAGATTCCCTGTGAGCCAACGGCATGTCACTCTAATACAGAGATTTACCAGAGAAAAGTGGTTGGGATGAATGACTAAGTGAGGCACAGTTCTTATGGGGGGAAAAATGTACTTTTTATTAGATCTCTTCATTATTCACTTGCTAGTCTTCGTAATTAAGAGATCATAAGCCCTGTTATGACCTTGTTGGGGTGGGACTTTGTCTTGGTCTAGAAGGAGGAGACTAAATTATTTTACAGCACATTGTGAACATGGTGCATGGCACCATGGGAGATGCAGTACTTGCTGATGGTGCTTTTGCTGGACCTATTTTTGTCAATTATGCAGATCACTTTTTAAACTAACTGGAACTGCTGTCTTGAAGGTGGAGTAGAATCAGAGAAATAAGTACACTAAAACTGCTGAGCTGATGAGCTGTTACTGTAATGGCTTTACTTCAGTATTGCAGTGAATTTCAAAACAATTATTATTTTGAGTGCCTCGTGAACCCATAGGAAGACTTTGTCCATAACAGAACACAGTGCTTATCTATTAAAGAAAAATTGAGGTGAAATTGCCGCAGGTTCATAGATTAAAAGATAAGCAAGATCTGTTGTGGCCACCTACCCTGATCTGCCATGTAGTACAAACCCAAGAGGGTTTACTATTCTCATTTCTGCTCCCTGGCCCATAGCTATGTTTGAGTAGCATCTGCTCTAGCATAAACACTGACTTTTAAAAAGTTCCCAGTGATGGAAAAATCCACCGTAACCCTTGGTAGTTACTGTAAGTGGCTTAATAATCTCTTTCATTGAGAAATAAGGTGCACATTTTGATGTGAATCAAAAGCTCCAGCTTGCAGTAATTTACCTTGATTAGGTCTTTATCAGGAAGACTGGAATGCATATATAATCAAGATTATTTCCTGTGTAGCTGCTCATTCTGTAGTCCTCTTTACTTTCTCTTTGACAGGCTAAATGTCTAAATCTCCTTGAATGTTTTAGTAAAGGTGTATGTTCTGATCCCTCAGATGTTCTGTTCTCTACTTTCTCCAACTTAGTCATTATACTATAGTAGTAATCGTTCAAGGAACATTTGCATCAGTACCCAACATGGAAATAATATCATCTCTATACCACTGCTTGAAATCCCTTTTTTTTTGTACATCCAAACTCTTTATTTGCTCCTTTTCAGCTTAACTTTGCACCAGGAATTCAAGTTTATCTCTTTACCCATTAGAGGTAGCACAAGTCTTTTAAAGCCACTATTTCCACATCCATAAAATATCAAATGAGTTTGACAAGACCTCTTTTCCATAAGTCTGTCCTGGTTGTCATTTATTTGATTTCCTCCTTTTAATTGCTTGAACCTCATGTCAACTCCTGCCTTATTTTACTAGAGCTCAGTGTCAGATTGACAAGCCTATAATTATCTATATAACGCTATTTAGCTCTCTTGAACATTTGACTGATACGCTCTTCTCAGTCTTTCTGGACTTTGTCACTCTTCTGGGACTTGCTGAAAATCAATTTTATTGCTGCAGAGYTCCATATTCAGCCCCCTTACAGCGTTTGGATGCAAAGTATCCAAATCTACCCATCTAAGCCCCTTACTTGAGCAGCTGTTATTTATTGTCCTTTGACACTAATGGCAGGGGGATTATTTCATCCTATGTGACTTCTTCATCTACGTTTTCACAGATGTGGAGTATAAATACTTAATAAACTTCTGTCTTTTCTGTATTTTTGAGAAGGTTGCCTTTCTCACTTACAAACGATACCAGCTGTACAGGTTAGTCCCCTATATCCATGATTAAATCAACACTCTGTTTTGTATCATTTACCTAGCTAACAGCTTGCTTACAAAGTTTAGTATTTTTTTTTCTTTCTGCTTTCTTTTTCCCCTGAGAGTGAGAAAGGAGCTCCAAGAAATTCACTTTGCCATTCCTTCCCTGTGTTGTCTTTTATGTTTCCATGCTGTGCTAGGCTACTATGGAAAAAATTGATTCATTTCTTGACTCTGTGGTGCTAGTATTTCATAAACCCACCTTTCAAAGAATTCTTCTACTTCTGTGGTTCTTGCAATGTTACTTCTCATTCTTTCATACATTAGTCTTCTGGTATATCCACAAAGCTTCATTTTGTGGAAAAARTCTTTTCTTTGATCAGGAAAGAAAACACGGCAGCGTATTATAAGTCTGTACTAATTTTGGGTACTGGCCAGCAACATACTGAGCATAGTACAAGARGGCAGGCCCTGAACTTCATCTCTGACATACCTATCTGCTGGTCCCCAACTCCGGATGTCTCTCCACAGTGTTATGAACAAAGCTTTTTTGCTCCCGTCCATGCCTCTGCTCAAGTCAAAAAGGATGAATAACTGGGGACTCTTCAGACTCAGAGTCTGAAGGCCGGTCAGGAGTACAGGATATGTTCTACCAAACATGAATGAACACACATGTTTATGCTTACAGGCCTCAAGCCTTGTGTCTTGACTTTCAGAGAATACAAATACCCACACTAGAAACTGCTCACCCAGCACTTCCAAGAACAGGATCTTCAACTTTTAAGGTTGCTGCCCCTAACTATGCAATACAGTGCAATACATGTAAAAGAATATTGATATRACTGATTGCTACTGGGAACTTAACAGGACCCATGTAGTGGTACTAGTCAAAGTTACACAAAGGGAGACCAACAGATCTCATACCAAGACATCAGTTTGTTACTGCCAAGCTCAGTTTTGTTGTTGATACTTGACACACTAAAAGCATAAGTGCAAAAGGAAGGTACATTGTTATGCATAGGTTTTCAGTATTTGTTAGGAGAGTACCTAGCATTGGCAAGTAACAATTTGTCCACATTTAGGTAGAATTTTCTAGTACTGCACTATGGCTTATGTGTTTTAATGCATATTTAACACTGATATATTCCCAAATAATTACTTGGATAACTTTTTTTTAAATACACTGTCTCCCATACTAAAAAATATCTCAAGGATGGTTTTGGTATATATGTTGCCTCAAATCAAATATATACTTGAGAAAAACAGCTACTGGAAATGTTCCTTAAGGAAAACATTCACAGTTAACTAAAGGTATAGATGAACAAAACAGAACACTTGCTTCCATTCAATAAAGAAGCACTTTCCTTTTCTAAGCATTTCAAGTTCTACAAGTATTCCTGTGATGACCAGACTATGTTAGTCTTTGCATCTGTGTAAGAACTTAGAGTGTACATAGGAAGATGTTTTTGAAAATTTTCAGCATCAGTTTAATATATAAATGTTTCCTAATGAAATGAAAAGTATATTTTGGAAGATTCAGGAAAGTTAGGAAATATATAATCATTTGTACCTACCACTCAATTTAGGGTCATGAGAGCTGATGTTTAAGCTGATAATTTGACACTAATACACTGAGTGTTCCTGAAAACAAACACCAGTGTGTTTTCTTAAGTCATCTTTTTCCTGTGCGAAAGCAAGTGGTGCTAAGGAGACAAATTAATAAAGCAGTGTTTGGAGTTATGTACGCAGAAGAGTGAGACACTCCCCTATACAATTTCAATGGAGCAGTGATATGGGGAAAGAAATACAATCATTTAGCACTGTTTTTAGAATGTGCTTCTGTTGAAGGCACCACTTAATGAACATCCTGGGCAGCTGTATTCAGAGCTGTATTTGCTAATTTTACTGACCAAAAATATATTCTCTATTCTTTTTTTCTGGCTGTTAAAATTCAGGATTGGATCCAGTCATCTATGCACTGGGAGAGCCAAAGTGAGCACTACACATCCCTGCAGCTGCTGCTATGGTATCTCCCGAATTGCATGGCTGCCTGTCTCTGATGATGCAGAGCCAGCCTGAAGCTGAGAGTGTGCTCAGGTCTATTTTGACTGTACGTTTCCACAAAGATTGCTAGCTTTTGTTCTTGGTATAGGATCTCTTTGCTATCAAGGAATGAACCAAAAATACTTGGGCTTGACTTCCAGATTATAATTTACATCTTCAAGGATACAGTCAGCAACAGTTTTCTATTAGCAGGTTAAGGGGAGCTGTTCTGGAAGTCTAAAGCAGCTTTAGGCTGAAGTTTTAACTATTCCAGTACAAATGAAACAGAACAATTATGTTTTTATAAAATGAATCCAAACTGTGCTACTGTTCTGCTTTGACAGGTAACCATTGTAGTTTACCCTGTCTAGTCATGTTGCCACTGTGTAACAAAATTCATGCTAGAATAACTGCTTGACAAACTTTTGCCAGTGAATGGTTTCCACGACGGGAACGTATTATTTCTTCTATCTTAAGAGTTACTCAAGTGGCAGTAACCTCTGTTTGTGTTTGCTGAAGCCCTCTGTGAAGATAGAAATGTTTCATTATCCTAGCTACTTCAAAGGGTTTTTGCTTGCATATGTTTATCTCATCTGCTGAAAAACCCTAACATCACCAAGCATCAAACAGATTTCAAAACAGGCCTGCCTGTGTTCTTCTGCAGGCCACAGAAGGAGCAAAACTATGCAACTGTAACTGAAAATTATCAGTGTTTAGAAGAGAATTTCCAAGCACAGTTTGTCATTAAATCCACATCAAGTGACTTTATTATAATTGTAAACTGCTATTGAGGACTTCTGACAAATTCTTTAAACATCCTTTGACTGTGTAGTAAGGAGACCATATGGTGACATGTATCCTGTGAAGTTGTTGAGACTTTATTATTTATTTTTCAACTTGCATCTTAAAGGTTTTAATTTTGCAAGGTATAAAAAAGCAAAAAAGGAACAAGACTACAAAATGGGCTAATGCCTACTTAGACCCAAGGCCAGGTAAAATAGATCCACCCAGAAATAAAAATGTACTTTTTGATGGTAAACCAGAGATTTAGTGGAGTTTCTATACTGTTCTGGGGTATTTTCTTTCAAAGATGTTTATTTGCATGTTGATTTTGGTAGGTAATAATATGATCCACCTCTTTACCTGCATGTAACTAAGGTTGGGCACCCACACCACTTTAGCATTGTTTTACAGGATTTTTTTTTTCTTCCCGCTGTGGTCTTTGATGGGTTAAATCTCTGCTGAACTTATTTTTCATATACATACCTAGTGGTGATAACTTTTTTTTGATGATACTGTTCTTAAATCTTAGAAATAGCATGTCAAGGTTTGGAAAGAAGGCAAGACTCTTAGGCAAGTTTTTAAAGGAAGACATATGGGATGATGGTGTGAAGTGCTGTGCAAGAGAATATTCTTCCAGACAGTAACTTTGTATGCCAGGTTTCTGCTGCTGTTAATTTCTTTATTAACATGTTACTGTGATTCAGTGTTGTTTTTTGAAAAATCTAGCTATGGCTTCAGGATGCTTCTAGAGATCTGCAGTTCACTTTGTCAAAGAGTATGAGACAGTTTTCTCTCAAAACCAAAGCTAGTTTCCGTTTGTCTTTGCAGGCACATATTGGATTTGAAGGGACGAATATTCTGGGTTTAGACAAGAAGCAGAAAGTTTTACAGAAAACTGCTATCTAGTTTCCTTATACAGGACTTTCCAGAAAGAACTGGGAATGGTACCCAAACTGGACATGTGCAACAGTCAGCTGTTCTTCAGCCACGCAAGTGGTAGTGTTTGGGAACTGAGTCAGAAATACGGGCAGTATGGCTACAGAAAGAATAATGATAATCAAAAGCTCTTCRGAACAGTACTGCAGCTCTTTGTTAATCCTTGGTACTTCTTAATATTCTTGTCAGCTACAGTGAACATTGCTGCAGATTATTCCTGCTGCAACTTTCTGCACTATCAGCATCTGGTTTTCAAACTAGTGTTCAAAGTCTTTCCTTGGTACGAAACATAAATAATTTGTGTATATAGTGTTTAGAGAGACTCTAAGGAGGGCCACAGTTTGTAAAACRGTCTTACTGATCTCACATTTGTTGGACTGGCTTAATAGGTATCCACCCAGTATAGCTCAACAGCAAGGGTGTTACCTAATGGTATTACCTAAGTTGCACAATAATCATTACTCCAATATTTTTATGTGCAAATCCACTGCATTTCACTTTTTGTAAAAACACCACAAAAATTCTCTGTGGCATTTTTAATACCATTTTTGGAACTCTGTAGATTAAGTTTTTCTAGGTATTATTTATTAATACCATCTTATAGACTTCAGATTGTTGCAGTTGCAGCTGTAAGAGCAATGGATAGGACTGCACTCTTAGTTATGGAATAGGTTGCAGGGGTTGATCATAAACTGACCTTCTGCATCCGTTTTAAGACAGTGCTGTGTTCTAGAGCTTTGAAGACTTTCATTTCATCCAGTCTTTTTTTTTGACTGTGGGCAGCTGGAGCGGAAAAGTCTTGGAAGACTGTCAGTTTTTCAAACGCATGAAAGATGTGAGGCCTGCTAAAACACCACTTTTTTTTTTAGCTTTGTCACATGATAGCTCTTCGTATCAGTGGTTGCTGTTGAATCTCTTGGAAAAAAAACACATCATTTGAAGTCACCAGAAACACTGGTATTTTTTAAGAATCCGTATGAACTGACTAGTATACTATGCACCTTTTTTCTAATACTCCTTCCTAAGACCTCAGCATTTTGAGCTGATTTTGAAAGGTGCTATTAGATGGTAATTACTAGTGGAAATTCAAAGTAAAATGAAAGTTTCAATTATTCAAGCTTCTTGTAAGAGGCAAAGCTGCGTTCTACAGGAAGAGGGATGGTTGTATTGGTAATTAGTATTTTTTGAAAGAAAGTATAAAAATAGCAAGTGTTTTATGAAGTTGCATGCAGTGAATTTTGTAGCATTTGAAAGATATATAAGCTTTATACACTGATAGTTTATCTAAATTTAAGGTTAGACTTTGATTCTGAAAATGCAGGGATTCTTACAAAATGATTCTGGTAAAGAAAGTGGAAGGTTTAAGCACTARTTAAAGAAGAATATAAGTATGTTATAGAACTCAAGATGGCTAAGTCAAAAAGGAAATTGCTATAAAATTTTTCAAAAGAAGTGGAAACCAGTAGCTGAGAGGGTGGTTTGAGTACCAGCCGTAAAACAAGACAGCCAAAATGAAAGATCAGAAAAGAAAACAAAGCTTGGGGGAGATAGGGAACAGGAAGGATTCTTTTCAGAGGTGCTGACAAGTTTAAGATGGAAGTAAACGGGTAATAGTGGGAATAAGAAAACTGGAAGAAGGGCTTTAAAATGGATTTCACTTTGAGGTATCACAGTAATGCAATTCTGTTCTATTTGTTTGGGGGTTTTTTAGTATGGGCTTGTTGCCCTGAACTGGCATGTGAAGTTGATGGTAACTGTTCTTGTGCAATGCTTAGGAATATTGTTTTCTGTTCAGATTCCATTTTTTATAAAGAGTAATGGAGGTAGATTATTTAGGACTACTTTCTGTAGTGCTAAGCATAGCATTTTACTGAAGTACAGAACCCAGAATTCTTTTCTCAGGACTGTCCAGTGTGTGACAGAACATGTTAGGGCTTCTATACACCACCTATCTTTTCCCCTGCACAACTTTCCGTGTAACAAGCCTGCCCGTTCATTTAGTGCAGGGGGAATCTCATGACTGCGCCACTCTCGGTTAAGGTCCGTATCAGGGCCCTGAGTGCATCTCCATTCTAGGAGATTAGTTGGCTCAGTTAGAGTTTAGCTGGCTGAGTCCAAGGTCAGCTCCCCTGAGCCGAGCACCCCGAGGCTTGGCCCTCAGGCTGCATAGGGGTCTGCCCCTGGAGCCACCCCCCAGCTCCAAGCTAACTTCCAAATTTTGCGGGAAGCTATGTTAATATGCAGGTGCAGGTTGCAGCCCTGCAGGTGTCTTTGCTGTTCCCCATACCCAGAGCGACCCCTGCCCCCAGCTTCCTGAATCTGAATTGAGCAAGGTTACAACAATTTATTAGTCAGATGTGGATAATCTTCACTGCCTACCCGAGTCCTTACCCAACAGATACCGGCTGCTCAGCAGTGGTTATATCCCCACTCTCAGGACTGGCCCTAGATTGGGTCACTCCTGTATGGAGCGCAATGACCCTGCTGTCCAGGACCTTGACTTCTTACTATCTGCTCTGGAGTGTTTTTTTGGGGACTGCAACCATACAGTGCACCTGAGACAGCCTTGCTGGAGCTTGGGCAGGGGAGCCAGCCAGCCACCAATACACAATCTGATATGAGAGACTGGCCACAGAGACTGACTGGAGGGAATGAGCCCACTACAGGTTAGGGCTGGCTGAGGCTCTCAAAGATGAGATGGCCAGGGTGGACCCTCTCCAGAGCCTGGGACAGCTCTCAGACCTGGCTATCACTCCAGCAGTGTGCCAGAGAGCGCATACCCAAAGCCTCATAGGTGCTGGGGCATGGTCTGCACCATCTCCCTTGCTCCCGCAAGCAAAGGAGACCATGGAGGTGGAGGCCACTGGCTTGCATTCCTTGCCCCAAAAGGAAAAATGCAGATGGAGACACGGGCAAGACAGGCAATTGCATTGCTACCTGCCCCAGCAAACCTCTTGCTTCCTCAGTTCTGGAAAACCATTTACCCTGACTGCAGCAAAGGGGATATGGTCAGGGGCAAGCTTATTAAAAGTCCCACTTAACAATACCCCTTACCCTCGCCTTCCCTGGTAGGTGCACCCTCCAAATTGATGCTCTGGTGAACTCTGGGGCTCTTGTAGTTTTGTGGCCTCTGAATTTGCCTGGGGTGCTGAGATCCTCACCCAATCCTGACCCACCCCAACCACTGTTATTGTTACAGAAGGGAGGAGAATCCACAGGGGACCCTTCACTCATAACAGCATTTCCCTTAGGGTAACCGTGGTACCTGGGCCCTCAGAGATGCTGTCCTTCCTCATCGTGCCCACCTCCCTCCTTCCTCTCATCCTTGGGCTGACCTGGTTATGGAAGCACAACCCTGTCATTGCCTGGCAGCTGGGATCTTTGTGCTTCCCTGCAGGAAGGGAAGACCCAGGGTCTGAAGGCAGGACCTGCCCCAGGAGCCATGGTGGTTGCTTCCTCTACCACAGTGCTCTGCGTGGCTTGGTCCAGAGATTCCTGTGCTACTGGCTACACATCATGTGAGCAGCTGTCTGGCCAAATGACTGCCAGAGCCCTATATGCTTTTGAGACCCCTACACCAACCCCTGGGAGGACTGCAATGGAGGACCGTGCTCATGCCATAGCCATGTCCAGTGTGACACCCACAGATCATGACTGTGCCTCTGCTACAGCCTCTGGACCCCTGTCAACGCCACTACCAGATGAGCACACTGTCTTTGCTGATGTCTTTGAGAAATAGGGGGCAGAAATGCTGCTGCCCCATCACTCATATGACTGCCCCATCAACTTGATCCCAGGAAAGGAAGTGCCTTTTGGGCACATCTATACCTTGTCACACCCTGAGTTAGCAGCCCAGGAGGAAATCAAGGATAATCTGGCACATGGATTAATCTGCCCTCCTCATCCYGCACAGGGGCCCCATGTTTTTCATCAAAAAGAAGGATGGAGGTCTTGAGCACTGTGTAGATTAAAGGGCGATGAATGATATCATGGCGAAGAACTGGCACCCCTGCCTCTTATCCCAGAGCTCTTTCGATGTCTGCAGGGGGCTCGCTGGTTCACAAAGCTGGACCTGTGAGGGACATACAGTTTGCTCTGAATTAGGCAGAGGAATGAGTGGAAAACTGCTTTCTGCACCAGATATGGCCACTGTGGTATCTGGTGATGCCTTTTTCTCCATGCAATGCACCTGCTGCCTTCCAGCATTTTGTAAATGATATTTTGAAAGACTTGGTAACTATGTCATGGCATACCTAGATGACGTCTTGATACTTTCAGCCACTGGGGAAGTGCACACAGACCACATCCTTGCGGTCTTGAGCTGATTGCGATGGCATTGACTCTATGCTGAACTAGAGAAGTGTTCTACCAGCACAGCATGGAGTTCTTGGGGTACCTGGTAGGCCCTCATGGCTTGACTATGGGTCTTAAGAAGGTTGAAGTCATCACAATTTGGCAGCCCTCTTCTAATGTGCAGGGGCTGCAGAGGTTCATAGGGTTTGCCAATTTCTGCTGATGGTTTATAAAAGGGTTTTCCAGTATTGTGGCTCCTATAACAGCATGCACCAGGAAGGGGGTTCTTTTTCAGTGGATGCCTGAGGCACAAGTGGCTTTTGAGAAACTGAAACAGTCATTCACCATGGCTCATTTCCTAGCCAACCTAGACCTCTGTAAAGTGTGGGGACACACCTTGTTGAGAGGGGAGGCTGCTGTCAGGACCCAGAGCACATCCCCCTTCTAGGAGTTTCATTGACTGAGTTAAGGAGTTTAGCTGGTTGAGTCCAGGTTTAGCTTCTTTGCTGATAAGAGCTGCTGTGAAGCAAGCTAGAAGTGAGGGCCTGCCCTCCTTTCCCTTGGGAGCTGCTTTTAAGCTGAGGCTTCACTGCCAGCCCCTGCCTGTGCTACATCACAGCAGGTATGTCTGTGCCCCGCCTCCTACCTCCTTGATCCAGATCCTGGACCCACCAGCTCTGCTTGGCTGCAGACCTGTCTTTTCCCTACGAACTAACTGGGTTATCACTGGATGGTGTCTGACCCTGATGGCTATCTCTCACCCCGATCCTGATCCAGCCTTACTGCTCTGTGTCCTGGCTCCTTGCTGGTGAGGTCCTCTCCTGCCTGCCGTGTTATCACGCTCTGCTTCCAGTTCACCATCCCTTTGGAGCAGCCGGCCCTTGCCACTCCCTGACAGTCTGAGGCTACAGGGCTGCCCATAAGAATATTCTGTAATCAGTTATGGGCTAGAACTAAAACTACAAAAAAGAAGAAAGCCCTGTTCTGAAGTGTGATTTATAACTAACAACCCTGCTTTTCTTTGGTTAGTTAAATAGGTTCTGTTCTGGAGTGTGGCTTCTAAATGTGTTGGATGTCATAAGGGCTTTCCTCACAGTTTGAATTGTAGAGACTTGATTGCGCTGTTTCTGCTAAAATAGGACATCTGCAGCTCATATCTGAAGTTGTGCAAATGTTATGATCTTTGATCAAAGCATCAGTTTTTGTGGATTTTGTTAAGGCTGTCTGCTACAGCTGTTCTTTCCCATCATCATGATGAAGTCTGCAAATCTACACTTCAGACCATTTCTATCTTTGTTCTTTCTTCAACCAAAATAAAGCTGCAATTAAAAGCAGTTAGCTAATGGCTGGTTTTGAATGTCAGTCTCTAGAGATAAAAATTCTTCTTTGRTGTTTCCTAATAAGTAAAAATCCAGAGTAAAATAGATACTGGAATGACACCATGACAGTTCATGCATATCATAGTCTCAGGTCAGTCTGTTCACTCAGTTCACTAGTACTGTCATTAATGCCTATATTTATAGGCCTTTCTCCTGCCTAAAGCTCTGATGGGTTCAGCTGTCGTGCTCAAATATGTGGGATATATAAATATCAATGTTAACGGAAGCATTCAGAAATTTTGTGAACTCATATTTTTGACTGCTACGTTCTTCTGATGTTACTGGATCTGTCTAGCTAAGTTACCTAGCTCTGCCTTGTTCTGTTCAGTGTATTGATGAAGAAGATTCAAACAAACTATTGTTTCTGCTTCCCACTTCTTTCCTTCTTGGAATTAAAATAAATGCTGCAGTATATAGTATTTCAGTTACATAAGCACCATTCTTCATCCTTCCATTTATTTGTTTGTTTGTTTGTTTGTTTTTGTTTTTGTTTTTACTTTTTTTTCCAATTTCCTATCAATCTCTTCACCAGTTTCTGTCTCCAACAGAAGTATCTGTGACCTCCACTTTTTATCTGTATGGTAGTTAATTATGGCCTGACATCTTAGAAGCAGGAATGCAACTAAAATAATTGCTCACCTGCATCATTGCTGAAAGGTCTTGAAATATGTGGCAGCCTAATTCAAATGTGAGGGATAGAACTGCTTTGCAGATAGGTTCTATGTGCGATGTTGCAGATAAACAATTACTTGGTATACAGCAGCAGCTTAGTGATACGATGTTTGAGCTTGGCTTAATTTCAACTAGTGCATTATCCCGGATCATGCTGATATGCCAGTTGCCTTGCATTCCAGCCAGCAGTGGTTGGATGCTTTTGAAATACAAGGAGGGTCTTCTAATGCAAAGGGATTTTTCTGTGCAATTCCATCACTCAGATTTTAGTAACTTGCAGATGTCAGTAGGATGATAAATATATAGTTTTTTGTTTTTTTTAAATCAAAGTAAGTCTACTTTCCACATAAATTCCCTTAGGACCATATGGTACATTCTACAGAGGGAACTTTGTTAACCATCCAGAAATTTAGGATCAGGGTTCACTGTTGTTACTGTTGTTGTCCAAGTACTCATGTGTGGACCACCCTACTACTCACAATATACCACTGCATACCTGACCAACTCTGTTAGCTAGTGTGCAGGAGAGGCAGAATTATGAACTCATGTATTTGATACTTTGGTGGGGAGATACAGTGTGTATATATTTATATTTATATATTTTATTATTTTATATATATATTTCTATATATGCATATATGTATATGCGTGGGTTTTTTTAGGAAAGAGTAATCTTTCATTCCAAGGAGCAAAGAGTCTTTGCACTATATGTTGGCGGTGCAAAGTGTGGCTGCTACTTACTCCATCTGGGCGCCTTAGAAGGGTCAGTCTGAGTTTGGCATACAGTGTATACTGTGGCATCTTGCAGAATGTCACATTGCTTGTGGTGACTTAATGACCARTCTCACTAGTGGTAGAAGGGTCTGTATTTCAATTTTTAGAAAAGCTTTTTCTTACTGTCTCCTTTGTAATTTCAGTAAAAATTAATGAACATTGCAGTTTTGGAGATCTGCAAAAGTATTGTGCTAAATAGCGGATTTTTTTGGTCATGTGCCAGATTTTGAAAACCTTTATAGGAATAAATCTCCCAGTTAAAAGAATAATAAACAATAAAACAATAAATATTAATTTAAAAGGTAAAATAATAACAAAAAAACTATTAATCCATCGAATGAATCCAGATAATGGCTGCAATTTCAACTAGAAGTAGGATTATAGTAAAAGAATCTAGAAAAAAAATTCATGTGAATAAGATTTGGGAAAGCTGCGTTGTTCACATACTCAAAATACTTATATTACAAGCTTACAGGATATTGTAAAACTGTTTTACAGACAGAAGGAATGATAAACTTGTAACACTTAAAATTGCTATAGGAATGAAAGAACAAGAGAATCTGTCAATATTCTCTTTCTTTTTACGAAAGCCTCCATTTCTGAAAGCACATAACTGCTTTCATTTTGGCTTTGGGATGTCAGTGTTCCTAAGAACTGAGGCAATTAAGCTAATCAGGGATATGGCAAGGCACAAATGAATCATAAGCAAGAGAGAGAGAAATTAGAGATAAGAATTGACAAAAGTAGCAGTGTTGTATGGAATCTTACTTTGTCAGCATAGGGATGCCAGTATAGGATGCAGAAAAAATACTGTTGTTTAAAGCAGGGATGAGATTTGCTTTATTGCCATACTAGTGGATCTGTATTCTCAGTGTGTTTTGCCTCTGTGAACATGGTTGAGAAAATTTGCTGCTACCTTTTAAGGTAAAACAGTGAGGTTTACTAGATGCAGAAGAAGGATTTATCTATGTTAAAGGGCTCACTTTCAGCCATTTTTTCAAAAAGATTTTTAGGTTATTTTTATAAAACTGAAGAATTTTCAGTAGGTAATTGTTATTTCAGATAGGAAAGCATTATCTTCCTGGATATGTAATTTCTGTTGCAGAGAGAATTAATACACTTCAGAAGACACTGGGCAGAACTTCAGAACTTCAGAACTTCAGAATCATCACTGACTTTTAATTTCTTTTCCACTTGTGCTTTATCTATCCCCTTCCTCCTCCCAGTGGTCAGTGTAGTTTAGAAATAACATTGCTTTCTGGATGCATGCAACTTTTAGGTACCTTCTCAAGCCTCCTTTGAGACAAATGCAAAATGGATGCATTTGTTTTTCAAGTAAATTAAATCTCTTTCTTGACGTGTGATCTTTATTTCTAAGTTAAAAGTATTTGAACAGATTTTTTTCTTGCAAAACATAGGTGATCCTTTAGGTTTTTTAAGGTGCTGCTAATTTTAGCCCTTTTATGTCCAAGAAGCCTCTTCCACTTCCCTTACTCTGTCATGAATATCTCAAGTCCTACCAGAAATCAGTGAGAACGTATTATCAGTTCTTGAGGATATCAAGTGAAGAGTTCAGCCTCCCACTGCTATGTAAAGTGTTAAAATCCTTTATCTGCGTGGAGGGTGTGTGACAGTTCAGTCCATAACAGGCTTGTTTAACAGTTTTTCTGAAGTACTCTCCCATAGTTCTTTATGAGAGTGTGACTACAGTACGAGGTGTTCTTGACTTCTCATGCAATGTTAGAGATGAAGGCAAAAATAAGGTATTTTCAGATGTGACTTGAAGAATTCCTGTTGAAAAAGCAAAGCTATCTGCTTTGCATCACTGTGCCTCTGTGTTAAGTAGGACATTGTAAGTAAATATCTGCCTGTATTAATAGTTGTTTTCATTTATTTTTGAAGCTGTCCTTAAAATTCAGCTCCTGTAATGAGTGCAGTATGGATTGATAAACCCGTACTCCTTTATGCAGCCTGCACCTTTCAAAGCTTTGGCTGCTGTAAAGTTTGTCATGGAACTGAGCCAAACATCTTTGGAAAGGGCATGTAGAGCTAAGACTGTGGCTTCCTGTGAGACAGTTCATCCTGACAGGCAAGGGTGCATGTGTAGGACAGCTTGTTGAACGAGGGGTGGCCAACAGAGGAAATTGCAATGGTGAGATCAGATGGGCATTAAATTCCATTGCCTACAGACTGAAATACAAAAATGACTTTGAAGTCTATGCTATAAGAAATGCATATTAAATCCATTAACTATCTGAAGCCCTCCCTGATAAGGAAACCAGCTACTAGAGAGAGAAGCTCTCAAGTACCTTGAGCTGCTAAGGTAATTGGGTCCTGCAGGGACAGTCATGGTAAAAGTTAACTTTAACAGCTGGAAGTGATGGCTGTGGTGAAGCCTAGTGGGAGGTTTCCTTGTCACTCTGATGATGATGCCTAGGACACTTACTACAACTCTCTTTTCCTCTTTTGCTGTTTCAAAAACAGTAATTTTTTCTTTCATGCTGCTAGTATTGTGAATGGCTGATGAACTTCCTCTTCATATGAAGACTGTAGCCCTTTCTTTCAAAGCAAAATGAGAACAATTCAAGCCCTGTTCCCTGAGAAATCGTCTCTACAAAACTCTGGATAAATGTGTAATGTTAGCTTCCTGTTCGCTGGAGATGCTTTGTTTCTCRCTGGGTCTCATGCAGTTTCATTACACGGAGTAATACCTCACAGGAAGACTTGCCTCACAAGAAGACTTACTGCCTTCTTTTTGACGAGCATTTATACTCCTGACTAAGATCAAATGCCATTGTGGTGTTTCTCTGATACCAAATCTGTGTACCCAGCATTACGTAAGTAACCTTTATAAAATAAATACTACCATGGCAATCCTTCTTTTTAATGAACCACTGAAGTACTTTTTAGCATTTTTGACTAGTAAAAAAAAAAAAAAGATAGGTATAATTCCAATCCACTTTTATCTCTTTCACCATCCATTTGACAAACAAAGTCCATTTTTAAATGGCATTTACTATCACTGTGCTACTGCTCCTTGATGCAATGAATTATTAAGAGGCTTCAGTAATGTGCAGAGTGCGGAAGGAGAGTAGGAAGAGATCATTAGAGATTTTGGCAAGAGTAATTTCAGTGGATAACGAGGCAAAAAACAAAGTGGAGATGGGGACATGAGTGCAGGAATGCCAAGAGTGAACATAGTCAGCAAATGCTTCCTCTCTGTGAACTAAGAGAAGGACAGGAGACAGAGCAATAGCTTCAGAGGCAAGTGAAACCAGGCTATCCAACTTTACCTTCCTTTTCATCTTTTGCTCTTTCTGGAACTCCCATTTCAGACTTAAAAATCAAATCATTTGTTCACATGGGGTTAATCTTTGTGTTGCTCTCTAAATTGCTGCCTTTGACAGTGCTCCTTGTGGAGGCTTTTCCATCTCAGAGCCATCCAGCCTTGGAACAGGTAGACAGCAGTAACTGGTTGTCTCCACTTCTCCATTCTTTTCCTTCCAGCAAGCACTGATGCACTCTCCCTCAACTTTCTCACTTTTTTTGACAGATTGAGATCTTTCTCTCTTGAACCTCTGCCTTGGTTGACTTTTTCCTTCAGCAAAAGGGCAATTCATTTGATTTTAGTACATCCTCCACTTTCTCTGTTGCTATGTCCATACTTTCTGATTGTCCTGATTCACCTTGGTATCACCCCTCCATCTTCTGCCTTTCATCTTGTCACTCAGCTTTTCTTGTAGTCCATCAGCACCGATGACTTTGCTGCTGCTTTTAAGTCTCCTTGCATTGGTTATCCTGTAAGGGCAATTTGATTAATCTTTTCCTATTTAGAACTCTTTGTTCATTGGCAATTAGAAAATAATGTAACACTCTGAGTCATGTGACAGGCCTGGTTTAGGATTTTTAATTAATTTTTATGGATCTTGGTTATTTAGTAGGTTTGAGCTTTGTTTTTGATTCAAAATGATGGTAAAGCATAAAAATATTTAGGAAATACTGATACGAGTGAAAGAGGAGGGAATATGCAGAGCTGAAAGCACTGACTGTACAGCAACAACAAAAAAGGCTTTCCCAAATCTCTTTATTCAGTTTTTAAAAGTTAAAGGTGAATATGTTTAAGTGGCTATGAATGGGTATAAGTTTAACTGCTAGTTGCGKTATATCAGCTAGATAAGAAAAAATAAGGAAATAAATTATTTCATTATGCAGAAGACATGGGAAGGTAAAGAAAATGGTAGTGTGAAACAGCATTTCAAAATTTGCATTTATATTTCTGAAAGTGAATGTACTCTACCAGAACTGAATGTTTTTGTGTTAATGTTTGAAATAAACCATTATTCAGGCACATGCCCTGCATCAGCCATATTACTTGCAAGCAATAAGTCTTCACTCAGTGCTTATCTTCAAAGAAGTTAAATCTGACGTATGGTCCTTCATCACTGCCTATCAAATGAACATGTCAGACTGTTCAACTCATTAACCTCCTGCTTAGTCAGAATCCAGTCTGGGTTTCATATGAAGTGAGGTCACGATAGCTTATTATCATCAGTTCTTTAAGGAAGTTTCTAAGAGCTCTCTTCCTGGGAAGAAAGATTTGAAATCCCCTTCCTATTCAACCTGAGACCTTTAATCCTGTGGAGAAATTTGTGGGGCTGTCAAATTTGGTAGTGACAACAGGGAAATTCAAGCAAATGGCTTTGGAAAGGTGCGTGTGTTTCTTGTTATTTTCCAGATTTGCAACTGTAGCATTATGATTTATGCTATATAAAGAAACCTTGAAAATAAACCTAAATTATTATTTTGGAAGGCAACCCACAATCACTGAACACAGAACAGCTTGGGCTGAGGTCTTTTAATCTTCAGTACCTGTTACCTAGACACTGGGTAATAGCATATGGATCAGTTGCCCGCCTTTCAGTGCATGTGGGTGGATGTGTGGGTGCGTGGATTTAACTTCTGCAAATGTGAAGAGGAAGCTGAGAGCACAAAGGAATGTGTTTCTAAGGAATGGTTTGGTTATAAAGAGTTTTCAGCTGAACTGAGTTGCATGTAGGCCAAGCAGTATTGACTTTATTGTGCTAGTTCTTGGACAATACACAGTATGGCCTTTTCCTGAACCATTTATAGACTAAATGGGAAATCAGACTGATGAGATAAAGAAGTGGAGTATGACAGAGGTGTCAAGTCTTTTACTGTACAAGTACGACTTGCAAAATTGACTCCTATCTCATACTCCCCTGCAATCCTCTGCACTGTGTTGTGGCTTTTCTCTGACTTCTTTGCTTTCACTTGACTCAGCCTCCATCACATTCATGAAATCTAATGTGGGAGGAGACACCTGAGAGGTCTATGGGTAGGTCTGGATAATAAAAATATGTAGAATTTTAGCAGGTGAAGAGTAGGCATGAATGCAGTAAAACACCACTTTTATTCCCTGTAGAAACCCTGTGTTAGTTAGCACAAGCAAATAAAATGTCATTGGTCCAAAAATAGAAGCATGAAAAAAAAAGTCTGCAGCTGTTTGAATTTGGGAAGCTTGGCTCCATATCCAACATTTCAATATTCTTAAATTATTTGGAAACTGTAGCTCATAACTAAACAGGCTTAGTTTATTTTGTTTTCTTTTGGTTATGTCTGTGCCACTTCTTGCACATGAATTATCTAATATGAATTGCCCATAAATTTTCTTATCTCCTCCAAGTTCAGATTTCTTCTCAAAACCTTTTCAGGTTAATTTTTGCAGAGCTCTGTAAGTCAGCCAAGAAATAATAATGTGAGTTATATTCAGATAATTGGCACAATAATTGGATAAATCAGTTGTGCAAAGTCTAGTTGGAGGCCTGTAGCTAGCAGTGTCCCCCAGGGGTCAGTACTGGGTCCAGTCTTGTTCAACTTCTTCATCAATGACCTGGATGAAGGSACAGAGTGCACCCTCAGCAAGTTTGCTGATGATACAAAACTGGGAGGAGTGGCTGATACACCGGAGGGCTGCGCTGCCATTCAGAGAGACTTGGACAGGCTGGAGAGGTGGGCGGAGAGGAACCTCATGAAGTTCAACAAAGGCAAGTGCAGGGTCCTGCACCTRGGGAGGAATAACCCCAWGCACCAGGACAGGTTGGGGGTTGACCTGCTGGAAAGCAGCTCTGCGGAGAAGGACCTGGGAGTGCTGGTGGACACCAAGCTAACCATGAGGCAGCAATGTGCCCTTGTGGCCAAGAAGGCCACTGGTATCCTGGGGTGCATGAGGAAGAGTGTTGCCAGCAGGTCGAGGGAGGTGATCCTCCCCCTCTCCTCAGCCCTGGTGAGGCCACATCTGGAGTACTGCGTCCAGTTCTGGGCTCCCCAGTACAAGAGGGATGTGGCACTACTGGAGCAAGTCCAGCGAAGGGCTACAAAGATGATTAGGGGACTGGAGCATCTCTCTTATGAGGAAAGGCTGAGAGAGCTTGGCYTGTTTAGCTTGGAGAAGAGAAGGCTGAGAGGAGATCTTATTAACGTGTACAAGTATCTGAAGGGAGGGTGTCGAAAGGATGGGACCAGACTCTTTTCAGTGGTGCCCAGTGACAGGATGCGAGGCAACGGGCACAAACTGAAACACAAGAAGCTCCATCTGAACATGAGGAAAAACTTTTTCACTGTGAGGGTGMCAGAGCACTGGAACAGGTTGCCCAGAGAGGTTGTGGAGTCTCCTTCTCTGGAGATATTCAAAACCTTCCTGGACAGGGTCCTGTGCAACATGCTSTAGGTGACCCTGCTTGAGCAGGGGGGTTGAACTAGATGATCTSCAGAGGTCCCTTCCAACCTCAACCATTCTGTGATTCTGTGATTCTGTAAAATACAATGCTCTGCACATGACGCTGACTACTAATTTCTCTTCACCTCTTCTAAGAATCTACTGCATGGACTAGACTAAAATAGCTCCCATCTTTCACTGGCCTCTAGTCACCTGTCCCTAGGCAGGGAAGGAATGTTTCAGGTGGTCTTTGCTGGTCTTTGCAATCAGTATCACTCATGCTTGATTCCTGTGCTCTCAGGTAACTATTTCACTCTTCTTATTATGTGTTTCCAGAGCACCAGTCCAGTATTTGTCCAAGAAATTATCTGACAAAGCTGTGATGTGCCAATTTACTTTTCTGGTCCTTGGGGATTGTGTGCTAGTTTGTTTATTTGGCAGGACTTATAACATTCACTGGTTTGACCCAGTCCTAGGAAGGAGCAAGCATTTATAGTTAGTTCTTTATGCTCTCTTTGTGGTAGTTGCACCTATATTACTACAAACTCCAAAGGTTAAGTTCTGCCACCCTGTCACACTAAGTGTTACAGCAGTCTGTATTTGGATTATCCTGGCTTCAGTTCCAGCCATGACTATCTCAGATGGCTTGTGTCTCAAACTGTCCTGTTTCTCTGTGATCTTGGAAATTTGGAATTTATAGAATCTAATAAGGACGAGTATTCCAGCCATGCTTGTGCAGTGAAGAGCTGATGACTTTTTCCATATGGCAAAGTGTTCGAATGGTTCAGAAGTTGAAGCCACTGAAAAATCCTTTGCTAGTTTAGGGCTTTTCTTAAGCAAAACTAGAAAACTCTTGTATATGCTATGTTTTTTCACTAAATCATGAATTAGTAGAATAGTCAATAAATTATTCTATATATGGTGCACATAATTGTGTTAATACAGGGGAAAGATTAAGATGCAATTGTCATATTCTCTCTCTCTCACACACACACACATGCACATTTATATTGTTCTTTCATCCATCTGCCTTTGTGTCTGTAAACTAGCTGTGGCTTACATCAGCAAAACAGTCTGCCAAACTTATTTGAGAAAGTGGAGTAGAGCTGTCCTGACACTTCAAAAAGATCTTTTGAAATGTCAGTAAAATTCAGAATAAAATGATAAGCCCTTTTCTTCTTTAACCAACTGCAAGTTCATAAGCCAGTCCTGACAGTGAGATCCGGATGAGTAATCACTGGAAAAAATCTACCAAAACCACAGTCATTATCCAGAAGGATCTTTGTCTTTCTGTCCTTTTTTGCTTTAGAACAGTGATATATCTGCCTTTCTCCCTTTCTCCCTCAATCCTCAGCCATCTCGCTCCTCTCTTTTACCCCCCAAAGCACCCCCACCCCTGTCCTCCAGGCACTTAGAGACAAAAGCAGATCCCTGATGTTAGCTTAGGTTAGCTATGCTGTTAGCAACGTCCCTTTATGAATCTCTCTGAATGCTCCGCAGTACAGAATGAACTGGCAAATATGTAGGGAAAAGAGGGGGAGGGAAGCCTGGCCTTTGTCACAGGCTCATATTTTCTCTGACAGAGGAAAAAGGAGAAGATGAGAGGAAAGGGATCTGTGTGCCATACACTTAAATGGCTGCAGGCAAGGCTAAGGCTCTGACAGTGGAAGGCAGTTGCTGTAAGGCAGCAGACAGCAGGACAGCAGGTCTGCTCGGAGCTTGTGAACTGACTGTGATTCCAGAAAGGAACTGAGAATCAGGTGTGGCAGAGAGAGGGAGGAGTAAGGACATCTTTCTGATGAAGGAAAAGCACTGTGCAAAGGAAATGAGATAATACAAAGAGACTATAGGCTCTGCATGTTGAGCTTAAATGTTTTAGCACAATTGCTTATCAGGCCATTTCAATCCTAAGATAAAAGCAAAAAAAAAAAAAAAAGGGAAAAAGAGAGAAAAAAGGAAAAGCAATGGCTTCAGCGGAATCTCTCTCTTGCTTTTGTGATATGATTGCCTTCAGTTTGATGATAAGATGACCTTGTTTTGAATAAGTTCAGCCACTAGTTCTTCCCCTGTGCCTCTCCTCCTTCCTCCTCCCCTGCAACCACAGAAAGCAGCCTCCTGGACAGCAGCTCTCTTCCTGCTGCGCCGTTGCAGGGTGAGCAGGCATGTGCTATTACACAAAAGCACAGGTTTGATCATGGAGCGAGAAGGGGCTGGAGGGGTTCTAATTATTCCTTCTCTGCAGGATTTAAACCCTCAGTTTGATAGTGCACAGATTTAAGAATTTGTGCTGTTTTCCATTGTAACAAATAAGGAAGGAGATAGTGCAAAGCTTATAGGACATGCATTGAGGTTGCAGCCTGATGGCGAAAACTGGACCACAAATGGCTGAAGGGTTAAAAGTGTTAAATCTCAGATTCCGGTGTGATTTGGATACTTGTTTGAACTAGTTCCTATGAGCTGCATCACCCATTCCTGTCCTCTGTGCCCTTTCTTTCTTCTTGTCATCTGACTGCCTCCATCAGCTTAACCCATGAGATATCTAAGTTCAGAATATGACCATCATTTTCCCCATACTGAACAACAAGAACTAGAGTTTTGCTGCAATAAGGAAGTGGTGACTGTAGTGTCCTGGCCATCTAATAGATATTTTACTGGGATTTTTTCGACCTCTCCTTAACCCTCGCTTCTGAATTTTCCTTACAATGTGGCTGAAATAAGATTAGAGTTTAAGTTGTCCTGCTGCATTTTTTAACATTTAATACTATCAAGGGTGCTTAGAACATGTTGGATAGGTATCCTTTTTTTAAGTTTTGCACACATTTAGCTTTTTTTTAAAAAACACAACAAAGTTGCCTGAATACTAAATATTAATTATTTAATTAATGTATTAAATATTTCATTTTTCCTTCACTATGCTGTGTCCAATGCCAGATCTTACAGCTATTAATGGTTCACGTATAAATGCATTAATGTGTTAGAACTAGTATTTGATTAATACTCAAAAAGGCATTGCAAAGATGTTGGCAGGTGTTATCCCCATTTTACAGGAGGAACTGAAACATGGGGAGATAAAATACAGTGTCTCAAATATCCTCTGCTTCTGGATAGCCACAATAGTATGTCTGTGCCCTGGCTCCCAACTATACAGCCCTTTTTAGTAGTCTTTTTAATAGCACAGTTTCATTTTGTTCAGCAATCTTAGCTGTGACACCTTCCTCCTCCCTTTGTAGAGCTACCAGCGTTTTCAGCAAATGAAGAAGGGTCCAACAGATAATAGCTTTCTTCATTATCCTTCCRAAGGACTCCTGCTCTGGGGGTGAGGCAGTATATATATGATGGTGTAATTACAGACTGTATAATGTACGTTCCCCAGTAGGGGGCTATTGAGCACACAGCAGCCACAGCCTCCTGGCTCTCAGTTCTAATGCCGCAGTAGCATCTGGTGGCTGCAGGAGCAATTGCACACGCAAAAATTGTTTTTTTCCATTTCTTGCTTCATAGAGCCAGGAGGGGCACATCAGAGCTCCTGTTGTTTTGCACTCTCTGGTGCTAGAAATTGTCCTCTTGAGGTACAGTGCTAGAAAAGAGAATTGTCAAATTGTAGTGCACATTTATAGGATGTGCATTTGAATAATGCACACACACCTTAAAATTTAACCAAGCTGGAGTTTTCACAGGGAGAGTAATGAAGCTTTTCTTTGACCATGATGTAGCTTGCTCGGATACTTTTCAAGTCCCTGCTGCAAAGGATGGAAGGGTTGAATCATCTATATAGAGCAGTTATGAGTTGTTTGAGTTTTATCATAGCCAGTAACAGCCAGAAATGGCTGAAAATATGCTGCTGAAGCTTTACCTACTGCTATTGGGGACTAATGCTGGTGTGAAAAATGTCAAATGGACATAAGATCCCAACATTATAATAAAAAATGATCTTATGGAAAATATCTATAGATAGTGCAGCCAGCTCTACCYGTTGCAAAAATTTTCCCCTCTGCAGAGAAGAAGAAATTAGGAAAAGCAGTTTTCATGAGAAAAAAATAAAATCTTTTTCAGAAGAGAAGAGGTAATTTAAAATCAAAGGGGTTCTTACTTGCAGTGCTTTCAATAAGGCAGCAGAGCAGCTTTGCCTATATTGCCGGTATTATAAGCGAGAAGGTTGGAAACTGCAGAGATTATATGTGCATTCTGAAAATGCACAGTGGGCTTTTTGCTGCATAGCTAGCTGTAGCTGCTTTGTAGCTTAGCCTTAAAGCTCAGGAAAAGCTGTGGTCAAAACCTGTGTGCTGGGCTTAAGCATGCATGGCCCCACTTAGGCCTGATGTATAAGGCCTGTGTGAATGAGGGCTTGTGATTGCACTTACAGGCATGTCACACACTCAGCCTTTTCTCCTCTAGCTCTCCAGGGCACTTCTTTCCCCATGAAATGAGGGGAGGGTTTTGAGTCTGATCCTTAGAGGGGCTTCAGAGCCGTGCTTAAGTGGCAATATGGGCACAGATTACCCCAACTTTCCCATCCTGTTGTCGGCTTCTTCCACAATTTTCGAGTGAGAAATCTTGTCTGCACATACCCAAACCAGGAAGGCAAACAGATAAGCTGCACTAATGCAGTCATTAGATAGCAATAGTGAGGAGGAAATCCTGCAGTGTGGTTTTGTAAGTTAGCAGTTCCTAATTTCAGTATCTTTCTCCTGTTTTTTTTCTGTAAGTTAAGAGGGTCTTAACTAGGACATAACTGAGCCTTGCCTACTTTTTTTACCAAGCAGGCTATAAACTTTGATTGAAATTGCCTGTAATTTTAATAGTGCTGCATGCTGAGTTTGAGTTCAGACTGTGGCAGGGTGACTGTCTGACTCTGCTGTCCTGTCTGCTTTCTTGAGCTGCCTTCGATAGACACTGCATACTGTCTTGCTGCATGCTGTCAGCTGTGCTTGGTAGGCTTGGGGGAAAAAAAGCCTATTTGTCCTTGTGCATGTGACATCAACTCAAATAAATTAGATTTTCTGTGCTTGAAATACTGCTTTCTGCCTTAATATCACATTATTTTACAATTTAACAATTTGAACTGTGTTCTCTGGGGGCTTTAGTTAGTTCCATATAGGAAATGGGATAATGTTAAAATAAACTTTTTTTTGAGGGTCCTGTGCTCTTACTTTAATATCATGCCATTGAATAAAGGCCAAATATTTTTCAGTGATAGGCTATACAGGTCTTATTACAGGTTTAAAGCAGAAGGTTTAGGGTCTCCCTCAGCAGATGAAGAAAATGAACCTCTTTTTCTGTGTTATGCTATCTGTTGAATGTTCTCCAGTTTCAGAACACTTCGTGAATGCTGTTTTAGCTGTAGCAAAAAAAGTATCTGAGCTGTAACACAGTGATTAAACTGGAACAGATCACCTAGTGGCTTCCCAAAGGTCAGACTGAAAATTCAATTCGAAACAGAACCAAGAAGTATATTCTTAGGCCTAAGGGTTAAATCTAAACAATGTTATAGAAGAATGAGCCTTTATTCCCTGTTAGGACTCAATGCATTAGTTTCTCTGTTACTGCTACTAATTAACCCTTCTCGGATCTCAGTTTCCCATTCTGGGCTTTTAGTGCTTTGATTTTCAATCTCTCTTATCACCTCAAACATGGTCAGTTACAGAAGTGTATGACTTCTTATTCTCCCATGGGCATTATCGAAATTGCAGGTTTTTTAATACTGTAAGACTTTTAAAAAATATTGCTAAATATAGGGATATGTTCATTCAATGAGTTAGGGTCATTTAGGGTCATTCAACTTCAAAGGGTCAAAGATATTGTGCATGACAACTTCTCATTGAAAATAATAGTGGAGGAAGTTGTCAGACAGCTGGGCTCGCTTCTGCAACGAGTGGAGCAGGATGGCCACAGTGACTTTTTTGCTGAAGGACTGTGTGTGTTCAGTTGTCAGTGGATTCAAACTACCTTGTGCTGTCTGTGTAAGGAGTTATTTCTTCATATCCAACTGGAATACGTAAAGGCTGTAGCAGCTAGGCATACAGTGACAGGTTTATAAAAATGCATGWCATAGCAAGCGAAGGTTAAACAAGGATTTACAAACAAACAAAACACTTACAAACATCAGACTATTCTTTCTACTGATCCAGCATGCTCTACAGTGAGTTGATATTCACAGTAGTTATTTTAGCTCCAATATCATCATCAAAAATCTGAGTCTTTTGTGTGTTTATCTTAGGCTATTACCAAAAGGTACACAGCGATATAGTACATCTGGTACACCTTGGTCCATCTTACATTTTCTTGTTTTTCTTATCAAGGAAAAAGAACATGTGTTTCACTCCAGCAGTCATCTTGCTTGATGCTGGAATCCTGACTGTGCTGTGGTGAAAGGTTTCCATGGCTTTGCCTATCTGCCTGTTGCTTTTATTTCCTAGAAAAGTTACAATTTGTGCTTGTGAGTGAGAACACGTTGTAGTGGTTTTTATGGATCTGTGCTCAGAGATAAATGAAGAACATGATGARGAGAGAGTATTTCACATTTCCTGCCAAATAAGAGACGAGTTTGTCTGAGAGACAAATCCATTTTCCAGCAACCCATGTCCCAAATGTCTCAGTTCAAACCTTAGGCAGTTCTAAACCTTGACTGCTGGGAGTTGCAATAATGGACAGATTCAATAGAAACTTCTATTTTGAGTTTAAAGTGGAAAAACTACCTAAATTAAATGTTATGGATCAAATCCTCAGAGGCTGAAAAAAGGCTGTGCAGTTGTTTTCTCCTTTTTCTCCCCACTACCTGCCCCACCGTCCGCACCAACAAAGTTAAGTGTGTGTTTCTGCAGGGAAAGGTCATTTAACAGAGGTGCTACTCCATGTGAGGCAACCTCCACAGGAAGAACCCAGGGCTTTGTCTAGACTTTCTGCATATTTCTTGACATGAAAAAGAGTTGGCCTTTATTGCTTGCTTCATCTCATCCCTATGTTATGCTTGGATAAAGTCTCATCTGTGAGATACAAAGAGACTGTATGGAGATGGCTGTTTGTGCAGTGGAGCATGTAGYTGTTTCAGCTTCATGGTAATCTGAGAAAGTAGGTAAAAATCTTTGTAGTATGGAAAATGGCATGTAACTTTAGTGGGAAAAGTGAGCTACTGCTCATTGTCCCCTTTACATGTAACAAAGTAACTTGTACTTATCATTTCTTGTTACCCTTAGACTTCTTGTCACCCTGATATTAAGCCTATTATATGAATGAAATACGTTCAGTAAACTCAGGTCTGTTCTTAATGGAAAGTAATTCAAATGATGAGACATGTAATTGGTTATAACTTATTCTAATTGACATGTTTTTCCCAGGACTACTGCAGTGCTCAGATGGAGAGAGCGTGGATGTCATTAACCAGGGCAGGTGTGAGGGACGTCCCACTTTTGTATGTCCTGTTTTGTTTCCCTGTTCAGACGCATGATAACTTTCATCCAGATAAAATGTAGTTCGGGTTATATGCATATAAACACCTTCAGCATTAAAAACAGTCAGAAAATCCCTGCCTACCTTTAATTATATTGAATTTGAATGCTATTGTAGGCAATGCCAGCTAATGTGCTGACAGTAAGAATTAGGTGACACCACAGAGCATGTGTGTCTGCTGTGTTATTCAGGCAGTGGACACAGACTCCTTCCTTTCCAGGAGGCTGGCCTTATATCAGTACTTAATTATTACTATCTAGTCTTAGTGTAAGAAGTGGTATTGTATATTCTTTGAATTACCAGAAATGTGAAGCCCTTATATATGCAAGGGCAGGACGTAGAAAATTTCTTTCAAAAAGCACTACTTGTAGCAGTAAGAGTACATTGACGTTCTCCTTCTAGCCCACTATTGAAAAACTATCTTCAGATGATGGATTGCACTAATTTTCTGTGTTAACGGCCATCTGAAAACTGTATTGCCTTTAATTTATTTGAATATAAGAGAAAATATTTCTCTAAGTCAAGCAGACAAAGATAGACATTTATTCTGATAGAGTAGAAAGCTTTCATGAGCTTTAAATTTCTTTTTAAAAACTAACTACAATAACTGCAAATAACTGGGAAGACTGAAACTATTTTCCACCCTCTTCTTTAACTCCTGCCAAACTGCCAAAGACTGCAGTCACGYGTCAGACAATAATAAAAGGCATTTTCTTAATGGGAATCAGATATTGGTTTCATACTCAATAACAGTTAACAAGCAGAAAAATGTACAGGCTCCTGTTAAGCCATGCAGGTCAGAATTTTAATGATGTGTGTTTGTGCCTGGTCTTGAGTTTCTTAAAAGCATTTAGTGTTGTTGTTATGGTGCAACAAAAAGTTGAACATCACCTACTGTTTTCTGCCCCCCTCTCTGAAAGTCCCTGTCTGAATATTTAAAATGTATCTTAGTTCTCATGCTTTATGTATGCTTGCTATTAATTGAGGGGAAAATTTTTGTAGGCATTTAGTACAGCTTTTAGAACTGTTATTTTAATCCCGGTGAGTTTTCTTCATTTCGTGTGGTGGCAGATGCATTTTCTTCCAGACTGCATGCACAGCTTTTTATCTGCTGTAATGCTCTGGGTTTCAGCCATTTCCTTACTGCAAATGAATAATGAATAAGCTGTGGTTTGGAAGCTAATGGTTCAAGATGAAATCAGAAGCTCATTGCAACATGGATGATATTCATTTGTCATCTCCATGGAAACATCTATTTATCAAGACACTGCAGTTAAGACTGTAACAAGAAAGCAAGCAATTGTTGGAATGAAGGGCTTTTGCTGAGAAGCAGTTTTAACAAACATAAATGATAGAATTACACAGGAATGCAGCATTATTTTTGAAATGGGATTTTTTTCAAGAATACATAAATCTTTAACCTCGAGGGATATGGATTTCAATTTATTTTTAAAAATTAGAAAAATAGCAGTAGAATGAGCAACAAAAGGTGCAGCTATCCTGGCAGATCTTATTTTCACCTGTTGTGGTCCATGTGCCCAAGACCACATGGTAATTTCAGGCCTACAGGCTTGCATGTCTCCTTTGCATCCAAAGCATGGCTGCCTGTCCCCCTGCATGTAATATGCCAGCTGTACACTTAACTGGTTTAACTGCTAGCGCTGTTTAACAGTAGAAAGAATTTTCTGCAAGTGAGGACAATTGATGATAGAGTAAAATTATTTCCAAGTTGTCCCTGATAGAGATTGGGTTAAATCCTTTAATTCTGTAAATGGAAAATAAGGGGCTTGCAGTGCAAAGGTCCACTAGAGTGTCTTTCCTCAGGACTGGTTTCCTATTTGTTCTCTCATGCAATTTATGCTGTTCTTATTTAAATAATAATAGTGCAAGCACCAATCTTAAAATATTATTTAATATGTCATTCCATAACAAGCTTAATTATTTAGTTTTATGGATGCAATGCGATGGCCTCTATATATATATATATATATCTTTAGTACTCTTAAACCTTTAACTGAATGTTGGCAGGTAAGCTCTGAACTTTAGAGAGGCAACATTGAAGGAACATTGAAGGCTTGTTATCCAGCATTTGTGTATGGCGTGTTTCAGCTTTTTGAGGCAGGTGAGGGGAACTACCCTGAGCTAGTACTACTGTTTTCCAAGAATGTTGCATGTCCTCACTGGGGCAAGTGATGTAGTTCTAGAAGGGAAAACAGTTTTTGTCTTTTTCAGAGTTTAAGACCAATGCTTCCACAGCTAGGTGAAGTAGAGTTATCATTCTTCCTAGTGAAGAAAACCAGGCATAGTTTGGCTTCTGGCAGTAAGGTTAATCAGGACAGGTAGCTTTGCGATTTAATGTCCAGGAGGATGGTCATGAATTTGTTCACAGGGCATAGGGAGAACTGAGATGAACTGGTGGTGATGAGGATTGTCTCCTGTAAATTATGGAGACATAATCTGTTTTGTTGTTAATTTTTATTTCACTTTTCTGTAAGAAACTGACTTACACTGAGGTTGGGTTTTTTATTTTTTGCTTTTTTGAAAGAATGAGCTATTTAGGAACAGGATGTTAGTCACCTTCAAGAGCTTTTTGCTTCTAAACTCTATGAAGGCAGCTAATTATCCTTTATAATTAGTTTCAAAAATAAGTTAAAGAAAAAAATTTGCAATTTGGACTTGCTTTTGCAGAATGCTTACCATGTCTGTGGCAATTCCACAAATTAAACATGTGCTTGCATTCTAGCATATTAGCAGGCTTCGTGACTTACAGATACCAGTGCTGATACCAATGGTACTGTTTACTGGTTACACACAGTATGCGTATGCCTGGATTGATAGCCGCTGGCCATGATAATTATCTTCTCCCGTAGTGCTTCTTGTCCCATGTTACTCTAGAGATGGAAGATCCTTCAGTAGGACCTGATTGTTAGCTCAGATTGTCAGAGCAGCTGACCTCTCCTGGAACCTCTCAAAGGAAAAATGTTCTTGCTCTACTGAAAAGTGTAAAACAGAAGATGAGGAGAAGTAAGTGGAGAGAAAATAGCATAGGAAGAAGGCAAATGAGGCAGCTCACAGCACAGAAAAAAAAAAAAAAGCAAGAGAGTGGTGACAGGAGAAAGTGAACTGAAGGAAAAAATGGGAGAAGTGAATCACAAATTTTACATTGTAAGAATGCTGGTAATTGTTCATAGATGAGCAGAGTTTTCAGAAAAACAAGCTCATGCATTTGGAAACAGCAGAAAGGGAGAATGCTTTCCTCCTGGGTAGAAACAGTAGATTTCTCAGTTTGGGGAAAATAAAAGTCATTGATCTTGGGAGTTCTGAACTGAAAACTCTCTTGAGGATGTGAGACAGTTCATTTATGATCCTTGAATGACTTCTGTGCTTTACTTTCCCTTTGAGCCTGTCTGGGTATAGAGATGCTGATTATTAAACACTGGTCTCTTTTGGGGGGAGTGTTAAACAACGAAAAATCGGTGGTTCCTGAAATTTCTTCAAAAAGGAAGCTGAAATGACTGCATTGTAATACTCGCCTGCCATTCAGTGAGCAAACTAATGATTCGGGTTTTGTTAAGTCGCAGCTCCACCGTGTGTGTAAATGGGACATTACAACACAGGGGAACAGGCTGCTTTAGCCAAACAGTGCTTCGTCGGATGGCTGTGCTGCTTCTGCCCTGATGAGCAACCCCATGAGATTGCTTACTTTCCTAGCCATTTTCATGTACAATATATGCGTGCATGTGCGTTTTTTTGACATAATATTATAAAATATAAATGTAACGAGTATCACTGCTTTCAAGTAAACATTTGATTTATTTAACATTAAACTTTAACATTATTAGCCTTTTGACAGGAAGTAAATTCATGGTAAACAAGGCAAGTTCTTCAGATGTTACTGAGATCAGGTCAAGTATGCAAAATGTTTGAAGTCTACACTGGATAATTAAAGATTTAGTGAAAACCAGTGGAGCCACTTCAGATGGACAATGAACTATTTGGTCTCATTTAGAAACAGTGCTCATTTCCCTGAATATTCACGGTGACTTAGTAGCTAACTCAAGACTGCAGTTAGAATGCCAGTTCCTTCTCAAGAGTGAATTCATTCTGAAGTGGCCTGCTAATTAACTCACTAAAGCAGGCAGTTGCTTTTGCATGGGAAATATTTTAGAAGATGCCCTGGGTAGTAATTTACAGAGCTTTACGTTCTTCTAAGCATTTGAGTTGGTTGAGGCATTGTGCCATTCTAAACAGTGAATGTTTTCTCCCGTCTAGCATGGGAATGTTTTTCCTGCAACATTTGGGTCACTAAAAAGAAATTAATACAGTACTTAGGATGATCAAGTTTCTGTTTGCAGAGGTGAGTTCTAGTGGTGTCTGGAAGGTCTCTAGATGTTTCTTATGAATCTCTACTAGTGCTCTCTTCTTTTTCCATTGCTGTGTCTCCCTTTTCTCCTCTCCTGCACCAATTTCCAGATTTAGGAAATTTTGAGACAAGCAGAGATGTCAGGTAAAGGCATTTATGAAGGCTGACTAGTAAAGTTGGTATTTACTGAGATGCTTACTGAGAGGCTATGTCCCACAGTCAGCAGAGTGAGATATTTCTTGAAGGTAATTCAAAGCACTTACAGTTTTGCTTCTGCTCTGAACCACCTTTTTAGGTCTGTCTTGCCATTGAAGAAATTAACTTTTGTGAATACGTTCTCCTCTCTGTGTGTGATAGTAGGGGGAAAAATATTTATTTTTTTATAAATTAGTTTTAAAGGAATACTACTACCTAGCTATGCCCAAATCATATATTACCAAGTAAAAAGACCTAGAACACTTGTTTCTGAGTCCTGACAGTGGCCTTATACAGATGCATCACTTCCATGGTAACCTCTTTTTGAGTCCTAATGAGAGTTTATTCTGTGTTCCTGTAGCTTATTTCTATACCAAGTTACTGCTTTTAAATAGACAACAAGACTCTTGTATGCTTTCAGGATCTTTTTTATTACAAGAAAGGATAACATGCTGGCTACCTCTTGGCTTCTGCAAAGAGAAATTATACTAAATGCTAATCATCCTGGATAAAAGGCAAAAGGCTGCCTCTATAAAAATGAGAATGGATGGAAAGAAGTACYTTTTGGGGTGGAAAGAATTAATTCCGGTTTAAATGGTGAGGAGAACTCAAGTAAGGGGGCATGTGTGGGGTCTTTTTCATCTAAGTGACTTCGTTGCTTGTTATAAATTGGTAGAAAATTGTAATTATGTAGTTGATACAAAACAAATACATTTTATATACATTGCTGCCTAACTTACTTCAAGAAGAATAATCATGCACAGTGTTCCTTAGCAATTATGGACTTGACAGTGCTATGCAAGTGTAGTTATGATATATATTCCTCTGTGTTCATCTTCCCTTTTTTTCTATTTTTTTTAAGCAACATAAGGACTTAAACTTTGGCTTCCAATAGCAAGCTGTTATTGTAGTATCTCTCAAAATAGCAAAGCATCTCATATTTCTTCTAAAGCGTAACCTGTGCTTGCTGAAAGTAATTAATAGCATTTCCAAACTAGTGAAGTCAGTCTGAATAATTGGAGCCTTGCCATGAATTTAAGTGAGAGTACTTATCCCCATCACATGCCTAATGTTTGTGAATATCGTTCAAGGACTCCTTGAAGAGTCCCAGCACTAGGAGTAGCTTGTAATTACTTCCATCCCCATCAGAGTGTGTCGCCATCTGTGGACTGTATAGCTGGTTCCTTCTTGCTGCTTTTGTCCAACTTGATAAATCTTTTTTTTTTTTTTTTGATTCTGCATAAATGAAACAGCTTCAACAGCCAGTGTGGCCAGAGCTCCATCCTTGTTAGGTGGTTAAGATAAGTACCATGTTCCCTCTTTTTTCTGAACTGTCAAACCAGTTATTTTACTTTCTGGGTTAACAAAAGGATATTTTAAAAATAATAATAATAATTAAAAATAACATGCAAGCATAGGAGGGAAATTCAGGCTATGACTCTATTTCACAGACATGCCCAAACTTAGAAGAGATAACTAGTTTGGACAAACCTTCATCTGATTTTTTCCATATAGGCTGACATTTTATGGTTCATTATGCTGGCAATTACAAATTGTATCCTGGGATCTTTAGATCTGTTGATCTTTTGATATTGGTACATGTTGAATGTGTAGGGAAATGTATATGGATATAACTCAGTTTGCTGAATTCTTCTTCTGGAACCAAATACTTAATTTCTGGGTAGCGCTCATAACAGCTATCCTTCTATGGATCTGGCCCTCTATGCTAAAGAAAAGCATCAGTGAGTGAAATGGAAAAGAAATTCGAAAACACAGCAGGATGTTATCACAGTTGAAATCGCTTTTAGTGCAAATTTCCTTTCCCAACACCCAACATGGTGCTGTTTTCTGTTATTCTGTCTTTCTCTCTCTAACGTATTTGGGCCAAATAGTGTCCTCAATTACAAATGCAGCAGAGCCTTCTAAATTTTGTAGCCTGACTTCTTTCACGTTTCTTTACCATATCATTCCCCCAAAGATGTAAGATCACAGAAGTAAATTATTTTGAGCTGAAAGCTGTTAAGTTTGAGTTCATAATAGGTAGTAGAATCAGAACATAGATGATATATGTCAAGAGACAAAAGATTGTAAGGTTTTKTAAGGACAACAAAAGTGCTGAATGATTTGCTGAAGTTCCTGTGCCTCCAGTTCAACAAGCAGTTATTTGCCTGCAGTGCTTGAGCCCCAACTGCTTGATCTTTTTGTTTTCACTTGATTTTTGAGTCAGTTATTCTTCAAATGTGTGTTAAATTGCATATAATTTGCAAATGCATCTGGGAAATATTTTTGGTACAACTACTGCATATAAGGAACACTGCACTGCCAGCAGGGTTATGCATCTGCATCAGAACATCAGTTTAATGCATCTTATTATGTCTAAAAGAACCAACACACTTCCAAATTCCTTTGGCATTTCTTGTGTTTCCACATTTTTCCTCTAAGCTATGTTGCAGCTTCTACTAAAGTCACCCTAACGGTGCACGGATGAGGATGAATTTTCTCTAGTAATTAAGCTTGAATGCAACACTGTGTGCTTGTTGAATCTATAAATATGCAGCCATCAGGTCAATGATGAATGCAGCAGGGTTGTATGTCAGCCAAGTATTTTCCTTTATATTTTTTTAGCCAACAAGTATATTTTAATGATCTTGTTATTGTTACTAATATATTTTAACAATTTTAACTTCAAAATTAACAACTCAGTATCTGTCTTTAATAAAGGTACCTCCTTTCACAGTGTACTGTTTACAATTTAAATACTGAAAAAAATACTTTTCTTGCAAGAGGAAGGTTCTTGAAGGAATAGTTTTCTGAGTCATCTCAGTGGCACTTCTCTTCCTTCTGATGTACTTGAGAGAGCTCCTCTTGATCCCTCTACCTCCTGTTGTTATCCTAATTTATTCTGTTTTTTGCTGACCTGAATTTATTTTAAACATTAACTGACTCTAGGTATTTTTGTTTAGCTACCTCTCTGCAGGTTTCTTCTTAATTCTCAAATCTTTGAATAGTCGGTTGTGACTATATCACTGCTTGCAAAATCCTTTTTCCAAGTGTCAGTCTGGTTTTTGGGGGGGGGTGTTGCTTTGATATCACATATAATTCTGAAAGTTCGTGTCACATTCATGGATTTATAAACTGCTGATTTTTTACTTGCTGGATTTCTTAATGTCCCAGAACTTGCTGTACTGAAAGGTTTACAGAATAAAGCAATAGTCAGTGTTCTAATAAGAAAGATTTACTTAACAATGTAATCTCCACGTTCAGTGTGCTTTGGGAATATGAACTGTTGCAAATACTCTCTCTTAATAGTAAAGACCTGGCTTTGTCTACTTTATAAGGAGGAAACTGTCTTGCTGAAGATGACAGTGGGAAATCACAGAGCTGGAATTAGCACTCCAGATTTTGGTGATTATTGTTCCTGTCTGCTGTTAAGGGATCTGACAGATATGACTATACCAGCTTTTATTTTTCATTTTCTGTATCCAGATTCAGCACCACTTTCTTTATCCTTAAGCCTGCACTCATTCACATTGTAAATAGTTTTTTAAAGTTAGATTCTCTCTGCACATTTCCTGCCTTTTGTCATTTTGTCCTAAGGAACCAAAGCCCAATGATAATGACTTTCCAGTTACAAGAATCATCCCACCATTCCAGTCATGGATTAAAAATCTAGACTCTCATTTCATTGCTTAGTAATTTTTCTGAAGGACACGGTCTCTCTTAATGGAATTGCCTTGAATTTGCAGCATTTACTAGTGAGACAAATTCCCTGATTAATTCCCCAAGAAATGCTCTTGGTGAAGCATATCATTTGAATGGTGGCATTGTTAGATTGATACTTATATATTAATATTAATGTTTATTTTACATGTTCTCTATCCATCTTGTTAACATCTGTTGTAATAATGGAAACTATTGCCAAATAGTTTAAAGAGTGATGGTGATGAGATAGCGTGCATCTGAATGTCTGTTTGGATTGCACTTTAGATTTATTGTCCACATTCTGCATTTGGAAGAAAGAGAAGCTCTCAATTTTCACTTTTTGAGAGCATAAAAAGCTTAACTAGTTGGATCATATGATCTGGTTATTGAAAGGATTGCTATTATTGTTCAGCCCAAATGACCCTCTGGAATTTGAAGAAGGTGTTCAGCCATTCAAGGTTTTGCATTTTCTGCTATTTTATTGCCCTTATCGTTACATGAAATGCTACATTATCAGCATACTTATGTTGTTATTGTACTGGTTCCAGCTGCAGTGTGCAATGACTTGTTGAAACCTTGACGTCTGTTTTCCCTTTTCCTCCTTTTTTTTTAGAAGTCAACCATGTCGCTCTTTTTCAGTGTTGCATGCTGAGCTTTAACTTAGCATGTGTATCTAGCCAAAAGGCATCATACATCTCAGCTATATTCCAGACAGTGTAAGATGGAGTGATGTCCTGAATGCTTTTTATTAATGCTTATGCCTGAAAGAAATGCATTTTACAGCATTATCACCAGAGTCCACCATTATTCAATAAGCTAACATTAGAACATTGTATCATGGACATTAAGGTGATGCCTGCATTGTAGCACTGGAATTTTGGAATTAAAATGTTTTTAAAGAAGGAAAAATAAATATCCCATCTCAAAATGTTTTTCTGTACCTATATGTTATTGCATAGTCTGTCTGCTATTTGAATCACTGGTTGAAATCTGGTTCTGCTGCAGGAACAAGGCATGATAGATTTGGCTCAGATATTATAGCTTTTACAAATTCCATGTTTTTACCTGTTTCTGCAGTGCTCTCTTTCTCTCACAAGAACAAAAAAGCCAGAAGTATTCTCACATCCAACAAAGGCATACTGTGAAGCAGATTGATTTGAATCCAAAGATTAGATGAAATTAAAGGAAATCTTTGTTTGGGGGAGGCTTTCCAGAAACTGCCTTCTTCAATGCCAACAGGTGGACCTGATGACATGGTAGTCTAACTTTGATGCTTTCATAATGGTGTATATATTATAAGTTTAACGTTATATTATAAGTTTAACCTTTTCTTTTATTGGTCAGTGATGTATATAATACAACTTCAGTTTTAGAGAGGTTTGCAGTATCTAAAGCAAAATCGCAAATACAAGATTTCCATCTGGCTTTGGATCCAGATGAATAGTAAATTTTATCTAGACTGCCTCAGACCGCTGTCTCCCACGTTTCTGAGGAAGACCATGTGATCTCCCTGTGTCTCAAAGAGTGACTGCAGCTTGCTGCCACAATTCCCAACTGGAAAGGTAGAGAACAGCATCTGGCTAGCCAAAAGCAGAGCAGGAACTAGTTTACAGCTTCCTGCTGAGCAGAACTTCACAAAAATAAGCAGACTGCTAGAAAATTATATAGTGGACCTTGGTAAGGAATGAAACAAGTATTTCTACTCTAAAAGTTAATTCAAGAAATTATACTTGTCTTATCATACGTTTGGTAGACTTCTTAATTTTTCATTAGTAAAATGGAAATAACAGTATTGCACACTTTAGGTAAAAACGAGAGCCTCTAGTTATAAGATGCTATTGAGTTCGAGGACTAAATACCAATCACAATGCTTTACTGACATGTAGATGCTTGGAAAAAGTAGACTTGGAGAAATATTCATTGCATATACTTTATTTTTGAGACATATGAATAAAATCCAAGTCTTCAAGGTTTTGGGAAAAATACATTAAAACTTCTTCAGAAATAGCAGATCCACTAATGCTTTATGAAGAAACAAGCCAATGTAATTCACTTATTAAATATAGTCAGCATGACTGAGTAAAATGTGTTATTTCTTCTAGCACCAAAAGGTTACCCTGAAAAATATTTTTATCTTTACTTTAAAAAGACATTTTCTTCTTACCTCAAAACCTGTCATTCTAATTTCCAGAAATTGGCACCTGACTGCATTTTTCTTCTGAATGAATTCAGTTAAACTAACTGGTCTCTGCCCCCTCATATGCCTGCTCTAAGCGACTAAAAGGATAGGATTAAATCATCTGCTAAAATTTCTCATGAAATGTGAACAATGATAATTCTTGATTGTTCATTCTTGCTTATTTTAGGAACTTTATACACAGACAGATGAATCTAGTCCAGTGCTCTGCTGTTGATTGCAAACATAATAAAGCAATTGATTTTCATTTCTGAATCTATCTGGTAAAGTAGTCTAAAGAGTAATACTATTCAAACCAATAAAAAATAGCATTTTTGCTTGTAAACTGATTAAGTGGTGATAGAAATGACCTTCAAATTGTAGGCTTGTCATTTATGAGAGGTTTTTTCATACAATAGCCTTCTTCAGCCAATGAGCTCTCAAGAGTGACTGCTTTTTGAAGAATGCTTTGACAAGCGCTTAAGATGGTTTAAGAGACTGCTCTAAGACCAGCAGCTTTTGTTCAAGTCCAGTTGCAGAAGCACAGTGATTTGAATGGTAAATAAATAAATAAAAGTAAGCACCATCTTGGCGCAGAGGATATTAGCTATATTGCTGTAAGTGGATGAACATTCAGCCAGCAAGCTGAATGAAGAATGAATTTGTCATTCATTAAAACATGAATAACTTGTTCTGTGCTTAATATTGCTGTTCCTGAGTATTTAGTGGTAGAATTCAGTAATAAATCATGAATCAAACTAAATAACCCACAGAGGCCTGATATTGCATTTATCTTTTTCCAGAATAGCTTTTGTAGCTGTGTATATTGTTTCCCTCACACACACGTTTTCTGAAATTCAGATACTTTTCAGCCAAAGTCCACAAAGYTGTTGAATATAACAACATGTTTTTCCTGGAAATAATTGTAATGTGTTCTTGTTTTATTTACCCAGTCTTTTAAACTATTTTAGTACCTCTGACAAGGCCATATTCAAGCACCCATATTCAAAGAAATTTTATTTTGGTAAGTAATCACAAATTTAAGTTATAATATTTCCTGGTTAATAGAATTACGTGAGTACACTATTTATTGTTAAAATAATTGCCATCTCATTGGAAAAAAAAAAGAGGGCTGTAGACAATGTTGTTCCATACTTTGTGTGTGTGACCACTAAATGGTAGTGTTGTATTGCAGCTGAAGCAGGAGAATGTATGAATATGGCAAATAAAAAAGTTAATCCAAATGTAGAATTCTACCATAAGAATCTCAACTGCGTTTTCATTGGCCCATTAATTATGCCTTTTGCTGTTAAATCAGCTATTCTTTCAATGTTGGATTGTACTGAAAAACTATCCTCTGTTTAACACTAATTTATTTAAAATAGGTGTGTGTGGGGGGGTTTCCTCTCTGTCCTTTTGCAAGCTTTGTTCTTCTATTTGAAATTTCAGTTACAAGCATACTAATTAACTATGCAATTGCAGAAGATTAGGAGGATCGTATTTTATGGTGCCTTGCAAGATTTGGTTTCCTTCAGTGCGAAAGAAAACTAGTTGATGTGGCCAAGCAGTTAGTTATTCAGGAGGAATGTTTTGTTGACCTGTACATATGACATTTATGAGCAAGATTGTCTGGGCTCTGTGGCTGTGAAGTTGTCTCCCAGTTAACTGTGGTGTAGGAATATGCATTGCATATTTGACAGGGAAAAAGAATGCTTTGGAAGGCACTTGTGACAGATGGATGTCCTGCTTCTTAATCCAGCTGGAGTTCTAAACACTGAAGGTTCATTTTCCTGTTTCTTTGCCAAAAACCTTGTTTAGAAATTGTTGCAGTCTTTGGATTACTTAGAAGTATGCTTGTCTGCTAGCTTGCCTGAGAAATCTATCCACTAATGTAGTTTTATAGTTTTAAAGTCAATTAAAATATTATAAATAATAAGTAATATTATGATAAAATAATAAAAAACATTTTTGAGATAACACCTCACACCTTTTGAGATAACATCTGGTGTTGGCTTTTTATGGATCTGAGAATAGTTCTGACTTCTACAACAGCAGACTTCTGTAGCAGCTGCTGCTTCCAGTAGGTGCTTTGAGCAGAGCTGCTGGTGGAAGAGAGCGTTCATCTTTACTAGCCTGTCCTTTTCTCAGTACCAAGGCAAGAGGTAATATCAYTTGATCACACTCTTTGTGTCACACTGTGGCAGACAGTAGAAGACATGCAGCAACCTTTCCCTTGCTTTCTGCCAGTACCTCCGTCTGCCAAGAAAATGCTATGGACCACCTGTCAGACCACACAGCGATAGGGTACAGCTGTGATTCAGAGCTTGAAGCAAATGTCCATCTTTCTGTTGACTCTAAGGGGGATTTGGATCAAGCACTATGTGACCTTTTGTACACTGTAGTTGTTACTTGTTTGTTACTGTTTGTGATTTGCTAGATACTTCAAAGTGGTTTAAGGAGTAGCCAATGCCACAAGGTACGTCCAGTCAAAAGATAGGGTATACCTGGCTGGAAATACAAATTCTCATTTTGTAGGAAATGCCAAACAATAAAATTTTGAAGCTCCAAAAGAAGCAGAATTAAAACTTACTATTCTGATTTTTTTTAACCATTTTCAATCCTGGGATGTTACATTGGAGTTGTATAAGTTGTGGGACCCTGTGTATGAGTAACCATGTAAACAGGTACTGGTGTGATGTTCTTAATGCAATGCTCTTCATCAATTCATCTCTTGTAATACTACTTAATAAAATCTCTGTAGCACACAAACTTTGGATTCTGACTAAACAGTGGCACCTGTCAATAAGGTGGGGAAGTGAAGTGCCCAAAAAAGAAGATAAGTCAGTTTGTGGATAACTCAAGACCTGTCTTGAATGTATATTGGCAACCAAATGAAAACCAAATAAAAAGATAAAATGCATTAAGTGTGATGGAGAATTATTACTTGCTATATAAACTGCACAAATCTGTACAGAGGTATGTAGAATAGACACTCTTGAGAAAAATACAACAGTAACAGAAAAGGGTCTGAGGAATGTCATGAGCATGACTGACTAGGTCACGGAAGGCTTCAGTCTTTTGAGCTTCTCTTCACATGTTTATTTTAGAGGAAGACAAATTATAGGTAGTAAAAAAAAGAATTATCTAGAGACCAGTAGACAGAACTGCCTCACAACATAATACAGGAGTTGTTCAATAAAATTGATGGCAATAAATCAAAACTGAAACAACTTTTCATCTTGTGCACAGGTACTCGTTGACACTGAGTGTGGTACTGATTGACAACATCTATGGTTAAGGCTAAGATATTAGAGAAAATTAGAAAACAGAGAAATTATTGAAACTCTASTGAGAGTTCTGCTGTTGTATATAGATAGCATGGACATACAATGCACTCCAGTTTTACAAGGGCAAAAGCTCATGTACTTTATTGGTCTTCAACTGTTAGCAATGGAAGCTAGTAAAGGAGTTCATTCATCTCATGTCTAGCAGCTGCAAGATCTGAGATATCCCTCTGAAACACCTACTTTGGTTGAGCTGGAATGGTACAAGGCAAGAATTAGTAGTTTAAGGAAAAGAGGTTTCTGTGATCTCTACAAGAGAATATTGAGTTAAGTTTTTGATATTAGTAACAAAGTGTTTGAGACCTCTGGTAGAAACGGAGTAAAGGGACAAAGTAGCATCCAAAATTTAGAGTGTAAGGACAAAAAGGGACATACTAAGACTATGGACTTGGCAAGTCAGTAGAGTTTTCTGGATTACATTGTAGGCTCTGAAGTTGGAAAGACAGAATGTGATGGAGTTTTCTAATTAGTGTCATCAAGGACATAGCTTAGAATAAGAGGAAAGGGGCCAAAGTCTAAACATGCTAGAAATGACAGAGTGGGAATAAGATGAGGAAATTGAAACTGCCAAGAAATGCATTGATTGCACAGTCCTTGCAAGTAGGAGAATAACTAAATATAGTCCTGTCAAACCAATAGGGAGATTTTCAAAGAAAATGAAGTGGCATAAATGTGGATGTAAATTGGAGTTATGATGAGAATGAGGAAAAAGCATTTCAAAAAGAGACTGCTCTTGCAGTTGCAAATACTGTCCTTAGTACAGTGATGGAGAGAAAAAGAGCTACAAGTTATTGCCTGTGGTGCTCTCTAGAGGGTGCTGAAGAGGAGGATGTGGGAAGAGAATTACAGTGTATTGGCAGAGAGTGTTGTGCCAAGGGCATACTGAGAATGGAAAGAGCATGCTCAAAGAAATCATATGCAGRAAGAAAATAGAGTTTGGTAAAAGAAGAGATAGGAGTTGTCTTGGGCAGGAAATATTGTTGTGATGTGTGGTGTATAGAGCTGAGTTTGGAAGAGGGAACAGTAGTGTTTTAATTTAGAGGTAACTGCAAGAACAGAGATCAGTACTGGAGACTTCCTGAAGTGAAAGGTGCAGAGGGAAATAAAACTTCAGTACACTGCAAGGTTTAAATAGTGGAGTGAGGGGACCAAAGAAGCAATGAGTTGTTAGAGAATCGAATGAGGGCAGAAAGTTTATATTTGATGCTGGAATAGATGTAGATGAAAGAAAGAGATGCCCATCCTAGGCTTGGTGACTCTTTACCTGCATCTTTCCTGTTTCCCACATAAATGTATGTTACCTTTCTCCACATTAGCTAGTCAATGCAATTGTGCATTGCTGCAACTGTCAGAGGAAAATAACATTTGCAGAGGAGTCATTACTGGGTGTGGATAGGAGCCATATTCTCACTGTTCTTATCCTGTCTCCCGTGAAGCAATTTCTGACAAGAGGAGTTTGAACTCTCCATGTTAGTGGTTCCCACAGAGAAACCTTTCAGGAAACTGTCAATATTAGTGCTTCTCAACATTGCATTCATGCATAAGCCCAAGAGTTGACTGTTGGGGAATATTTAGTAAGAACTCCTGCCATAATTAAAATCCATAACAAAGAATGTGGTTTATGAAACTGTCCTTAGTCCAACAAAGCAATTTTGGGTCTCACCAAATGTTTCAGGCTCAGGTATAGTATTTCCAGTGCATTAGAGCTGCCAAGTTTCTATTAGTTTCTATTATCTATCTTTAATAATAGAACTTGAATTTTAGAGGGTTAATTTGAAAGTTTTTAAAAAGATTTTTCAGAAATTTTACATATTCCTCAAAAAGAAGGTGATGACAGTTGCAAAACCTGGGATCTTAATTTAAATAGATTTTCTTTTAAATATGACACCATTTAGTGCAACACAGAAAAACAAAATGGGGGATATTACAGTTGGTATATAAAGCATAGCATAGAAAGGGTTTCTTGTCCTTATGAAAATCCCTTACTAATCAAGACAGAAATGCCTGTTTTGATTGAGAAAAATAAATACTTTATTCMTAGTAATTTATTTGCCAAGTCTTAGCTGGATGAAGATTATAAAGGCTGAGTTGTATATAGCACAAAATGGATGTTAATGAATACAGAAGTTGTAGAAGTAACCTGGTATTACATGTTCAGGAATTCAATGAATCGGGTAGCCTCTGTAATTGTGACAGATGGAACAAAATGAAGAGATGTCAGTTCTGAGTAGGTGTCGATCAACAGGCAGCTCTGGCTGCAACATGTGCTTGTGGTGCAGCACTGCTCCTGGATTTGGGGAGGCTTGCTTGCTTTTGGTCGGCTCCTGTGAGAAAGCAGGCTAGCAAGCTAGTTCTGCTGAGTTTGAGCATTAAAATTCATATGTTTCTGACTGCTGGTTATAGTGATGCTGCCTTGTGTTCCTCTAATGGGGGGTGTGAGATGTGCTATTTCAGAGTCATTAGTCTGATATGTGGCCTCACAAGCCAGTTGGTAAAGACAGTATTGCTATGTAGCTTCTGCCAACTTGAACCCCTACGGTAACATCTCCTCTTCATTTACAGAGGGCACTCTTGTAATGAGAATCTCATGATAAAATGCTCTCCTTCACTGGAAAGCTCTCACAGTTTGATGATGCAGTTGTCACCATGGAGATTTCATTTCAAGAGAAAAGAAGGCATTTGGTGCTGTTCAGCTTCAGAAATATGTAGCAGATACCTTCCAATGCCTTTGGCTAAACCACCACCTTAGGAAATAACTTGGACCAGAAGCTAAGATAGGAAGTACATATATGCTGATGATAAATTATATTTTTTGTAGATAACTGGATCTCAAGAGGTAGCATGTGCGTAATGACAGATAAATGTGAAAGGGCATGAATAAAAGACTCAGCGCCTGAGCCAACAGGAAGGGAAATAGACTTCCYTTAAATGTGAGGAAAAATATTCAAATGTGATACTCTGTGAATTTCTGTTGAGGTCTATTTCCTTTTTATCAGAAAAGATGTTTCTCCCTATTATCCCATTGCTCACATAGCATGGAGCAGGCTGAGTTTCCTCCCATATATTTAAGGAAAAAAAGTTTTTGATAGCAAATTTATTTAGAAATAATGTTTTTTTTTTCCTTTCCCCTTCCTGAAAGCCTCACTGATTGTTTGGATTTCTCATTTCACAATAATGACCTAAAAAGCAGTTACACCAATATGTGATGATTCATTTCTGATTTTAATGAAGACATGAAGTCATCTAGAATGAGTAACAGTTGGTTATTTTACTGGTCTTTCCATGGCACAGCCTGCTAAGGGAAGTTATGTGGAGTGAGGCATATATTACAAAACTGAACAAAGCATTGACAAATGTAATGAAGGAAGCAGCCCTGTACTGGCTGGGAGATGAATGTARTAGTGTAAGAGAGCTTCTGTTCCTGTAACTGTAGTAGATTATGAGGTTAAACAAGACTGTGTAATACCTATACAAATTGTTGTGTGAATTTATAAGCATTCAGGAAAATATGTATCTATCACAAAACTTCTTACTGACTGCCAGTAGTAGATGGCAATAAAGTAACCTCAGGATCTAATCTAAGAGATGTTCCTCCATGAAGCAGGAGTAGGAAAATGTAGGAAGTAGGTTCTGCAAAAGTGGCAGTACGTGTTAGGCTGGTTAGAAGGAAGATAGAGGGGAAACTATAAAGATCAGTTAAAATCCTTACTCAAGGAGGGTTTTTATTTTATATGGAAAACAGACAGAGTAAAAAAAACAGAAAAAAATAGAACAGAGATAAAGTGAGCTTCTTTGACAGATGAAGAACTAGAGACCTGCCCGGGAATTAAATATTAAGGCTGAGTGAGCCAAAAGTAGCAGAAACATGAAAAAAACTCTATAATAAAACTTAGAAAATGACAGTTTTATAATGTTGCCCACCCTCTAGAACAAAAAATTAATGAGTCAGCATCCTAAAATCATGAGTCATTTAAACACTGAGTTTTTTCCAAGAATAAAGATTTTTTTAAAAATCTTTTTAACTTTAACAGGAATTATAATCTAACACAACATGTGATTGTTTCAGGTTCAAAAATGCTACTCTAAATTCACATTAAATCCTCCCAAATGGCAGGACTAAGTCTGAAGGGCACTTGCCATTGGATCTCTCTGTGTCCCTCTCCACTGGGCTTCTCTTTCCCCATCAGCTTCTTTCTCTTTCTCTGTCACCCTCTGTACATACTCTCCCTCCCGTGCAACTCACGTCTCTTACATTCACTGTCCTTTATTCCTCATGTTTTCCTTTTGCTACTTTTCATCTCTCTCTTTCTTTTTAGAAAACTCTTTACCCATTTGCCATTTGAGTTCTCCTTACATCCTTCTGGATCTTTCTTGTTTTCCCCTTCATTTCTTTGTCCTCACTTTTCTTTCCAGCTTTCTAGCAACCCACAACTGTGCTGCCTCAGGGCAGCTCAGCTTGAGATTTTCTCATTGCTCATCCAAAATAGCTTTCAGCTTTATGACTCTAATTAAGTTGTTATTACTAAAAGAAGACAAACACACATAGCATTCCCCCTTTCTTTCCCTCCACCAACCCAGCATCATGAAAATTGTAATAAAAACATGAGAGTTAGTAATGCTGGTGATACTGTGTTATGAGCTATTTATGAACCATAGGAACATTTGAATTTCTGATTCATTTTTATTCAAAATTTTCAGTCAGTATTAACTAGATACCTGGCCAACTTTAGAACAATAGGAGTGTATTCAGTTTGCTGTGATGGAGAGGACGTATGCAAAAAGTTTTGGTCTGTTCCGTGTTTTTTTGTGTTTGTTTTAAAGCATGAATTCAAAAAGGTCTCTTTCCCCACTACAGTCAGAATATAACCATTATAAGAGGTGATTCCATCCATAGCTTTCATTTCCTACTTTTAGAGAAAGGATTGATTCTCTCTCTCTCTCCCTCCCTCGCGCTCCCTCTTGCTCTCTCCCTCTGTCTCCTCTCCACCACTACTAACTGTTCTTTTCATTTGTAGTGAGAGAATAAAACCAGCTAATGGCTCTACAAACTGCCGTTCTTTCCTCTTGGTTCATCTGTGCTCCAAAATGGAAAGCATAATTTCTTACATATTTCATAGATATAAGAAAGAGGGTCTCCATAATAAAGTTACCAGCTTCAAAGAGGTGAATATTAAAACCTTAAATGCTTCAGGCCAGTCAAGGGGAAACAAAAGGCTCCACAACAGTTAGGAGATTTTGCATTGGTTCGAGGCACTCTCCTGTTTAAAAAAAAAAAGGAAAAGTGAAAGTATTTTTAAGGTGCCTACAGTGTCAATGCTATGGTGCAAAACCAGTCCTGAGCCTAGGCTGGAAGCCAAGTTTGCTGGCCTGCTCTCTGTCTTCCTTCTGGGGCATTTCAGCTGCTCTGCTTAGTGGTATACCTGCGGCTGGGCCTGGGCCAGTTGGCTGCACATGTCCCATCTGGTTTTCTAACGAAAGCATTGGACTAACCTCCAAGATATGAAATAATTTGGGGCTCTTCCTAGAGTCCGTTATTTCCCACTGGAAGGGCAGATGGGATTCTTAAATTTTAAGCTGTTTACTAGAACAACAGAGACAAGGATTTGAGAAAGACCCAGACTTCAGCCTGTAAAACTTACTCAGGTAAGTTTAGGCATGACAAATTCTTCCACCTCTCCTATTTTGCATCTGGTATGTACCTTCCTAATAAATGAAAGCTAGTCTTTTTTATATGGCTTGCGTGTTGCCCAGTGCCGTACTAGTGATCAGTTCTCTTTGCTGCTGCTTTTCTTCTTTTTTGTCACTAATGCAAAGGATTGTAATGCCTGAGACTTCTTGTCCTCTGATAGTTTTATTATTATTTATCCTTTCCATGAAGGAGTGTGTAAGAGAGATGCCATTAACTTTAAAAATCACCTGACAAAGTTGTTTGTCTGCAAGTGTCACAGTATATTTAGTACTAGGCGTGTGATAGAAAACATTTATTTTTTCAGTTTCATATTACTTAAGTTGTATGTTTGGCTGCTCCTGTATAGCTTTTGTTTTCCCTATTGTGAGGAAAGTCCTGGTGGAATATGGAAGGTAGAAATGTATTTATGAAAAAGAAAAAGAAGAAAGGATTCTGTGACTTGAAAACAACAAACGTTATGGTGAGGGGCCTGTGTAATTTACCCTTTTAAAAACTGACTGATTTTAAAGATGATCATGTGCAGCAGAGCTTACTGGCCTCTTAAGCACCGGCACAGTCCAACACAGGTGATACAAATCCTTGACCTTCTAAACCATGATTTGTGAGAGTTGTGTTCTCTGGAAGCGAAAAGGATAATAAAAAGCAGGTCCTGTTGCTTAGTTGATGACTGAGCGTGAACAGAAAGTGCTTGCAGATTTCCCTGTGAAAAAAGCCTGAAAGGGAGTGCTGTGTATTTGTTATATGCCTCCTGGAGAGGCCGCTGGGCAGAACCTCTGAGGAGCTGGAGTCAGGTAGCAGTGCAGACCAGGGGCGGTGAGACAGAAAGCATGGGAACTGCTGCAGAGGAGGAAGCAGATAGTGAAGGACATGTCAAGWCTTCTAATAAACCATGTAAAAAGATACTGGAAGCCTGAGGAGAAGTTGTAAGATTCCTGAGGGGAAAGGGGCGCAGAGGGAACTTAAACTCTTGCTATGAGCTTTCTGAGAGCTGGAATTATAATTCCCAAATCACTAAAATTTCAGGAGATAAGAGAAACTCTAAAAGGTAGGTGTCGTTGTACAGAGAAGGAAGCTGAGGTAGTAACCACACACTGACAGCACTGGGAGAGGAGGCAAGCAATAACAATACTTCAAATTATATGAGTAAAATCTGGTGAAAAACAAGGATATCTAAATATATTTTACACTCATTCAAAGCATATTATTTTTGTATTGTGCTAATCCCATTTTCTTCTTTGCATATAAATTGCACTGATTGAAGTTGAGATGATTTAAATATTAGTTTAGGTGAACACCTGCATAGATGTTGCTACTTCCATTTTGATGTCTTATTTTTGCTTGAATTAAAGCCTATTAATTGGACAGAGCCAAATATTTTTTGTTTTGAATAAATCCATATAATTTTTGTTTCAAATGCGAATTTTATTTTAATTCATGCATGTTGTCAAAATAGCTCAACTTTATGCATAGGGTTGCCTTATTATTTGTTCAGTTCTCATGCTGTACTTCATATAAAAACAAATGTAAAGGTTATCTCTCCCCAGAAATATGTCAACCTTAGGAGCTGTACAGGAAGTCACAGGATTTTTAATGTCATTCTGAAAATTAGTAGTTTTGTGCATGCTGTGGGAGAGGTGGTAATTTCAGAGGAACTTGACTGAAGTGATGTTTGAAGCTTGGTGGGAGTATGGGGTGGGAAGATAGGCAGAATGTGTCTTGTGGACCAAAAAAACCAAGATGGGAAGTAAATGAGATTATAAAAAGGTTGCTGAGGCTGATACACTAATAGAACATAAACTGAGTAGGAACACAGTAAAAAGCTCCATCAAATATTTACATATTTGATGTTGGTGTTCATGTACTATGTGGTGTCAGATGAGAACATGGATAGGAATGGGGATGTGGTGGACCTGAATTTAAGTTTATGTGCATTGCTTAAAGAAAGAATAATTTTAGGAGTATCTTTGTCTCTTTTTTGGTATTTATTCCTTCTAGTTCTTCTCTTGATTGCCTTCTTTTTAATCTGCTCTATCTTTAAAATAGATTTAATGACAAATCTTACTCTGCAAGAAAGTCACGATGTATACCACTATATATCTTCCTAAAGAATTTCTTAGCATAGAGACTCTTAACTTTTGTAGATGCCAAAGCCTTCCGGCATATTTCCAAGAAGCGTGATACGAGTTTCTAACCTTTAGATACCAATCACTGCAGGTTGAGGGGGGATTTGTTTGTTTTCTATGCCAGTGACTGGAGAGGTCTGTCTGATCTCATTAGTTAATTTTTCACTTCTTGTTTTGTAGGCTGTAAATGCTGACTTTTTCCCTATTTTTTGAGTGGGATGATCTAGTTCAGCTGGACTATTATCAACTATTGTGTGGATTTTTATAAATGCTTTATGTGCTACTTTCTTATCTGTATAGTGTTGACATGAAATTCTATTTGTGAAATTATTTTGTTCAAACAGCAGTGTATTATTTAATTATAAAACATTATATAAAAATAAGCAAAAATAGTCTTTTAGAATCTTCTTGTAAGCATGAAGCAGGAAAAGAGTATATAATATTTTCTACCAAGTGTCTTTATTTTCCTTAAAGGTAGTCAGGTATTTAATTTGTTCTTAAATTTTGTCAAAAGTGTTTGAAAAAATCAAACATCCTAGGTTTTGGAAAAGTTGCTGCTTTTCCTTTAAGAATATTAGTGAAGAAATAGTCATCAGAATGGAAACATTAAACCTGTTTTTTGTTAAAATAAAGTCAAAGTAGTGCACCTTGTGAACTAAAAGCTATTGTAAGGAAGTCTCAAGTATGGACAGAAAACTACACAACCCAATCCTGTCTGTTCATATTTGGGAGCAGAAAGGGATTATCCTTTTATTCAGTACTAGAAGAATACTTGCCAGCTTGCCTGATTATTCGTATGTGTGCCTTCAAACAGACTTTACATAAGCTGTACTGGCGAAGATGTTGAGTATATGATGGAGACTCAGTTCCACCATAAAAGTTTCATTCCCTGTTAGGGAGATTTTGCTGAAATAACTACATTTAATACTGTTTACAAAACCATTACCTAGTTTCATGGCTGTCAAAGAATATGAATGTGAGCTCCAAAAGCAAATTAATTATCCCGTAACTACTGAATAGTACCTTGTGCGTAAACAAAAGGCATTTACCTCATACCACATTGATACATCATGTAATAAATGTGACAATTATGGCATTTTGTCTTATCTCGCCCTTCCTGCAGTGTCCATAAAAGAGTTTCTCACTTGTAACAGATGGTCAGAGCACAGCTTTGTGATTTATCTGGAGATGAAACCCTGTTGATTCCATTAAATGTAAAGAGTTTTCATGCAGATGGAGACAAGGAAGGATTTATTGTTTTTGCAGTTCTGATGATGAGGTATTTCATACAATGCCTTCCTTTTCTTTTCTCTTGCAGGTGATGTGCCTTCAGGATTTCTTTGGTGATGATGACATTTTTATTGCGTGTGGACCAGAAAAGTTCCGTTACCAGGACGATTTCTTGCTGGATGAAAGTGGTAAGGAGATGTCTTTTAAAAATATTTACAACCAGAGCAGAGGGCAGCTTTTCCTATCATGCTAAATTAAGCCCAAACTGTATCACCTAAACTGTTTTCAGAAGCAGAATAAATATTTTTATTCTTTTAAATTCTAAATACTGAAAACAAGAAGTAACATAAAGCAAACAATAAAGCTGCAAAGGGAGGAATATCAGCCAATGCAGCATAAAGCCTTACATCAGCCTGAATTTGATACACAACTGGAAATAGTAATGTGTTTTATGGAACTCCTTTTTTTACAAAGTCTCTCTGTTTAGTCTTTATTTTCTCTGTGAGTTTATTCTAGTTCTTTATCACAATCTCCCAGCCTCACTGTTTTTATAATCCAGATTTAGGTAATGCTGCTTAGGTAATATGATATAGGAAGCTACAATTCTATGTGGAAGTTAAATGTAATCAGTAAATGCAGACAAAGTCACCTGAGAAAGTTCAGTGAGTTCTCTGTTTTCTTAGAGACTGACTAATACAACAATTGAATTGAGGTACATAATCCTGAAAGGAAAATACATGTTAGATTTGTGCCTATCTTCTTTGTGTATTCCTAAGTTATGAACTATAGCAATAAGAAAAAACTACAAGCTTTGTGCATTTGAAAAAAAAAAAAAAGAGCTACCAGTTAAATCTAGATTTTGTCTAAAGCAAGACTCAGCAAAGGTTTTATTCCCCCCACACTCTTTCTCAGTCCAGGGTATCTCTGCAGTTCTTTGGTATCAACTCCTCGTGTCTTTTTTCAAAATATCAAAGTTCTGAAAGGACAGTTCACTGGGGCAAAATACAAATTTATTACAGCAGTAGCTACTTCCTGGTCATCCGCTGTATGCTTGTATAACTTCACAACTTCATCACTATTTTCTGATGCAAATGTACATTCAAAATGAAAGACGATGCAATTGTATTGCCCTAATCTGTGAAACTGGAACACTTCTTGGTTTAGCTGGATCCAGCAAAATGTTCCATAAGCTTGTATAGGAACAGAAGAACCTGGTTTGTGCAGTACTTATATCATGAGCTGAAAGACAAACCTAAAAAGCAGGTATCTGCTACTGAACAAGGGAATGGTATTTTGTATCAGTCACAGACCAAAGCAAGCATGTATTATATGTTCCCCTAGAAAACTTTATAATATGGAAACAAAAATCAAATTGTGCACTAGATTTGCTCTTTCCAATAATGAAATATGGTGTAGTTGCCACTAAGGTAAAATGCAAAAGTAACCCTTGCCAACTTTAGGACAGGTATTAGAAGTCTAAGGGGGGTATACTTGGGCAACAGGGAAATGGCCCAGGTGAGAATATGGCCAGCAYTGCAGTCCTTGCCTTTCAGAGGAGAGCCAGCTGAGTTTTAATTGAACACATAGTCAGAATTCAGTTTTGTATCTTATCTGAAAGATGACACTTGCCACTTCATGGTGTCTCCTCACTGTGGCACTTTTTCCAGAGCTGACTCAGGGAGAGGTGCTGACAAGAGACTCATCTAAATCCCTTTTTGAAGTATATAGCTCTTTTTTGGAGGTCTCATGTCAAAGTACAGACATAGCCTAACTCTGCCTAGTCTTTATTTGTCTGATATATCATCATCTCTGCAAGTAAGCAGTATCTTTCTCTGGAACATTTGTGCTTAAACCTATATTATGCTGAGTCAAAATAAAAAAAAAAGCTGAAACTCAAGGTTGAGAATATAACTTTACCAACGTGTTTGGTGTTTGTTTTTCTAATAGTTAGAGCTGCAGTGAATATTAAGTGTTTGACAACAGGAGCTGATAGAAGAAAACCAGATCCAAACTATATTTCTAATTTATTTGCAGAGTGTGCATCATCTTTGCTGTGCATTTTTTAGGAAGTTTGGTATCAGGAAATTTGTTTAAGTAGCTTGCAATTAACAGCTGTTGTGCCGACTGACATAGGTCCAATCAGCCTTCCCTGAGATCTCAAGTTGTCACAGTAAAAAGAGCAAGATTTGGGGAGGAAAGAAAAAGAAAAGTGAGCTTTTAGCTCATTTTCCTTGGAGAATGAAGCTTGTGTGATCACACTGTGTATGTGTGTGTACCTCATAGTTAATCTAAGAACATTAAAATTATTAGTCCAACTTGGAAAGCTTGTCTCTGCTTCCCCAGAAAGCAGCTTGAAGCATCACTGTGCAATCTCTATCACTACATCTCTCCAGTGCTTCCCAGTTTCACCCAGCTGATGAGAATAACAGTTGTAGTGGTGCAGCTTAAGCTGTTAGAAAAGCAGAAATTGAAGGTGGGAAAGAAAAGGACAGAAAATAAATATTTAAACCATTAAAGTTCTGGTCTTTTTGGTGAAAGGGAATTATTTATCAGGGAGAAAGAGTGGCATTGTTCTACAGTCTGGATTCAGAGTTCCTGACACTAGAAGAGAGGTAAAATTTCTGGGACTGACAAATCTCTTACGTATACTGGGAATCATCTTAGCTGTTAAGTACCAAGAGAGTTGGCACCTACAACTGAGCCAGTCCCACTAGTCCCTTTCTCAGTCAATGAAACATAGTCGATACATCCTCTCAGTCAACGGTAGATGTTTAAAACAGGTCAGATGAATTGTGCTCCAGTAATGCCTGTTTTGATTTTAAAGGATATCTAGAGGCCTGGCTTAGATGTTCTTATCTACACTGTGTTTATCTAAAGCCATTGAAATAACTTTTAAGATAAGATGATTCCACCTCATCTATGTGGAAAAAGGACTACAGCTATCTCAGTCTGCACTGTCCTAGTCATCTTTCTTTATACAGTTTCCATAGCTTGCTCTGAGTAAAGGATAGGACCTGCTTAAAGCCATAGAATCAGAAACTTAGAAAAAATGGTCTAGAAGTTAGTGAATCAATCCCCCTGTCTAAATGTGGGATTAACATTACCTGTTCCATTTCTGACAGATACTTGTCCAAGCTGCTGCTTAAAAGCTTCTGATAATGAAGATTCTGCAACCTCCTGAGACATTCTGTTATAAACTCTCCTTACCATTTTTCTGCCAACTTACCCCAGGTTGCCATGCTRTAAATGGAGCCCAATACTATTACTRTTCTATCCATGGACATGGGAAACAGATTATTCCCTTTTTCTTGAAAAATCTTTGGACTGCTATTAACCCAATCAAATTTTTCTTCTTTAGGATTAACAATTAGTTCAAGATTTCATTGTTTTGACTGCAGGATCAAACTTACCCTTGAAACAGGGGATATGCTCCCTTTTTGTATTGTCTCCCTTTCCTGTTTTATGTCTTTTGGGAAGAGGCATCACACATCCCCTTAGCAATCAGTTGAGAAAACTCGGTTAATTAGGGACCCATCAAAGAGCATAATAAGCAGTCAGCACTATACAGTGCATTTTATTCTCTTTTCCTTGATGTTAAAATGTACAGATGGTTTTCATRTTAAACACACTGTTTATCACATGGAATACAGGATCAGTAGACATCACCATCATAATTTCTAGCATTCATTTCCATACCTGACCTAATTGTTAAATGTAACAGCCATACACATTTGCATGAATAGAAGTGCAGATGGAACAAGAAAATGCATGGGAATGACCATAAGATTAAGAAGTAAATACTCTTTGTCAAACATCAGTGGTGATGCTGTGTTCATAGAGAGTTTTTTTATGGGAATTCTAAGCACAAAAAATCTTATTAATGAAAGACACATTACATCAGACAGCTTGTAAGATGAAAACTTCCTTAGCTTAGGATATGGCAGTGGCTGCTGCAGGCATTGTTAGCTTGTAGTTCTGGGAACTTTCCCAGAAGTTCCAGGTTTGCTTTCATTGATGGCAATTCAGTTTTCAAATAAGAGAAGTCATCAGAGGGTGCATTTCTGTAGCCCCCAGTTGCATGTTGGCAGAGATTAGGATTTAAGGGCCACATTCACAAAAATATTTGCAATCAGCTATTGTTTAGACATCTAGGTAGGATTTGGGAATGTAAATAACTCATGAAACTGGCCCTAAATGAGAACATCTCCTTGGCTTAAACAAAGACTTCTTTCTTAGCACTGTAAAATATGAGAGTTTTTGAGATTGGCAATATCAAAATTAAATTTCAAAACATTAAATTATTTTTATGTTTTGTTAATGTTGGCTGAGTGYTTTGAAAGCTTAGAGTCGCACAATCTAACTCCTAACTATGACGGACTTCATGACATACTGAGATGCATCATGTAAAAAGGCTGCAGTAAAGACAGACCAAATTCAGTTTCTGCCTCCAAGCAGAGCGTAACCAATATAAAATGTCTGGATGTAAAAACAACTTCAGATCACTTGTCAAGAGCACATATTACTGTTATGGAAATAGTGAAGAGAATGACTCTCTTCTAGGGGAAAACTAAGACTGGAATCTTTGAAACCTAATTTCACTTTGACTTGCTGGCCTGTGTTAGTCCTCAGATCAGCATCTTTGTGCCAGCAGTTTTACTGCATCATCTTGCCAGCAGCAGACAGCTTGCCAGGAAAATCTGAATCCTGTAGTGTCCATGCACGTTTTTGTGCATGGAGGCATGCACACAAATCTGATTCAATCACTGTGGTTAAGGTCAGGAGTATCGTGTTTATCCCTGCTAATAACTGTCAGGTTTCTGTAACCTTGTTTACTCTGTCCTTCCTAAAAGAGGGAAGAAGAGGAAATCAGTTATAGTCCTCATCTGCCCTGATTTATAGGACAAAGACTGATGGAGGAAGCATTTTTTGGCTGGACTTACGAGTGGAGAGGATGCTGGCTGACTTACTCTGCCCTCATCAGAAGCTCATGCTTTGGCAATGGGAAAATAATGGTGGGTTCTAGGGACTTTGAGATATAACTTTGCTTTCAACAGAGGCATAAATATAAAGTGTTCCAGTGCAGTGTGATATTTTCAAATGTCAGCAACTGCTGGGCCTTAGAGACAGATATTCTGTGTACGAGGCAGAAACAAACTAAGGCACGAGAGACAGGTCCTCAGGCGGTATATACCATTTAAACTAATTGTTCAGAGAGAACAAAATGAAAGAAGCTTGCTTTCCTGTGGATTTCCATCCAGTGCCTCCTTTATTTCCTCCTGCAAGACCTCCAGTTTCATCTCCACCTCATCTCCATGTCTTGGACAATCCCACAGCACCCTAGTTCCTTCCTGCTGGTTACTCGAGTGCTTCTTTTTCATTTGCCTTTCTCGCAGTAAGGACATTAGTGGGGTGTCTCTTTTATCCAGCAGGGTGACAGTTCCACAGTTTTAAGAAAGCTGATAGGAATATCACTGAGATCACCGCTACCTTTGTCCAGCTTGGTAGAAAATGTCTGACAGGTTTCAGAGTTGTTTGGGAAGAAGTGGCAGGCATTGTGAAGACAGACAGAGGGTGATCAGAAAAGGCTTGTTTCCTTGAGAAGCCGCRCTAAAAACATCTCTCTCTCGTGCAAGGCTTGGATCTGGCTGTGGGGAAGTAGACGGCCATACGGTAGTATATAGCTGACTTACTTGTTTCTGTGACGTAAAACATACCTTCGATTACAACATACCCTTAACAAGAGACTCCTAACCTGCAGTAAAATATAAAGAACAGACTGTTTTCATGATTATTAGGTAGTTGTTACTCTAATATCATATAGCGTTCTATTAAATAAAATCTGTAGTAACACTTGAGTCGAATGAGTTGTTCTCATTAAAAATATATTCACAGAACTTGGGCTTTTTCCTGCTCAGGATTTCTCTTTTAACATTCAGTCTTTTTTATAGATATGTTCTTGATGTAAGCTTATTTCTTTATCTGGTGTCTGCAAGCTATTTGCTTTGACTGTTCTCAGTTCTGCCTCACAGGTCTACTTACTTGAGACATTGCTGCTCACCTTTCTGTCTAAGCATATAGTGCAGGGAAAGTTTGGTCACTTCAATCATAAACTTTTGCTCCCCCCAACTGACAGATTTATAAGCAGGAATAAGGGCATTAGAGCTTTCAAGATTACCTACATACTTACCAGTCCAGACTTATCCTGTAGTCCCTCTCTCTTCTTTCCCTTTCCCCACCTCCTCCCCACCAGACATGCATGTGTATTAGCACAGTTATCACTTTTCATCAATGTTTCTATTAAATGTTTTTTCTATGAAACACTCTGCCTATATGTATAGCTGGAAAAATTGTGATCACCTTAAACTTATAAAACAGTATCTCATTGAAACTAGCCAAACAGTAAGGCTCCAGTTGATGCTAATTCACTGTGTACATTGAACCAAATGTTCTTCAATATGTTTTTTGTGTTGCTTTCTCTGATATCTGTTAAAAATAGCATAAATGAAACATCATACAAGAAATTAGAGCTGATAGAAATTCCCACTTTATTTGCATAAAGAATTTTGAATATTCATATTCCTTGGACATTTTTCAAAGGTAAAATTGATTTTGAATTAAAAAATACTAAAAACTCTGAGCCCCAAAATATCAAGCATTTCTAAATAATATTTGCATATTAATTAAATTGTGTTTTTATTGAGAATTTATAACATAAAAATTTTGTCCTGTTATAAACAAAAGAAAAAACGTTATTAAACATTATCAGTATTATCTTATATACTGGAGATTTTACTCATAGCAGTAATATTTTGATATGTAGTTAATAACAAACTAGGCAGAATGTATTTATTTTTATTGCCTTGGATAGTTTGATCTTTTTGTTATTTTATTTTATTTTTGTGTTGTAATTTCTTGAACTTTATCTTGCCAGGGGAATATTTAGATTATTCAGATTGGTTCAGGAAAAGGGATTTTTATTTAGAACAAAGTTTTACCTGGTTTCCGAAAATGTAAGCATCCTAGTTGTATATCTAAATACAAAGACTGCAATTCCAATTTTAATCACGAGTTTTATAAACAAACTTGCAGTGCTGTGTGAGTAACATACAAATTTAGTAGATATAAGGACAGATCTTCATATTGTTCTGTGGGCACCTGAGTTATTAATATGACTGTCTAGTTTCTCCTCTTTTGTGCAAGTTGTTTTATTTTACAGCCTTTGAGCATGGTCCATTCAAGACCATAGATTGAATTTCTATGTTCTCTCTGTACCGTCAGAAGGATGATGGCTTTCAAATATGTCAGTGTTCTTTGAATATTTTTTAGGACAGACTTTCATTTATTATTTCCTCTTAGACTTGCAGTGAAGATGGAAGCAACAGAAAGTAGCTGTGTATTACAACCCCCTCCTCCAAGGCTGTTAAGTACTTCAGTGACAAGCCGAAAAGAGTTTAACTTCAGGGATACTTAGAGACTACCTTTCCCCCTTGTTTATCTGTGTACTTTCCCTCATCTTGTTAATTAGCTTGGTGAAATGCAGTATAAAATTTCAGTAATCTTGGCTGGTATATTCATATTTGTATTTTTCACAGTTTGCAGATCCTTTCCAATGCTAGAAAACACTAGAATCTGATTTGTTTCTGAAAAGATGTACCCTGTAGTCTGTTCCAGGAGGTCCTTTGACTGAGCAGTGTAGTGAAAATCTCATTTTCTCCAGTTAGCATGAGTTTGTATGAGACATCTTAGAGATGAGTAGTTCTTGCTGTGACAGTGCTTCATTAYTGAGTTTGAGAACCTGAATGAACTGTACTGTCTACTAAACTACATTAAAACGTGCCCTAGAGACCTGCCTGTTTATTGGTTAGTATTCATTGTATCAGAGATTTTGCACAGAGATGAGATTCTACTCATAATTAATAAATGAGATTAACTTGTTAAATCTGACTACCATGTTTTTCTACTTCTCCTGCCAGACAGAGGCCCTATCCCTGCAGACTGTCAGAAGTCTGGAGTCAATGTGCACGTGCCTTTTTAGGGCCAGAACTGTTCACAGATTCTCTTACACTGGGAAGATCTTTTGGAAAGAGAATAAGAATAATTACTCAAAATCCATAATTCATTAGCTTTTAGAAAGCAGAAACTTTCTGAAGGCATATGAGGAAAATGTATTCAGCCTTAATATTCATTAAAGACCTTTTTTTTTTTTAATCTTATCAAACGCAAACCCCAGTACGCCAGCTGAGAGAGAGTCAAAAACTACATGGATAATATTTCAAAGTGCTAAAATCAGAAACTGAATACATCAGTGACAGGTATTTGATTCACATATTTAATTAGATGCTGTATATACAGGCACAAATATATTAAATATAAAAGGGTTTACCATCCAACAAATACATCCAATACAAGACTGTTGTATAACGACTGTGCTGGTCTGCACTGCAAACATGATCTCTTCGGATATATTCTGGAATACTGGTTCAGTGCTATGATTTTTAAAAAAAAGCTACAGAAATTTCCCATTTACAAATTCAAGATGATATCTGCCACTTCCGGTTGCTTCTGTAAACAGTTACTTTCAAATAAACTTTTTTTCGTAGCATAGCTCACTGCAGGAGGACTGGATGCTAATATTATGCAAAAAGTAATGTTAGGCTGAGTAATCATTAGGAAGTCTCATGTTGCCATGGAACTGAACACCTGTAGGTGGTAGGTCATAGAGCCGTGATTTGGATTCTTTTATTCTTCGATCAGAGCTTTTTAAAATTTTATTCTAAAGGAATTGTAACATTCATTTTKTCTTATGGAAAAAATCCTGTAAGGACTTAAAGCAATAGGTTTGATTGAAGCAATAGGGGAACTAACCTGAGATCTCTTTCTGTTAACTGAAGGACCTGGGTCAAGGAAAGTGGTTGCCAGATTGCTACTTATGACTGAGTGGAGGGTGGTTAGAAGACAAAGGGTTTCAAATCTCTTAGTTTGTTCTGTTACGCTGAAATAGGAAAGAGAAATCTTTCACAGCTACTTAGAACTGTGTTGCCTAGGAAAAAAAGAAAGATTTAACTTACAGAGCAAGGCAGTTTCTGATGAAGAATCAATGCCTAGGATGGAAATAATCATGCAAGAAAACAAATTTAGTGAAGCTTTATTAAAATATTTTGAAAAATTAGCCAGTGAAGTCCACTGGACTTAAGAGATTAGGTACTTGAACATAGAGGAGATTTGGAATATCTTTAAATTAGAGACTCAAAAGCTATCTTAGGTTTACATCCATCCAAAGGAAAAAATAGCCGTTAAGGCTGCAAACTTAACTGACAGAAAATAGCCTGAAAAGCACTGGTCAGCAAAGAAGTTTGTACAGCAAATACAGTGACATGAAAATGTAGGCTTAAGGTAACATTTGCCAAAATCGAGTTTATTTTGACCTTGCAAAGGAGATCAAATTTGATAAAAGTTTTAGCCATTTGAGGGGATAAAAGAAATCATGAACTGAAGTGAAGACACAGTGCAGTAAAGACAGAGCTACTATTTCAATATTTTGCTTCTGTATTCAGAAAAAATGAACTGTATCATGAGAGAAAAGCACACTGTCTAATGAGAATATATGGAGAAATGAAAATTACAATCCCAAAAGTGAATGCAAGAGTTAAGTCAGCTGCAAAATACATGTTGTTGTGCAGTGAAGACCTGTCATTTCTGAGGAAAATACAAGCTTGTATACACTATCAAGATACTGAGTAAGCAGCAGGATCCTAACACTATACATCCTCCTGTAAAGCAAAAGAAATTGCTATTGGTACAGATTGTCCGTCATTTCTTTACAGATCCATTTTCACATAGTCAAAAAAATAGGCTTTTTGAGTTTTCAGGTGGGATATCAGCCTTATGAACCGACTCACCTAAAAAACTGAAAAAACTCCTGTGAACGATCTCTGAAGTGTGCAATGTGGTACAAAATGAAAGATGGTTTCATAGGCTCTCTGAGTCTATTTCCAGCCTAACATACATCTTTCAGTCTGCAATTATTTAAAATTTGTCAGCAGAAAAAAAAATTATGGAGACTTCACATACCTCAGTACATATTTTGGTATTAGCAGATGTTCATAATAAAGCCACATTTTCCTGATATCCCACTCTTAGCCTATTGCCAGGATGACTCAGCCTGTTTACTTCAGTTTTATCTTAATAATCATAGCAAAATTTAATTGTCTGAGCCAGATAGTGTCAAGGAGAACATGTTTATATTAGAGGCAAAAGGTACCTAAGGATTTTTACGTCAGAGACTGTCCTGGAGTTCTTGATATTTTTTAATATAGGAAGCTAATTTCTGGACTTTCTGATGATAGGTAAAGCAATGTTGCGGTTAGTCCTCTGCAGTTCAAGACAGCAGTGCCATAGTAGAGGCAGAAGAAGCAAAAATGTGGGTGGGCTGGCAGTTGGATGGATCTATAGATGGCAGACAGGTTTGATGCATAGGTTTCAGCACAACTTAGTGTGTAAGGCACGTGTTTGCAGGTATGAATGCTTTTTTAATTAATGTCGCAATATAAAGGGTTTTTGCTTTAGTAAGTGTGCTATATTTATTTGTGTGGTGCATGAGGATTTTGTTTGTAAAAATGTAAAAATACACTGTTGAGAAGCTCTGCATGATAATGCATTTATATGAATCTCCAGTTTTGCCTTATTTCCTGTGTCCATTCATAGACACCTTAAGCTGTGGGTGACTTTGATATTTGTCTTGTTTCACAGCTGAATGTTTTTTTCTTGTGTATATGAAAATCTGGCAAAAACATAAAAAATCTTTAATATTTGACATTGTAGGCATTCTTCTTATTTTCTTAAGGGCATGCAGAGCAATGTTCCTATTTTAAATAGCCCTGGAATGCCAGGTGGTTTTAGGCAGCATCATTTTATGCTTTTTTTCTTTAAAGATCATTGCTTAGTAACTTTCAATACTCTTATTATAGACAGATTTGAGGCACTAACTGGAAAAATCAGTCTGTAAAATTCTGAATTCCTTGACGTACATTAAGTAAGTCTATTTACTGCAAGAAAGCCGCTGTGTGCATGTTTAACTCCTTTAAAACCAAACCTTCCAGCAGTGGACACTTACATAACAGCATGTTTTTAAATGGAACAAAAATATGGCTGTTATAATTTCTGCTCTGTTTTTCAACAATGTTTTGAAAGTTTCATCTCCTTTTCATGCCCGTTACAAGCAATCCACACCAACTTACATGTTCCTGCCAACCAAAATCAAATTCAGACCAGTTAGGCAGGTGTGATTTGGGATAATTGCATTGTTTAGGTAAGTGTGTGATTGAATTGGTGGATTGGACTGGTTTTGGATACAGTTTTTCGTAGGGAAGACAAAGAAGAGGTGTGAAAAGAAGCTACAGCTTTTTTTTCCCCCTGTGATACAGCGCTGTATTTTAAATGGATGGATGTTTGGTAAAGGACAATATGAGAGGAAAAACTGCAAGAAATTCAGAGTAAACATGCCAGTGTTTTCATAGTAAGTATCATAGGTACATACGAAAATAGCACAGAATGTCCACCACTTTTGACAGGGTTGCAAGGCACCTAATATTTGTGTTATAAGCAAATTTATAATTAGCCTAAAATCCAACATATTGAATGAGCTATACTGGATACTAAAACCAATGACTTCCTACTAGGCTAAAATAATCTGCTTCTTACTGGCACTAATCCACATTTCCCACCTCCAAAACAAGTGCCCTGGTATTATGCATGTAGGAATGCAAGATTCTTGAAACTGAAGAGATAGGAAGCAAGAAGGAGTATGTGTCTACAGGCTGGTAATAAGGACATATAGGAGGGAGGAAGAGCACTACCAAACACCTCCGTGGTTCCAAAGGTTGTTTACAATATCTACATCCAGCATCTCTTGTAAGCAAAAATATGTAGACAGTGTGGTAGTGGGGCCTGGACCTTAACTGTTTTCTGCTCAAGTTAGTGCCCTAGCCGGTCGGTAATGGGATGAGGTGCCCACGCTCGCAGTCCTGCTCGCTCGCCCTGTCCCACCGGCTGGCATGGGCACGTCACCTGACAACTTGCCACCCAGGTGAGCCCCACTCTTGGCAACCTGCCTTGGCTCTGTGAATCCGCTTCAAGAGTGAGGGAACCTTAAACTTCAGAAATGAGGATCCAGCCCTGAGAGGTTTCATCCTTTTTCCAGTCACTTTTATAAACTGAAATTCAATAGGCATGGCTCCTTAATCTCATCAGGACTTTCAAATTTGTATTTATAGATATCTTTGTCTTTATTATCAATTAATTTAGCCTAGTCATTTTACAAACATTCAGTCTTCAATTAGCACAATACTTGTTTTTTTAGTGATGCAAAAACAAGAGAAATTTCCTGTTGATAGACACTAGGCTTTTCAGTGTCTGATTGATAAACAGAACTTAGGGTCCCTTTTACTTTTTTAAACTGATAAAACAATTTCCCTTGCACTATGTGAGTTAGATATTTTTATCTAAGTTCTTAAAACCGTTCCTAGAATTTTGAAATCTTTCATTTATTTCTTATTTTTCTGAGTCAGACTGCCTTGTTAGCAACCCTTTGTGAGCCCATATCAAATTTGAACTAATTTCTATTGCAAAACACAAATTGAGTAGAAAACTGTAATTTGTAAACGAGAGGGGAATAACCATCTTAAAAATTACATTACCAGATCTTGTCAACAGTGTCACCACAGCAATCAGTTAATGATTTCTGCAACTCACTGTAGCATTAACATTACCAAGGAGGATTTAAATATGAGAGGAGTCTGGATTGCTAAAGTTGTAGAGATAATCCAAAAATCGGTTATAGGTAATTTTCCGTGATTTGTGCCCAATCATGGGAAAAAAAATAGAAAGTATCAAAACCTGACACATGCAGTGTAAGTATTTTTACTCCTGTTATGTCTTATGGTATTTAAATATATAACTTACTGTTCATCAGTAAGTTATAATAGGGATATTTATGCCTAGAGTTTCTAGAGTCCAGGTCAGGTTGAAAGATGTAGTTTGCATTTAAATTTCAGGGCTTTTTTGGCTCTAATAGTGTTTGGCCGTACTAGTGGACATACAATTCTTGCTGCATTATGCTTGTGTTTGATAGCTGGTCTGAAAAGTGAAGTAGCATCTGAAGTAGCAAAGCCTTTGTCAATTATTGTCAGGGTTTACACTTTCATAAAGCTATTGAAGAGCTGATAACATCAGCAGAAATGTTTACAGGAACCATGGTTATTCATGAGCTGCAGTGCTGCGTATCTTATCAGTTAGTGTTTCTCTGGACTCCAGGGCTGTTCTAAAAATGTTTTCAAGCTCAAATACCCCAAGGATTTATGTTGTTTTTTCTTTTTTGTCATCTTAATTGTTTTCCGTAGTCCTTCGTTAAGCATAGCTTCCTCAGCCCCAACGTTTGATTCTAGCCGAGGCCAAAGTGATTAGGCCCTTTTGCAGGGGTGGTAGTATAGTTTTCTAGCTAAAAGAAGAGATTTCTTGATACGATGGATTTCTTTGTTGTATTAGTGATGAATCCAGCTTTGCTATGAGGTTTTACACTGCCTGGATTTTTATTACATTGAGCTCTAATATAATTTACATTGCATTGTGCTTTAACAGCTTTCATCTTTTAGTGAGGTAGAATATTGAGTACTTCCTCTTCCTACTTCCATGATGTCTTTATTTCCCACTCTGAATTTGATCCAGGTGCTCATTAAGTATTGGTAACTCCTTACAGATGACAGGCACTTATTGATGGAGATGCAGCCATATAGCAAGAGTTGCTTCTAGTACAGAAGGTACAATAGGACTTCTTTGAGTAGTTTGATGTAAAAGTAATGAGTACAGAGCTAAATAGGAACTGGTATGAATTCAAGTGGTATATTCATAAATATTCTTTAGGTTCTTAAAGAGAAGGACAAATGCTTCCAGTCTGACACTTGTGCCAGGTTAATTCTTTCAAGTTCTTCTGCATGAATTGATATGATATGAAAGAGCACAGAGACCTTGCAGATTATTGTGTTCATCACAGTCCCTTTCACACCATTCATCAAGAATGAGTTCCGATTGAATTCATAAGGCTGGAAATAGATAGATCTTGTTGAAGTTGGAGAGCTGAATAAGGAGGTTCAATAGTTATTATCACGAAAAGAGAGGCAGGTATATTACCAATAAGTAGAATCTGCTTCAGGGGTTGTTCTTTACCAGCAACTCAAATATTCTGAGTTGGAAGCTCCATGGATGGTTATTTGCTCAAATGGTATTGCTGCAGTTGGGTGTAAGTGAGTTTTCCACTTTAAAGAGGATGCATTTTCTCCATAAGGCTACTGGGGTTTTGGTAGTTTTGGGATTTTTTTTGTCTGCATAGTGTAGTCCAGCAGTCTTTTTCTTCCAGCAAATCTTCCATCTGGAAGATTTCCAAGAATGCTTGCATTCTCATAACTCCTATTTCAAATTATGGATACTGTGTACTGTAAACAACTTGTATAGTTCTTGTTGATGTCCTCAAATATTACCTTGCTTGTGGGGTTTTTGTTTGTCATTGGAACCTATAAAGGGTCTCTACGCTCTCAAAATGGAGGCCTTGATGTATGGTGAAGGACCAGCTTTCTGTGATGTATACTGCGTTGCAATAGCTATATACATGTGAACATTTCTGCTTTCTTAAGAGTCCAAGCTTGTGATGCATTCTGTTTATGTGGCAAGTTTAGAAAATAAGTCATATGTGGATACAATTTGATAAAGAATGTCCCTTATTAATATGACTGTGTTAGCATGGTATGTATGGCAGATTTCCAAATAAACAGTTTCTCTCCTCTACAGATCACAGGGAAAATTTCAATACATGATCACTTTAAAATCATAGAATGGATACTTTCTGAATAATTTTAGTACAGACTTTGACTTTAATTGTCTTGGGAGCTCCTGCCTGTCTTACTGAACAGCTCTTAATGTCAGCTGCTTTTTCACAAGTATTTCACAAGTATTCCTTGCTTTGGTGGCCTGTTTCCCCCATGTTTTCCAGAGCTCTCTTGTCCTCTCCTCCCACACACATATGAAATGTCCTTCTTGGACTTATCCATAAGTCCTCTAGCTTCTCTTTCAAATCCTTCTTCAGTGATACTCCTTATCTTTCTTCTGGTGAATCTTGTCATGTGGTTAAGGGGACAGGCACCTGGAACTAGTTGATGTGTAGCTTAGGGGAAGTTGCATTTTTTTCCTTATTTTTAAAAAACCTATCTGAATATTTCTCAAACTATTGAAYGCTGCTTCTGTGTTTTTATATCCTTTTAGGAAGTATTTCTTGATGCTCCATCAACTTCACCATGTCCTTTTAATGACAGGGACATTTTAAAATACCATTGTTCACCCCCACCTGAAATGATCAGGGCTGTTCCTGTTTTGGGGTTCCTTACAAATTTAGGCAAATGTCAGCATTCCAATTACATACAGGCTTTTTCATACCTGTAATTGCAAAAGGCTGATAGGAAGCAATGGGAAATGACTGAGTGGTCTGTTCAAAGGTAGTCCATCACATTTATCCCGTGTGTTAGTCCTTCAGTCCAAGTTTGGGGAAATGATGATCTATATAATATATATGGGACATCTGAACACAGTTCTGCATGATTCTTTCTGGCCACCATAATGCTTCTTTCCCTTACTCACACATTCCTCAACACAAAGATTCCATGTTTTTGTGAGAGTGCTTAGCACCTCRTATATCTGGGAACAACTACAGTAAACTAGTAAACACTTAGACATGTGTTTAACATTATTCTCGGGTGTATGCGATGAGATCTGACACAGCGAGCCTTCATGCGTTGAGAAAAGAAATGAGGAAAAAAAGAACCTCATCCCAAAACACAGTTTTTAAAAGTTTGAGTGTATTCCTCACTGCAGCATGCACTTGCTGTGCGTTTATCATTAGAAGTAGCATTGCTGTCAGGCCTCCCACTCTGAAAGTGTTTAGATGCCACATACTGTGTTCAATGTAAATGTCTAGCTAGGCAGAATATGTGAGTGCTACCATTGCTACCATAGCTGAAGTTGGCCTCATTTTCTTTGGAGCTGCCTGCAAACCCAGTAACAAGGAAAAAAGAAATGAAACAAAACAGTAAGATGTATCTCCTATGTATTTCAAAGCCATACAGCACTAATTAAATCTCAGACTTAAATATTTGATCCTTGGGGATGTGAAACAGTGCATAGGTTAGCTAGAAACYGTAACTTTCCAGATAGACAATGGCAAAATAAAAACATATTTGTCCGGGGCTTGTTAACTTGGATGTTAGTGATATTTTGTTTGAATAGGTGTCGTCACATACATCTGAAAACAGTCATTTATTTTGCTAACACTTGCATATTTTACCCATGTTATTTTGTCAAATACTTCTGCTGTAAGATGACAAGAGATTATCAAACGTGCTACAACAATTACTAATGTACTTTAAGCACTACCCTGTAGAAACTTCAAGCTGCCCCTACGTAGAATATAACTCTTCACTCAGCAGCAAACTCTATCCTATCTTTGATGGCTCACCTTTTTGCAGGACAGGGTATGATTCATATTGCTGAGAGAGGCCATTGAGAAGCCATAAGAGCTTGATGCTCAAGAAATTTCATGCTGATACTTTTTACCCTATCTTTTTTGTACTTGAAATATCTCCAAATGAATCAATTAGTGCACTTGTTTTCTCCTACCCTCGTATTGTAACCAGCTGACTGGTAGTGTGTGGTTTGTGATAGGGAAGGGTAGAAATAGAAATGATGTGTGGAAATAGCTAAAACTGGAACATAATAAGAGCAGATAGATTATAAGGAGAGAGCTAAAAATACCTTCTGGATAGACGCATGTGYATGTGCATGCACAAATGGTAACAAAAATATAATAGCCAGTATACAGATTCTGTTGCCTAGGGATTTTATTCCTTTAATGATCTGTTTTCACTTGCCATTTTCAGGCTTTTTTTTAGATCAGAAGTAATTTCTTTCTTTCCTGCTTGTTATCTGGTAAACTTTCATTATTTCTGAACATCTGTTTTATGTAAAGCACTTGTAAAAATCCAAATAAATGCTTCAAATAAAAAAATTCAAAAGGAAAAAAAAACCTCCAAATCCAAAACACTGTATGTTAAAATAATATTATGCAAATATTAAGCCAATAAAGCTCACAAATGTTAGGAAATTCAGAGGTTAAGATTGCCCATAGAACTCCATTTTCCTTACCATTTTCTGGCTCCTTCAAGATTTCAGCTTGCCTCTTTTCTCCTTCCCCTGCTATCCTTTGCAGGGCTGCACTGAGATTACAAAACTGAGAGTCTCCCAGCTCTCCTTTCCTTGCCTGGAGTGGCTGTAGCCTGTGGATGTCAGGAAGGGGAACTGGAAAGAAGTTCCTCCTTATCCTGTGATAGCTCTAAACAGGAGGTGCTCAGTGGTGACCGTGCACTAGAGCACACCTGATCGTGCGGTCAGGGGCAGAAGCTGCAGAGGAGTTGGGTCCTCCACAGTGCAGGCAGGATCTTCAGAGAACACCTCTGTGAGGTCCTGAAGAAGTATTTTAATCACATGAAAACACTGTTAGAGGTTTCTATTCTGACCAGCCTTTGGCTTTTCTGTGAAGCTGTGTAAATTGTATAGCTGACATCAAGTCAATAGTTGAAACATAGAAACACTGAACTTCATCAGTGTGAAATTTTAAGGAATCAGATGTTGTCAGGTCTGTGCCAGCCTTGCTTCCTCTGATTTCTTTTAACTGATAATGTAACTTTTCCCTAACCTTCACTAATTTTTGGTAATCAACTGAAGACGTATAAATTAACTATATCAGCCTGAGGACAGACAGCCAATTTGGAAGATTTCAATCTACAGAGTTAAAATTTTCATAAAGTTTCATAAGCAACTGGTAAACAACATTTTATAATGGGAGGTATCAAGTAGCTTCAACGATAACATTGAATTGCATGTTGAGTTGAAGTGAGCTGTAATGTTCCACTTAGTGTAACATCAATAATATGTTTTGCGGTAGGAAGGAGGGCTGGTGATGTGTTCTAGGCAACATTATACACGAGTTGCAGAAAAATGAAAGATCCTGGCACCAAACCTCTTACCTTTTAAATGTGGCAACGTTGTAAATATGARTCACAGAACGGAATAATTTAGTATTAGTGCATTTCTTGACATGCACTTCAATAAAATACAAAACTTTGAAAGTACTATTCTCTTTTAAAAATATATCTTAAATAGTCCTACTAATTACAGCAGCAAATAAAACACTGCMTGTTTTACATTGAGATATCTATTAAGCAGAATATCCAGAGAGCTATGTAACTGCTGTCTAGGATTTCTCTTGCAGTTGTTAGCCTAAGAGTCTAAGTCCTCACAAAAGTCAGGTATTCAGAGATGTCTGAAAATATAAATTGTGACCACAAAAACAAACAAAAAATTGCAGTAGAAATCAGTGGACATCTCTTAGGCCAATGAATTCTGTGAAGGTTTTCAAGAATTTTCAATGTGTTATCAAAATGTACAAGTATGAGCTGGCTTTGGTATAAATAAATAAACACCTGTTGTAATAAAATATTTTATATTTTATGACTTTAGTTTATGGGGAGAAAGAAAATATGTTTTAGGTAGCTTAATGTTTTAACTGTTCAAGAAAAGGTCATTTTAAAAGTAAGTTACACTGATATCAGAAGCCTTTAAAAGATGTAGAAATAAGAAAAGAAGTTAGAACAGCTTCAATCATGTTACTAAATCTGAGGCACGAAATAGAAGCCATCTTGACATTTGTTTTTAAGCCAATAGACATCTTTGAACTGAAAAAATAAGTTACATCTGGCCCCCTGCTTAAATTTTGTCTTTAGTACCCCTTCTGCTTGTAGTGCCAGCATATATAGTGTAACATGGTATGCATTTGAAACAATAAAAATGGGCTCCTTGATGAAAGGAGACTGTTTTCCAGCACAATAGGATTGCTAATGGTAGACTTCCGAGAATTCCTGTGGCAACCCAGCAGGTTCAAAATAACACTAACAGCAGTCGAAAACTTTATGCTCGCAGTTTTCTGAACTTGTGTTCAGACATATAAAGGACCAGTTTCTCTCTTACACTGTGGCCCCCTCCTTTGCCAGAACACTACCTTTCTTGCAGTTGACATTGTTGTTCTTCTGCTCACATGATCTTGAATCCTCTTATTTGTGATCGCTTCCTCCGTTCTCCAGCTGCAGGCCCAGTGTTGCTTGTGTTATTTCCAGCCCATCAAAATCTGATTTTCCAAAGGTTCCTAATTGTCCCTGCCTGGCTGGATCACAAGGTCTTTACTGCCCTCTTTTTCTCGTTGATCACTTTCAGATTCTGCACTGTTGGTCACAAATTCTGCCCTAACTTCTTTACAGATAACTCACGCATTTTTCTCCCCCGTTCCTCTTCCTACTCCATCGCTGTTTCAGTGTATCATTAAAAACAAATACAAACAAACCCCCCTCCTACTCCTAGGCAACAGGGGAGAGAGGTGATAGAACAAACCTTAAGCTGTGATAAGATGCTGGTAGACAATATTTTTGTTTCTAGCTGAGCACTGGAGTTAATGGTACTCTTAAATATTGTTCTTGAGTCAAAGCTGCTGTGCCCTGGAAGTTTGCAGAGAATGCTGTTTCTTAGACACACTTCATTTTAAGAAATCACTGACCTTTAGACCAAAATTATTCCATGGAAATTTGATGCCGCTTTCTTCTTACTGATGGAAACTAATTTGTTGGAAATAATCGTGAAACTGGAATTGTGGAAAGATGTATTTACATTAATGGGGGAAATCCTGTAGCATGCAGGTCTTTCAATGTTTTTTTTTTTTCTTGTCGTGACTCTTAAGCTAAATTGCATCTTCGTCATCTTACGTGTTTGAACTTTGGTGGTCTTATATGTATGGAGTGACCCCCAGAATTTCCTACTTATGCTGGCGGTACTGCTGTCAAACTCAAACAGAAACTTGATTATAAATCTGGAATATTTGGAGAGGGCAGGTATTTAGAYATTCACTTATATAAGACATATTTCCAAATTTCATTTTTCATATCCTGCTCAGAGTAAATAAAGAAATAATCAGAACCCCATAACTGAAAAAAAAAAACAACCTAAAGTATCATTGCAGAAATATTCATAATGATTCATCTAAGGAAGTACGGGAAAAATAGGAACTCTTGTTAGAAGCTTCCTRTACAGCCAAAGACAATCCAAGAGGAAGATCATTAGCTGATATGTACTGCCATAGTCCCTTGGTTGTAGCTCAACTAAAATCAAGTTATAAAGCTGAGAATGAGCACTGAAGTGTGCTTCACTAAACATCTGCTGTTTAAAAAAAAAATGCACTAAAAATATTTGGAGAGTGAAATAAACTTTGTAAAAAGCTTGTGTTCTGTTGCTTTCTGTTTTAAGACATTTAACTCTCTAAACCATATATGTAAAGATGAAAATATATCAAGGTCATTTAATTACATAAATCATAAAAATGAAAATGAAAGATTTTATACTGAAGAAGGTTTAACTATGTGCCAAATGAATTCAGCCAATTTCTTTCAGGTAGTCAAAATGATGTACAGGCAGAAAGTTATGGAAATTCCAGAGAAATGTGTGGAAGAAATAGGAGCAGTTTTGTAAAAATGATGGGGAAAAAACTGGTAGGACTGGATTGCTTCTTGGCTTGCTTTTATACCATGCTTTGAGAATAAACTTTCTTTACCGATGCATATGCTAAAAGGATCTTCTGCTGCAGCCTCTTTTCTTTGCTTTCTGGAGTTTGAAGATGAAATACACAGCTCCATTTTTTTTATGGGTTTCTTTAACAAAGCTGCAAAATTGCTAAGATTTTGACCAGTAAACTTAGAGAAAAGTTGCTTAGCTTAAGGATGGTCAGGCTTCACTAAGGTTTCTCATTATTGTGTGTACACAGCTATTCTTGCTTCAGGTCATGCAGCTGATAGTTTTTGCAGTGAGTCTCATAATATGAATCTAGGTCCTGTACAGGATAACAGCTTAAATGAATTGATTAGTATTCTTTACCTGTAAACTGAGACAAGGGGAAAACAGATAAGACTATCCCTTGTCTCCTGTGTTGCTTAGTAGATTGTAGAATAAAGCCAACGAARTTAAGTGAAGCATAAGGCTTTTACTTTATGTAGGTGTTCTCCACATCTATAGTACCAATACAGTAAAATCACCACATATTTTCCCACCCCCTACATACATAAAGAAAAAATAGCTTATGCTTGAGATATAAAATTAATCTTCTGGATATCAGCAGCACACTGCTGTACTAGAATTCTGTTGTTTATAGATTCATTTTTGATTTCAAATTGCTAGGGAAGCCATTAAATATTTAGCTATCTATGTCTGTAGAAATCTTTTGTTGGATACAATTGTGTCCAGATATAGATCTGCAATTAACTTTGGGAAATAGATCTATACAGATTGAAAAAAATGCTAACATCTAAGATAAATTCTGCAGAAGTTTCTGTTTTATTTAAACTAACTTTCAAATTAAAATTAAATTAATTGTTCACTTGCCATAATAAAAAGCAATATGATGTGTTAAACCAAAGGGGAATTTATAGTTCTACTGATCTAAAAACCTGCCTCACTGAGCTGATTTGGAAAAACAATATACATCTCTTGTATATCTTCTTCTCCACATTTTATTAGCCCCTTTATTCTCTCAGAGGTGAGCAAAAAATTTAGCATACACCCTCTTGAAATTCATTAACATGGGGAAAGCTGTGCAGAAATAGACAAAGATAAMACATCAGACCAAATTCTTTATAATCCTTTTGAGCTCTGGTCCATTCACAAAAGGCTAGCAGAAATTCTCCCATGGAAAGGGAAATTCTTTGGTCACATCTCCCTGCTTAGGTGGGTTTGTATTTCTGCCTTTTCCCACCAGTACAGAAGGTGCAGTGGAACACTGCCATGGTGGTTATCCACTAACAGACTTCAGTAAGACTTTTGATTTCAGTGGTAGAGCTTCACAATTCCATGTGAAGGGTTTAAATTGCTATCCCAAGAATCATAGTTCTCAATTTGACTCTTTGGCTTTCTCCCATCCTGCCTCCCATGCACTCACCTCTTCTGTCTTAAGAGAAATTTAATGTTTCCTGTACATTTTCTTCAAACAAAGGATTCATTATTTAATCCAGTGCACCCAGATGTGCCATTTGGATTCTGTGAGGGGGCAGCAGGGGAAGAGGAAGTGAGAATCAGAAACAGTAAAACTTTAATAAATGGCTGTTCTGTTGTTCTGTCTTTTGAAAAAGGAATATACACACTCTGTGTTCCATAAACATATGCATTGCATTAGGTACGGTCCAAAGTACTTCATTCTAACACATCTAAATAGTAGAGGGAAACCAGCAAGGAGTCATGGTTGCAAATAAAAAAAAAGGAGGAGAAACAGTTCTGTCCAGTTCAATGAGTAATAACTTGATTGGTAGACATTTAAAAGGGAATATTGAAAAGGCAAACAAATTTAAGCCATCTAATTAGGTAATTGGCAAAAAATAACAAGGATAAAAAATAGCACCTGAAGAAGACATGTATAGCAATAGCTATAAAAGCATCTATTGAATTGCTCTTCATAATGAAGTGAGGGAAGCACAGTATCTGATTTATACAAGGTTTCTCTCAAGTTGCATAATAAAATAATTGTGCCAGTGTAAAATTGGGAATTAGGTTAGTGTTTGTATTTAGCAAACTTTGCACATTTTATAATACAGAATTTCTTGTTTTATACAAGAATCTTGTTATTTTATAATACAGAATTATTGTTCAAAATAGCTTGTCATTAGTAGATATGTAAAGCTTGCTTGTAAAATTATTGTGTTTTACTCACCCACAATTAGTTCAAATAAAATGTATCAATTGGTCTATGTGTGTATGCTACCATATTAATAATAATTTACAGGATGGTGGAGATTGTTTCAGCTGCCTAATTCAATACAGGAACTCAATGAGATCATAAATCATGGAAMAAATTATCTTTTGTCTTAAAAGAGAGTGAAAACACTGTACTTAGATTTATGTGAACGGACGTATGCTCTATTGCGCCTAGCTGTTCTGAAAGCAAATTAGTCAAGAAACAGTTTCTCGTACAAATACATTTTCAGCTCAATAGTTACGACACCATTTTGACTTTTCTGGGGATCTTCAGCATTTCTTGTGGTCATGTCTCATTAAATAAATAGGTGAATTTAAAATGCTTTAAACTGCAATTTTTTTTAYTCTAAATTTTTTGCTTGGCTATAGTAGACTTTAAGTTCACATACACAAGCAATTTCAGTAGCTTGAAAAGCTATCACACATCAGCTGAGCTGTAGCACTTGCCCATGTGCACATAATTTAATCTACTTCTATTGTAGGCTCAGCTAAGCCTTGTTGCATTAACTCACTTTTACCGTGGTTGTATGCAGATAATTGCTGTGACTCAGCTGACACTCAGTAATTTGGTAAGCTGCAATAACCCAATCATCTGCTTCAGCTTTTTTTTAAACTTACTGTTTTAAAACAGGCCTATTTTTTTTTCTTTTCATTTTCTTTTTAAAAATACTAATTTGGGGGGATTGGGTGTAAATCCCCTTTTTTATGATTGAATCAGGCAGGTTCTGCATGTTGATTTGGGGCCATGAAGTGAGTGGGTTTCCAAAGACCTGTGTCTGCAGCTGCAGCTTGTACTTCTGTGGAAAGAGAAGTCAAAGAAGAGATGCAGGGAGTGAGAGAGCTCACTGACAAGCTGAACACAGACGAGCGCTTTGGAGCCATGAAACAATTGCTGGCCCACATGGGAGTCTGCAGGAAAGGATGGGAGGTTGACCGTTTTTTGGATCTGGCCCCATTTCATCTTAATCTGCTCTGGCTCCTGATTGTTTCAAAGTCTCTCTATTGTGCATGTGATTTCTGCTAAACATGCTGAGAAATTTTTAAGATCAAGACCATATGCTATAACAAGATTAATCTACCCTTTGGCCTTCACCTCTCCCTCCCACTGGGGGAGAGGTTTGGTTCTGCTAATTCGTCATGTTACTTTTTTTTCCCTGCCATCATTTTTTTTTCCTCCTCATGGTTCACCTATACTGGGGATTTTGGCCCAAACATTTTCAGCATATAATGAAGATAAATAGAATTCTTCATGTCCACAACATGAATTTTTAAGACAGCATTGTTTATTTCACCCAGTTTTAATGTGGAGAATTTGTAACTCATTTGTAGAATATAAGTGGTTTTTTCATTTTTATTATATATTGTGGCTCAGTGAATCCCTGCAGGTCTGTGAAGCAGATGTGTTAGTATAGCCTGTATAACAGCTTCATTCCTTCCCTAGTCTTCTGCAATGCAGACAAGTTTTGAGTTGTTATATGCAATAATTAAATATGAATAAATAAAATATCAGAAGATAATGAAGCTGCAAACCCCTCTGTCATCTTAAATCATTGATGAGGTGCCTGTGAATAGGAACTGTGGCTGATGATGTCTTCTGCCTAGGACTGTGATTAGTTTTGGGAGCATTTGTGTAAATTTTTCCATTGTCCTTGCATCAATAGCCAAAAAAACCCCTTTTGCCTCCATAAACTATATATGGATCATTATACCCTCCTGCCTCATCAATCCATTCCTTTCATGTCTCCTGACACCTGAATAATAACTGGAAGTGGACCACTTTTGCAAATAACAACTATGTAATTCAACTGAATTACCATGTTTGGTATTGGTATGTAATTTGCAAGCCTGCTAAAACAGAGTTAGGTTTTTGTGAATAGCCCCAGAGTACCTCTGTTTAAATAAACTTAAATCTCTGCTTTTGGAGTCATAGTTAACCCATAAAAGTATAAAATTCAGTGTAGAAATGAAAGAAATAATGAACAAAATGAAAATCTTTGTTTGCATTCATCTGTTTCAAAGCAGACCAGATGTTAATCCAGATATTTGAGTTCCTCCCAATCCCACTCTGCTGGAAATAGGGTATGAATTCAGTGTTCATACACTTGAAAATTCCACTGTCCTCATAATCACTTTGAACCCACCTATAATATTACTTATATGTCTATAGGTCTCTCAGATTTGTTGTACTTGAGTTGAGACTGTAGGGATAGATGTTTGCCCTCTATTCCTCTGGCCAGTGAGGTTCCTCACTTTAGTCTTGCAGGGCTATAAAATATCCAGCTTATAAATTATGGAAAAGTTATCATTTGGGTTTATCAAATGTAAATATTAGCGGAAGAAGCTATCTGAGCGAGAGGGCAATTTATGCATCAGGCTGGTTACTTTAAGACGTGATGCTTGTTTGAAACAGTTCAGGGAGCTAGAATACTACTACTCTTCTTCAGGTGTGCCAGCTGGTCACTTCAAAGGAGCAGCTCAGTCTGCCAAATATTCCTTGCCAGGATCTTTAGACCGTGATTGCTGCAGAAGCTCTGTTTACAGTTGCAATCCGTATGATGGTGGGTTGAGATTGGATAATCAAAGTACTTGACAGTTCAGTTCACTGTGTTCTCCTGTGATTTACCTTTGTGCTTGTGCCAGCTTATCTATATAACATTTGCATCTTTTTTTTGTAATATTTCTTTACTGTTAGAGTGACTTTTCCTTAGAGATATTTTCCTTAGAGAAATGTCTCTGACAGCCTGCTTTTATATTATTGACAAGCTGCACCTTCTGTCACGTAAAGAAGCATGGTAGATATTAAGGAAGAGATTGGATTGATTGTCTCCAGTACCATCACAGAATTTCCGTTGTTTAATATTAGAGATGCCCATGTGAGATTTGAATAAATCTTCTCAAACATCAAGCACTGTTTCAGCAACAGAGAACTTAATATATGCTAATTTACCTTTCTGAGCTCCATTTTTATGTGTCTAGGATGCTACCTGTGCTGGAGTTAAGTCTAAGGAAATGGTATCTCCAGATCTCTCAACTGCAGTCGCAAAGTAGCTATGCCTCATTAAAAAACTCCCATTTGTTCATAGCATTCTTTCAGTATAGGAAACCATGCCTGATCTACACAACAGAGTTTTGGCATCCAGGATTACCTTTTATCTCCGCAGGTTTGCATTCAGGCACATGTAAATTTGGAGTAAGCAAACAAAGCCCAGCTTGTGGCACCTAGATAGAACCACATGCCGCAAACCTCAGCCAGCAAGGCAGCTGCCAGCAAAGCTTCAGCGTGCACATATCCCAGGAGCAATGTCAGCAGCTGGGAGCCCAACAATGTTTCTGGCAGTGATGTTTTCCAGTTTAGGCCTGGCCACGCTTTACATCTTTCGCCCATCTGTTTGTTTTGCATTGTGTTACATCATCCCCATCTCAATATTTAAACTATAAAATCATCAGGCGTTCATACAGAGGGGGAAGCTGCCTTTTGCAGGTCACCTCAGGGAGAGTTTTCTATTCATAGGAGATGGTGTCAGAGAAAGTGCCGAGGCTTTTCTGTGGGAGGAACAGACATATGGGAAGCTGGAACTGACACTGGCAAAACCACGGGGAGGTTAGAAGCAAATTGGAAAGTTACCACAAGGATATTTTGCCTTTTATTTTTCTACATTTTGGTTAAGAATCAGATCTGTGATGTTCTTGAAGAGCTTTGGGGGTTCAAGATGTTGATAGAATGGAAACCTGAAATTTTAGAGACTCAATTTTATCGCTTGGCATTGTTGTCCAATTAAATGTATTGTAACTTTGATCAACATTGCTGTGTATGGGCTTGAGTTAGTTTGTAAGAAAGAAGTCAATTTTTTTTAGGCTATGTAGGGGAAATAGGAATATTTCCTRTGAATAGACCTGATTGTTGATTCATCTTATTTTGGTTTCCGCTGTGTTTGGAAGTCTTGGTATTTGCTTTTTGAACATATTGTGATAAAAAATTATATTGGAATAATTTTTGACAGAAAATTAAGTGCCTGTTTGAGAATATTTATATAAAATAAGTTATTAAACATTGGCTTTGCATCAGGTCTTTACTGCTAGCTGTTTCTTATCTCTTCAGAAACAGCTTCTGACTGTTGCATCCATTCCAAGACTGGGAATACTCCTGCTTTTAAGTATTGAATAATCYCAAACTTCTAAATACATGTTTTACAGAAATAAGACTTTAAATAAAGAAYGTATCTGAGAAAAGTGTAGATAATTCACAAAGAATAAAATGGCAGAACTTGTTAAATTAATTATTTTTCCATCTTTCATAGTTTCTATGTGACTTTAACTCAAAAGCAGCCCAATGTTTTGTCAACCAATATGACAGCCCTCTTCAATTACTTAGTAGAATTCCATTTTTATTAAAAAAAAAATCTAGTAATGGATATAGCTCTATGTTTAAATTTCTTTAAAGTTAATGGAAGAGATACAGGGCTAGAGATGTTTCTTGGACATCACCTTGCACAACAAAAAACTACAAGGGTCATATAATTCAAAAAAGGAGATATCCCTATGAATTATTCTTGTTACTACATTGCCAAGCTTAATATACTTTGTCAATCATAGTAATGACTTTCACTTAATGGAAGCAGGTCAAGTCAAGTTGGAATTGTCTAATATTAATTAGGTGTGTGCAATTCACTAGTGATATCATCTTACAAAAAAAGAGACTCGAAAAGCAACGATCCACTGAAACGATGTTAGATATTATCATAAATAATACCTGTAAAAAAAAGATGGAGTGTAAAGCATTGCCTCCCCGCTATAACCTAAGCGAATGTTTATAAATATCAGTATGTCGATACATAGATAGCATTCTTCCTGTCCCTCTATGTCTACCCACTGTATGTTGATTATCATGTAATCATCAGCTGCTTATTCAGAAGTGATCCCTGCTTCAGATGTTTTCGGTATAGACCACTTCAGAAGATGATGGGCTTTTCATTTGGACATGCCTGTATATAGGTTTAAGAAAAAAGCAGTATCTCTAGCTATGTATGTGTAGAGGAAGAATAGATTAATCTGTGAAAGGTGTAGGTAGAGCAATCCCTCCATGAGCAACTACAGCTTTCACTGGCCTGTCACAAAGTCAGCTTAGACTGTCCAACTAGTCTAAAAAAGAAAATAATCCATGAAGATGAGAAACTGTAATCTGTGACAATGAGAAACTCAGTAAGAAACTGATTTTTTCAAAATTAAGTATCACCATACAGTTGTTTTGGAAAAAATGCACACATCTTAGTGATATGAGATCATATTAGCCAATAGGATTCTAAGTTGTCTGTGAAGGAAAAGGTCTGGTTTTTTTGGATTTCAATTATGCTAATGCTCTGCTGAGAGAAATTCTTGAAGCTAATCAGTCTGAATTTTGAAGACAAATAAAAGATTTGTACCTCCATAGTCACCCCACTCAGGAAATGATAATTATTTTAATTCTCCTGTTAAGCAAGCACTTTACCCTCTCTAAAATGTTCTTGGACTTCTAGTCAGTTTTACATTAGAGTGCCTCTCTTCCTTTTATGTATCTTTCAGTGGAATCCAGACAGAAGTGCTGATAATGAAAAAGCTTTTGAGGAGCCTATATGAGTCACACTAAGACAACTTAATCACAAGAACCATAGAAGGGATCTGAGAGGTCCCAAGGGAAGACTTGCTATCCCTAAATTGACTTTATAGATTTCTGGCTAACCTGTTCGCATGAAGTTCTAGTTATGGAAATTCCACGAGTTCTCTAGGTGATCTGTTTCAGTACTTACTATTCTTGCAGTTAAAAACATTTTTCCTTTTGTCTGACTTAGTCTACCTTTTGTAAAATTAAGATCATTCTTCCTCATCCTATTTGTGACAGAACTAACAAGTAGGCAATCTCTTTTTTCCTTCTTTTTGGCAGTCTCTTACATATTCAAGATATTACCCTGTCTCATCACCTCTTTCTGGACTAAAGATCCCAGTTATTTTAATTATCCTTCATTGGTCATGTTTCCCAGATTTCTGGTCTTTCTTCTTGTTCTCTCAAGCCCTCTCAAGATGAAACCTTTGTCCATAAATAAGATATTTTCTTATCTTAAGGTAAGAAAAGTGGATTTGTTGTGTTGGCTAACACTTTAGTAGTCCTGAGAAGAACAGAAGAATACTGTCAATCAATCAGGTGTCCTCCATGCAGTGCTCCTGTTCATTCCTGCAGGATGATGGTTGCTCTTCCTGCAGTAGTGTGTGTCGTATTCAGCTTGTGACCTACAGCAACATCTGTGTCCCTCTTTGAAGAACTGTTGTTTGTCATTTATGGAACTGATTGATCTAGTGAATTGGGCTCCTACCTTGTTTCTGTTGCTTATTCTTTCCTGAATGTAGTACTTYGGACTGGTTGAGTTGTATGTTTTTTCAGATGACTTCCAGGTTTTCAGTATTCTTCTGAATACCATTTATGTTCTTCTAAAATGCTTACAGCTTTACCTGTGATGGTATCATCTCCAGACTTAAAATGCATACTGAGCTTATTAATGAAAATATTGAATAATACCAGGCTCATAAACAAAATCCTGTTGAGCTCCACTCAGCTCATTCTCTCTTAGTTTGACAGTAAACCATTGATAAATACTCTGGCTTAGTTTTCTAATACCTATCTTAGAAGAGATTCCTGTAGACGATATTTTCCTTAGTTGGAGCTTGGTTTCAAAATCCCGACTAGAATATACTTTTATCRTAGCTGCTTCCCCCGTTATCCTGTCAGAGAAAGGTTAGTTTGATGCAATTTGTTCTTGACAAAACTATTTAGGCTACTTATCATTTTACTCTCTTCTAAGCTTCAAATGATTTATTTGGCTTATTATTTTGTATTTTCTGGAAATTCAAGTTAGTCTGACTGTTTTGCTACTCCAAGTGTTCACCTTTATCCCATTTTTAAAGACAGGCACTTTCTTTGCCTTTTCCTAGTCCCTTGGAACTTTATCTGTCCTTCACAATTGTGGAAAAAAAATGTCTAGTAGCTCAAAGATTGTCTCAAGTATGTGCCTAAACATTCTCCAGGTTTAGTCAATTTGAAAATGTTGCCTAAGGTTTCTCTAACCTGTTCCTTTCTTAATCTGTTTTACTCCCCTGTTGCTAGAGTTACCTTTTTAATGATGACTGAAACAAACAAAAAAATGAAACACACGGCTTCTCAGATTCATCTGGTTTTGATAGTTACTTTTTATTTGTGACTCTTCTCTTTGTGTAAGACTCCTTGATAATCTAACCAATTAGCTCTGTAAGTGTCATGGGAATTTGATTTGTGCTTAACCTTTGTGACAATAATCTTTATCCCAATGTAGTGGGTTTTGTTTCTTGGAATAAAGAATGATTTTTAAAACTTTATACTGCATGATAAAGTTGTTAGACTGATAAATGCATTATAAATATGCAAATTTACTCAAGGAAAAGCTTCAAAAGCAGGGATAAATAGGACATTCAGCTTAAATATAATTTCCCCCCTTTCATCACAAATACAGCTCGAATGAAAAGTGGTAACTTTAGGAGTCTTGGTTAAAATGTGTTTTTTAAAGTTAACTGTCTCGAATGGGTGTTTTTCAGTAATACTTCTATTCACTTTCCATATGAAGCCAGTGTTCTGCATATGAAGACTTTTTACTTTTCTGATTGTAGAAGGGACTTAAGCTTGTAAACTTCCAAAAGAGTCACTTGAAATGGAAGACAGTGTAGAACAAGTGATACTCTTCATACAGTAAATAGTATTACCAAAAACACTGGAATTTATTGGACTACAACATTCTCATCTCTATTACACTGGAATCCAGAAAAATATTATGGAATGGCTGGGTACTTGATACTTAGGAAGATGTTGTTAATATTTACCATATGGACTGAATAGGAGATCTGTCTATTCTCAAAGTAAAGAACAAGATGATTTTGTAATAGGTAGTATGACGAATATTACCTCCTTGTGCTAAACAAGAAACCCATTGATCTTACTGAACAGAAAAGTTAGAATTAATGAATTTGTAGTGCCCTCTCATTTCTCCTCCAATTTCATGTATACAACAATGCCAGGAAAAATGCTATCCAAATAGTGTAGATACAGTTAGGTGCTTTAATGATGATTGTTTCCCCTGACTTCAGTAGAGGTATTAGAGATAAACGATATCTGCTATTATAGTACATGCCCCAAAAAATGAGTTTTTGTCACAGAAGGGGGAAAAAAAAAACATGAGCAAAGGGAGCGCACATTTCTTTGCTTCAGAAAGAATAACAGTGAGTCCATAAATAAAAATCATGCAATTGATTGCAATTGTCTATGTCATTAACCATTTCCAGTTAAAAGTAATTTTTTGATATTTTGGTCAGTGTAGCTGGTGTGGTATGCCTTCAGAATGGGAGGAATGGTTCTGAATATGAGGGCAGAATAATGAATAATCAGGGGTGGAACAGCTTGGGTAAAATATGTTGAGTAAGCAAAGTTAATTAAAATATCTGTAAGTGAAGCAGAATTTGTGCCAATACTGATACATACATGTTATAAGTCACATAACTGTGATGAGAGGTATGTTTTAGCCAAAGACAAATAAAATTCCGATCTCAATTCAGTCTTCAACTGTTCTTAAAGATAATTGCTTATAATGCAATTTCAGTGACAGAAATTAGTATTTTGGACATGCAMGTTCATTTACATAAATTCAGTAGGAAATATTTCAGATTCATTTAGGCAAACAGTCTTTAAAGAAATCCTCTAATTTTGGCTGCCTACAAATGCAGAGTTAGAAAAGATTTAGATGTTCTTCAGTGTCAGAGAATCTGTTGCAGTGATGAAGAATATTTTTTTATTCCTTATTACCATTGCTGTAGGATGGAATTTTTTCACGATAGCAGATTCCTTCTCCATTGAAAAGTAAAATTTAACTTCATAGTCTTTGTATAGCAGAAAGAATTAACATGGATGTTTGTGTCAGATGATTCTGACAAAAAGGTTAACGCTTGGGGAAGGTAGGGAAGATAAAWTCTATTCCTACACAGTAAGATGATGAAATACAGCAAATGCTTGTGTTACCTTCGAATTGATTAAAGAGCCCAGCCCCAAATATTTTGTTTGTGATTACAGTATGCTCAGTAGTACTCAAAATCTGTAATTCATATCTGGGCATTTAGAAGTAGGATTCATCTGTTCTAACTTACAGGTTGCTGTATTAGGTCATAGAAATCAGCATGTTCCATTGGCTCCAGAAAGACCATAGGGTAAATAGTTCATACCTAATCATCTTATTTTTAGCTCTCTAATGACTGCATGAGTTGAATCCTGCCAATGGCGTTTTAATTTATGTAGACAGGAACATGTTTGAAAATAATATAATAAATACTTGAAACAATATTTTGATCATATAAAAATCTACTTAGTTTGTTATAAAAAATTTCTGACTGACTTCACAGAATTTAGAAAGAAATGAGGACTTTGAAAGCTATGGATTAGAGCAGAATGAGAAATTAGTGATAATACATGATATTCAAGTCAGATTCATGAAGACCTTGCTGTTTGTAACTTAGAAGGCATTTATGGAGCAGTACATACATCTGAAAACATTCTTAGGTTGGGTATAGCTGTTTGGATTCCTAACAGTTTGCAAGATTTTCTATTTTATTGAGTTAGAATTAGGCATAGATGGCGTTAGCTTGTCATATTTTATTGTATGCAATTTTGCCTTGTCAGTGAATATTTAGCTCAGCTTAAAAATTGGAGAATGATTTTTTCCATGTGAAAGAGAATTTGGCTTTTCTTATGCTTTATAGGGAGGCAAAATGCCAGTCAAAGCATGTTTCTCAGCAGGAAAAAGAAAGGGGGGTTAGGTATTTGCTACTACAAATATTTGGCACACAGTTTAAATAGACAGTATTCCTAATCTTTATCATGAGCAGAGAGCTGGTTGCTGGTAAGAAATCAAATCAAAAGATAGGATGTCTTAAAAAATAGCTTAGTGCATGGGATAAAACTTTAGGATTTTTTATTCTACACATACATCACTGTCCATCTGCATCAGGAACACATGGCATGGGAAGATATGCGGAACAAAATTAAACCAAGCACAACCATGACAGCAGAAGATTTGGAATTCCTTAAGCCTCTGTGAAACACCGTATATCCCTTTTATTTCTGGAAACTGAATGATAGTTACCCTTTGGAACATGTTGTAATTACAAGTCATAACTGCCACTGGTTCATCAGTAGAGTTGTATGAACTGCACTATATGCCAGTGCCTACTAGAGAGGATGATACCATTTCCCTTTTGTTGAAGAGAGTGAAACTTAGTTCTGCAAACAAAAGATTACTGGTTTCAATTAAGGCATGAGTGCARCTGAAAAGTAAAATCTTACTAGCTGCATTAAGAATTAGCAACATGGAACAAATTACTCTTAACATTTAAAAATAAAATTAGTATTGCGTTTGGGGTAATGATCTATTGGTTGGCCTGAGGACATTGCTAGTGAGGCTAACATCTTTAAGCAATGGTAAAAGGTACCAGTCTAAGGCTTACTTTAAAGTGGCTTACCAACAACCATAGACATCCTTGATCCTCCCTCCTTGCTTATCTGCAGGATACAGCTGTTCCTGCAACCAAGTTAAATGTTCTCATCCTAGAGAAACAGATTGGCAGGGATACCAAAAAATAAATATCTGTCCTCCCCACACAGACTACAAAAAAAGCAAAATGCAGCTGAGAGTGATATTTCAGCTCAGAAAGAACTTGTAACGTCCATACAGTCATCTTATGAGTAGCTGACCAGTAAGCTTTTTTGATGTCATAGTAGTTTAGATAACTTTTCACAATCATCTCTAGAAACATGTTAAATTTGATCATTTTCTGTCACATTTATTGCAGATTAGTTACTCTCTACTGCTTTCTTGCCATTGTAAAATCTAATGAACATATAAGCTAATTAAACATTTTGGAAATAAGAACATCATAGAGCAGAAGATTGGAGGCATTGTGATTCTGTGTGTTAACATCCCTTAATTATCTCATGCTTGCAGTTTATATATTTGGCCACTGGAAGAATCAGGAGTTCACAAGTAGATGTGTTGGGCTTCCTACTAGTTGTACGAGTTTCTACCACTTATTGGCATCTCTGCAGTTTCAGGAACTCTCTGTTCTGTATCTTGTCCCTAAGATGTCTCAGTGATGCAAACTCCTAGCCTTGGGATATTTCCTCTTTTTTCTCAGCCTTATTGTTGCTAATGCCAATTAAATGCTTCAGACCTCTGTGGTAATATTCCATGCTATAAAAGRACTGCGATGTTACACTGTTACTCTCATTGCTGGTAGTCTGTGGTTCTCTCTCTTACTTTGTAGTTCAGTCTGTAGTTATACAATAGAACATCTTATTGAAAGATGTTTGGGCTGAAAATCTATTCTTATTTATGTGGTATTCTGAGTTAGAAAGCAGTAAAGCTTGTGATCAGACCTAAAAGTTGACCTTCTTTTGCTTCATGTTACCGTGGATATCATCATTTTGTTTCTTTAATCTTTGTGAAACATTTTTTTCCTCACTGAACATACTATAGAAACACCTCGTGTTTCTACTTGCCTGAGTCTGCCCACATGAGTGAGAAAGATAGCATAACTTTTCTGTTAGGAGTTGGAAACTATTTCTGGTACAGTTTTGGCATCAAAAGAATATCAGCAAAAACATGCTATTTTACTTCATGGCTTACCAAGTGCCCATTGTATAGTTATCAGAATATTGTCTGATGAGGACAGCATATGCATTTATTTCCTTAGTGGCTTAGATTCTGTGCGGAAAACACGTTTTTAAAAAACCTTTATGTTTTTGGTGCATTCTTGCTTGCTCTGTATATACACATAGCTTTCCTACAGCAACAGGCAGATTATGCTAATGTCTTAGAGGAGACAAGCAGTGGTCGTGCAGTTACTGGGTGGGATCTTTGCCTGCAGTAAAATTTAGTTTTCTAAACTAAACGTGACAACAGAATTGCATATATAAGCTGTCCATAGGAATTGAGACCTATCTGCAACAAGCAGCATGGTAGCATTCTGCCTGTCACTGGTATCATTTCAGACTGTCTACTTAGTATTGCCACCATGTTCAAAGGCATGAGTTGCCTGACCCTGCTGTGTGCAACGCTGAAGTTTTGCCCATATGCTTATCTGCAGACCATGTCCTAGCCCATATGATCTATGAATAAACTCATGCAAACTGACTGGAAATGCGGCACTTGACAAAATTTACCTTGGGGTTCACAGTGGTACTTAAGCAGAGAAAAAATTAGCTCACCTGAACTATAACCTTATTAAAACTTCAGGGGTTGCAGATTATTTCTAAGAGGAAAAAGAAAATTGTGCCAAAGCAGTTCCAAACTGAGCTTAAAAGGGTTTGTACAAATAGAGGGAAAGAGAGAAAATTTCTATGTCTCAAGCTAAAGAGAAAAAAAAGTTGCACTGGCAGCAAAGAACACTCACAGGATGCTGGTCAGAATTAACAGAAGCAGAGCCAGTAGAGCGAGGGAAGTAATTTGTCCCTTCTACTCAGCACTTGTTAGACCACATCTAGAACACTGTGCCAAGTTTTGGGCCCCAATTCATGAAAGACATCGATAAACTGGAGGGARTTCAGTGGAGGACCATCACGATGGTGGAGGATCTGGAGCACTTGTGCTGTGAGGAGAGGCTGAGGGACTGGGGCTTTTCAGCCCGGAGCAGAGATGGCTTTGGGGGGACCTAACAGCAGCCCCCCAGTGCCTATGGGGGCATCATCAAGAAGATGGAGCCAGGCTCTTAACAGTGGTGCATGGTGGGAGGATGAGAAATGATGGGTATAAATTGAAACAAGAAATGTTCAGACTGGTTATAGGGAAAAACTTTTTTGTCATGAGGGCAGTCAGGCACAGGAACAGGTTGCCCAGGGAGATTGCTCTGTCTCCATCCTTCGGGATATTCAAGACCCAACAGGATAAAGCCCTGAGCAGCCTGGACTGACCTCATTTCTGACCCTGCATTGAGCAGGAGGTTAGACTAGAGACAACCTGAGATCCRACCTGAATTATCCTACAATCCTGTGATCCTGTGGTGACTGGTCATTTCTCAAATGAACATATCAACACAGGATCATCTGTAAGCGTTTCTCCTTCCATGGGGATTTATTGTTCAGCTAGCTGGGCAAGGTGGCTTCTTCGTAGGATAGTATGCCACTCATAAAACAGATCATGGTCTGTATGTAGCCCGTCAAGACAGTCTGCAGACCACTCCTAATATCACCATTTCTAAGGAGACCGTCAGTAGTGAGTAGTGGCCAAATGCCCTGGTGGGTAAAGCCAGCTCCCAGCCTCCCTCTTTCCCAGAAACAGTAGCACCCCCTCTCCAACATGTGACCAGGAGCTGGTCTTGCTGAGGAGACAAGACCAGGGAGGAGGAAGATGGTGACAGGATGCAGTTAGCTGCTACAGTTCAGGTGACCCACATTTTCCTTGCCCATGTGTGACAAATCTGAAGGGAAAACAAATAACTTTTTATTATTGATTTTCTTGACATCTGTGAATGAATGGGGTGAAAGTGCTATTGTGAGTATTTTCCTAGACAGGATTTAATCAGCAGGGTAGAAAAATAACTTGGCTATGCATTTAGGTGCCTCTTCTTTCCCTTCATACCATTTTCCACGTGGTCTTTTCCAACACTGTGAGGGGAAATACACATTCTAATACAGAATCTTATCTCTAAACTCATTCTAACTCTGTGTGCGTATAAGGTATTCAGAGAGCTTAAATAAGTAAGTATTATTAACCGTAATGAGCTGAGAGTTAAGATTTAGTGCATAACATGAATTACAAAAAAGAAATGTAAATATTATGTTTTTTATATGTTGAAAGTAGAGGAAAGTTTCTTATATAGTAGAGTGTATTACAGAAAGTAGATGGCTTTTTTCTTCAGATTCATAAGTTTTCTCACTAAGCAAATGAGTATAGTCTGATGGTTTTTGCTTGATTGAATTGATCTTTTTTAGTCTTTTTGTTTAGTGACTATTATAATGTTCAGTTATGTTCCATACTGATTATTGTAGATAGGGACCCACACTGGGATTACTTATTAATTTTACAAGAACAAAAACGTTATGAGAACAAACGGATGTTCAAGTTTGAACATTTTAAATATTTACAAGAAAGGTAAAGAACCTCTTTGCATTTGACATGTATAGACGATTCCTGGAGCAGCAGTTTATGCAAATGCATCAGTGTAAGATTCCTCCAGTCCTTACCTAGTGGTGTCTAATTGAAAGCTTACATATGGTTCCTCCTGTTTTCAGTTGATAATTTCCTTTTAAAACAGAGTAAATGTTTTTTATCCATTTTCACTCATTGCTGGGTACAAAATGAGATTAGCCATCAATGAATCACACAAAGTGTCAACAGAAAGAAACTAGCTGCTACTAGGCATTAAGAAGGTGTGAGAGTTTGAGAAGAACAGCTTCTCTGGGAAGATTAGGGCTTTTTCTCTGGTATTCTCTACTCTCAGCTGTGCTGGGCAGTCCTATAGTAACGCGTCAGTTGTTGCTTCCATTTCCTTCAACAGCTTGCTGCCATGCAAACAGTTAAGATAGCCAAGAGAAATACACCTCATGACATCATTCTCTGGTGGATATATTTAAGTTAATTAATTATGCTCAATTTTCTTTCTTTGTTCTCTAATGTGTCTAAACCATGTTACAGGCTCCACTGATGAAGACTAAATAATGTGCAGGCTTGTACGTGGTATTTTCTGACTAGAGAGACAAGAAAAAAATTCTTGTTTATTTCTCTTAACCAATTTGGAGGAACCTTAACCATGGGCAAGAAAATGAGGAACAAGTTTGATATAGAAATAAATTGTTATTGATGTATTTTTTAACAAGTGAAATATACTGATTTGTCAGGTGAATACAGTATAAACATTACTACAGACTTCTAACTGTATATTGGCTAAGAAGTGTAAATCTTTCTTTTTTTCCTGACTGTATAATATATCTGGTGATTAATTTAGTATCCATTATGACTGCAAGACATCAACTTTATGCACACTAAGTTCTTTCATCCTCAGGCCAAGAACCATTTTGCAGGCGTAATGCAAGAATGCCTACAGAGCTGTGTGGGTGTATATAAACTCTAACCTGAACATCTTGCAGTGTTCCCAAGTGGGAGGGTAATTTCGCCTCTTCATTGATTTTACTGATGTCTCTTATGAGCAAGTAGTGCCATTTCCCTCAGCCTGTGATGAATTGCGTGTGCCATACAATGTGGGCTGTAGCTCACCAGAGGATTAAGCAGGAGCAACAAACCTGCTTCACTTTCCTCAGACCTTTCATGAGTGACAGACACCTGCGTCATCTTGTACAGTCTTAACATTTTGATATATAAAAGCAGCCTTCCAGTTCTTCTACAAGAGACTGCCTAGGCTGACAAAAATGCTTACATTGCAACAGGATCATTTGCAAAAAAACACTGGGTTACTTGTGTTGAAATCTTCAAAAGCAAATAAATTTTATGTGTAGTTTCAGCACTGTTAAATTACACTGTCTTTAAGTACCTGCAGTAACCATGGTATCTAAAAGTCTGGGTTACTGCAGCAATTCTTTGGCTGTGCAGTGGTACATACTGTACTTGGATTTTAATGGAGCCATCTATACAGACTTTATATTTTCCTATAAAACTCGTCAAGATGAATGAAAACAAGCGTGGGCTAAATGTTTGTGCTTTTCAGTGCTCTTTCTGTTACAGAATCTTGCTGGCTTTCTTAATTGCTAATTTATGCAGTTTCTTTGTCTTTTAGAATGTCGGGTAGTGAAATCCACTTCCTATACCAAAATAGCTTCAGCTTCACGTAGGAGCACCACCAAGAGCCCGGGCCCATCTCGGCGCAGCAAGTCTCCTGCCTCTACCAGCTCAGGTAAAGCAAGCAAGAAATGTTTCTTAATAATAACTGTTAATGTCCCTGGATACAATTGGCAAAGTRCTTAAGATTCTGCATTTCTGGCAAAACATTGTATGCATAAAATAGCTGACAGTAAAAATTCACCTGCTTTCTAAAATGCATCTGAGATGAAGTGTCTTCCCAATGTGAAAGAACTCTTCAGTGTTTTATAAATTGTACTTTCGCAATATCATGGTTCATTTTCCTTTTTTTTCTTTGCATCATTATTATGACAATACCTAAAGACTGACAAAAAGATGTATACATCGTACTAGGAACTGCATAAACACAGTGTAGAAAGTAGTGCAAGCTGCACAGCATAGAATCTGCATTTGCAAATCGTTCTTTCTACAATCTTTTTTTTGTATTTTGATTCTGAAAGAGTTAAGAGTCAGCAGTGAGGAAAGGATAGGTTAAAGGCAATGAGGATATTGAGGAAGAGGGGAAGAGCAGAGAAAGAGGATAATTGCAGGTGTGAATGTGAGGTGTAAAGATGGTTGAGGAAGAGATAAGTCAGAGATGACTTAACAAGCCAGTGGTACAGGCTGGAGAAGACACAGCAAAAAGCCTTAAAAAGTTCTGATTCTGTCTGAAGGGCCTTACTTTGGCAGCCTTTGCAGCTGCTCCCACTAAGTAGTCTATGACTAGTCCCCCCCTGGTGCTTTTTCCCAAGAAAAGCAATAAATAAACAAAAAATATGCATTAGATAATTTTCCACTGGTGATGCCTGAAAGTATAAATAATACTTGGTAGGAGCCAGTTAAGTAGACCAGATCCAGCGTTTGCAGCATTGCTTGTAGATTCGGATTGTGCAAGAGGCAAATATTAAAGCTGTCTGAAAGCCACCTCACTCTCTCCCTTAAGTCTTCAACCAACAGCGAAGCTAACATCATATTGGGAACTGTTTTGTAGTTGCATCCCGCACCATAAGGTCTTTAAAGGGAAGGGAGGGGGTRAGCAGAATGGCCCAGGTGCTCCAAGCAGGTTTCAAAGAGGGGAGGTACAGATCAGTCAACTGGTGCCATACTTTTTACAAGAAGTCTACATAGAGCAGCACAGCATCTTCCTTCGGGGGAGGAGGAAATTGGGGGAGACACAATGAGAGATGGAGGCGTAGATGTGGGTAGCAGGGCTAGGAGGCCTCCTACACATCCTAAGAAGAGCAGAAATGAAGAAGCCTGCAAAGAGATAATGGCAAGGAGTATTGATTCTGAGGGAGAAACACAGAGTAGTTCTTTCATAAGTGTACATTAAGTAGCTTTCTTTGTGGGTAGGTAGAACAGAGTTAAATTAAACTTTAGTAAGGGAGGCACTATTTAGCATGTAGTGTTATGGACTCTTTTTTTAATGACTATTCATTTGGGGGTAGAGTTAATGGACACTGATCTCTGTATGTGCATTTCTGTGTGGAATAACTCTCCTGCTGTGCATAAACAAATGTTTCTGTCAGGTATGAGACTAGCAGCATTTTCGACATGTTGGCTACATGCTTCTTTATTAGTTTTGGTTGTGAGATAAATGGTAACATTCTTACTTAAACCTACAGGAGGAGTGAACATGAATAAATTCTAATTTCCTGCAATTTAATTTAACTAGTCTAAGCAGAATGCCATAGCTTGTTTAACCACTGAAAAAGATCAGAAGATTATTTTACAGCTTATTAAAAAACCAATGCTTTCACCACGCCACAATAATAATTAATATATCATTAAAGTTATAATAATAAAAGAAGCAAGGTAATGGAAATATTAAAAAACATTTTAGATGATTCTATGTTAATGACAGATTTACCTATTTTAAACATATTTTATTTAAGAACAGTAACTTTGCAGGAAATGAGCATATCTTAGTTTGTCAAAACATGGTCCATGACCTGACCCATTTGACAGCATCACTGGAACATTGTATTGCAGAAGATTTCCCTAGAAAGAGGCATTGGAGGAGGCCCTACAGAAAAGTATAGGATGCTGACAGAACACCCTGTTAAAGGGTAGGAGTCTATAACTTCTTACAGCTTAAAAAGGGCAAACGATTTAAAATGTTTCTGTAAAAACTTTATTGGGAACACAAATTTGATTTGGTTGTTTGTATCTCTTGTGTTTGCTTTCTGCAAACCATGAAGAAGTCAGGTTGTGTGAATGTTCCAGGAAACCTATTTCTAACCTGAATACATGAATATTTACTTCAATATTACTATCATAAAAGGGAGCAATATTGTATGAGTGGGTACTTGGGCTTAAGAAGAATTGTTTTTAGACCACATAAAAAATGAATAGATTTTAAAAATATGCAACCTGATATTAGACACTGTACTGAAAAAACCAACAGTTAAATTAGAGGAAATGGTTCAGGCTAAATCAAACATTCAGCTTGAAACATAGATAACTTTTTGTGCTGTTAATTTGACTGTCTCAAGGTAGAGAGAAGTCTACTCCTAATTGAAAATAGTTATTGTTTAAATTGTCTCTTTTGGTTCTTTAAATGTAAAAAAGGGGTGGAAAGAAAAGGAAAAAATAGCTAGCAAATATTGTTAGACAAAAAACAAAATTCTTCCATAAAGTGCAGATATTACGTAGGTTTCACTATTTTGCTTTCCAGTAGGCAAAAAATACTGCCTATTTATTATTATAATTATGTACACGTGACAGCAGCAGAATATAGAAATTACCATCTAGTGCACATACCAACAGATATTTTTTTCCATATTGTTTATATATTAAACATCTTCTCAGTATTAGAGTCTCCTTTTACTGTCACATTGTTAGTGCTAAGTATATATATGTATTTTTTTATTCTGTACTTTCAAACTGCTTTCAATTCATCTTTAAGTTACTGCTAGGAAATTTTCTTTCATTAGAGATAAACATAAAAATAGTTGAGAAGAAGAGTAGATTCCTTGCTCAGAACACAGGCAATACATATATATTACRAAACAAAGACACGTATGTGCAGAGGACCTTCCTCAATTGTCATTTTGTAAAGATTTGTACATCATAAAAGAGAGGCAGAAGGTTGAGAAAAGCAGGGTTATAGGGCAGGCAGAAAGCATTACTGGCAGTGTGCCCCTGAGAAAAAGCTAAGTGAGAGCATCTCTTAGGACAAAATGCTATCTAAAGAGGTGTGTGTTGCTAGTTAGAAAGTATGTGATCCCTCTCATTTGGCTCTTGCTGCATTTCAAAAAATCTGCCCATTCTTGCTGCACAAAAGGAATGCATGGCTCAGTCATCAATTCTTGCCCTTATCAAGATAATACACATGGATAACCACATGGGTCAAAAGACACAAACACTATGACTAGATACAAATACTACATTGAAAAAATGTAAAAATTGCAAAGTCAGTTATTAAAACTGACAAAAATCTAATATGAGGGGATGACCTTGAGTTACTCTTAATTCTCTCCTATATGCATCTGCAGCGCAGTACAGTCTTTAATGCATTCAGTTAACATTATTTTTCTTCTCATCCAGCACAGGATAGCTGATAGGAATTAATCATGTTTATACTTAATTAAAGTACTGTGTTTGGGTCATTTCCCTATTGTTACACAAATGGATGTGTAAATGAGGCCAGGAAATTTAGACAGACTTCTTTGGTTTAAGCATTTAAATACCATCCTGAAGAACTGTTTCCCTTCTTTGACACAGCATTTCTAGTGATAAGTAAACTAAACCAAACTTCAGTTTGACACACTCAGCATCTGATTTTCAGAAAAACTAAATGTTCATAAATGCAATGAAGTCAATGGGACCATTGTTCTGAATGATCTGTTCATAGTGGCATGAACAACGAACTTCCCCAAATTCATCTCATTAGCTTCTGAAGTTGCTTGCAGAAATTGTCGGGTCGGATTTTCTTYTCTTTAATGTCTGTCTCTCTGTTTCCCATTTGTAAGTTTGGAACAATACCATTTTACCAAAACTGATGCTTTGAAGATAAATTCAGTAATGTTTAGAAACCACTTTTAGAGAAAATCCTGCCGAAGGTCCTCACCCCTAGTGTGCAGAGCATTCTGTTTTCAGTCTCACCTTGTGGTGGTGGTCCCCAACTGTTTGCGGGACAGGCAAAGGATCCTGAGAGTTCCCTCTCCCGGGGGAGCCCCAGCCAATGCTCTGGAGAACCGTTTACCCCATCGTCTCATTGGGTACCCGGGTGTCAGGGGCTCTTAGTGGCATTCACGTGTCCGCGATGAGTTTCACCCTTCGGAGGTGCCTGCCTCCCTCCAATGCTTGTAAAAGCAGCATAATTGCCCAGTCTGAAAGTCCCACCTTCAGCTGATAAAAAACACTTCAGGTAAGTGCTACTCTCACTGACCACAGAAGTGTTTTTTAAAAGAGTAGAAGGGCTCCAAGAGAAGGGATTAGGAATACTCTACCCCAACATATCCCACCCTCTGGCATTGCRCAAAGGATGTTGAGGCAGGTTCATATGCATGAAGGTTTTTCAGCAGGGTCTGTGGCTGATGGTGTGCATCAGGTCTAACAGAGAAGTTACTTTTGGGGAAAAGTAAAAACAAAAGCAAGAGAGAGAGAAAAGGGAAAGGGAAAGCTCTCCCATGGYCTGCCRGGAAGAGATGTGATGGGAAGGCCCCAGAGGGGCATCCTCCCCTGGGTGTCCCCTGTGCAGCAGGTGTCCCTCTGGCCCCCATACCTTTCCCGTCGTGACTGTATAGGTTTTGTCAGGCCCCGCTCAGGCTGCCTGGTGGTTGTTCCCGCTGGGGAGGCTGTGAGCACTGACGGGGGCACGCGTTGATCGGGACGGGTGCTGCACGCTGGTCGGTTGTTAAGCTTTGTGCGGGCCTGGTATTGGCTCTCCTCCTGTAACCCAAACACTACGACCAAGGGGTAGGAAAAGGGTAGGGGGAAGGGCTGATTCTCTCRCCAGTGGCAATCGCTTTGCAGGAGAACGTTCTCTAACAGCACTGCTGGGCTTTGCAGGTGCAAGGCCCTGACAGCAGCAGCATGGAAACAGCAGCATGCGAACAAGGGAAAACCAATGCCTCAGAGGCGCTGGGACACGCTGCCACGGCCGCACAGGGGAAAGGGTAGAGCTGCAAGTGGAAGGTAGGCTGCAGGGTTGAGGAGAAAAGACCCTCAGCAGTACAAAAGGCTAAAGCACCAAAGCACTGCACAACACTGGGRCTCAGGGCCATGCAGGTTCAGACCTGTGCTCTGGCTAATTGAGGGAAGGGAAACGTGTGTCAGCCTGTAAGAGAATGGGAGACACATACTACTCACCCTTCCGTGGGCTATCCAATCTAAAATGAGCAAAAAAGCTGCATCTGCTTTTACACAATTTCTTGACATTTTTAAGGGGAAAGTATGTCCTTCTGTAGGTGGTGTTCACCTTCTTCCATACTTGCTTTTTCCTTTTCTTTTTCTTTAGTGCAACATATTTTTAATATGCGTAGATTTTCCTGGTAGCCTCTCTGGCTTCTGAGGGCGGATGCATCCTATTTTTATAAAAAAACACAGAACACTACTTAAAAGATATAGGCTAACTGGGAAGATCTGTGGTAAGGGCAGACTTCTACATTATTTTGTGTTTTGTTCAGTTTTTTATTTGCATCTGACAGTGTTTCAAAACAGAACCACAAGACTGAAATCTCACTGCAGGAGGATTGCATTCTGATTTTTACTAATGCATTTGAGGTATTGTCTGCTCGAAAATGCTTACAGCCTAAATAGACAAGAGCAACCAGGAATAAAGCAAGGGAACAAGARCAGAGAAAGGTAGCCTGACCTCCCAGGCAGGCAGAGTGCTGAAGTCTGGTTCCAAGTGCAATAGATAATCCTGCCTCTGTTTAATTTTCCTGATGTATTCTCAAAGTCTGTAAAACTTTGATATTTTTTGTTGGCATCAAGTATTATTCAGGAGAGGATGGCTCAAAAGAGGTGTTGAATTTCAGTGAGGCCACATATCAACCCATTGCCAGTGACTGAAAATTATAAATGTCTGAGGGCTATTCAGTAGCTGTCGACTTCTGTCCAGCTACCAATTAACACCACTGGTGGCAGCCTTAGTGCAGGTGAAGAGCTAATAGATCTGAAGAAAGCCACCCTTACTTCTTCATGATCATTATTTTTAATCAAATCAAGAACAGCTTGAGACAGCTGGAATTATTATACCTTCAGTCCCTTAAACTAAGGAAAGTTATTGCATGCAGGTGAACTCTTTTCAGCTTCTGAAATACAAACTCTAATTTTCAGGACTTGCTCTTAATGAAAACAACTACTTTTTAAGTTTGAACACCACCTTCAGAATTATTTCCCTCTCATCTCTCTTCCCCTCCTCTTCCCCTCAAACTATCTCCCAAAATATTTCAAGTCCTTGAGATGTTGTTTGTAACTGTGATTCAGGATTAGTGTTAAGAAGAGTTATTTAGGAATTTCAGTTGCTGAGTGCAACAAGTGTCTTTCAGGAGTAACTGGAATAATACAGATATTCTGGGTGACAATGGAAATGTTTGTGAAGAATTTATAGAGTAGGTTATAATATCTAAGGCTGTGTGCTTTTTTTAAAAAATTGCATCTGGGCAAAGAAATCATGAAGCCACATTTCAAACTAAAACCTGATAGGTATCCCCTAAAGAAAAAAATGTTTTAGAATATAGAAATTGGATCTTACCGAAAGCTTCTCTAGAGCAGATGCTTGTACTTTTCTCAGCTATTTAGAAAAAAAAAAGTATATATGTTCCTTTGTAAAAAGAAGTTTTCATTTAGTTTGCTCATTCTTAGGCCCCTTTCCCCTAACCAGAAACAATCCTTCTTCTGCCACCTGACTGAGGAAGGTCTTTTGGGTCTCAGAGCAAGGAACGTGACATATAATATTATCTTCAGTGTGGTCACATGTTTTTATTCACACTATTATATATACTCAGCTGGCAGGGCTTTTTTAATAAATGTGCTGAAGCAAAACTTTTCCTGAACTGAGGAATACAAACCCATGGGAGCAACGAAGTCATCCTACGGTCCCAGGGGTTTCCAAAACAGTTTTACTTTGATCCTGTGTTCCTTTCAATTTTTTATTTATATTGATGATATTTAGTACTTATCATTAAAAAATTAAGTTTTATTATTTTATAGCTTATAATAAAAAACAAGAGTTAATAAGGGAAATAGAGATGTTTAGACTAGTTTAACCCTCTTAAAGTGTTAAAAAGCTGAACGCTAGATAACAAAACAGCCTTGAAGTTGGTACTCCATTCCCTTAGGCTAATTTGAGAATCCTTGTCTTTCTAATTAGGCAAAACAGTTCAAAAGAGAGATTTTCACTAAGTCTTAGGTAAGTGTAGGTGCTTTCTAGGTTATGTACTACATGAAGTTAGCAGCCAAGTTCATAGATATCACATACATTCTGATAAAATGGGGAGAAAAAAACAACAGGAGGCATTCACTCACCTTCTGATGCTCCAAAAAGTTACTATTGGATTCTGAGGAGCTGTATTTTCAGGGAAGGATCTTGTCTTCTGAGATCTCAGGCATGTCTGCAATGTCTACAATACATATGCAGCACTAGTCTGCTTATCAGTGTGGGCATACCGCAGCCATCTTCAGATTGCATTACCGATGGCATACTAGTGGCCGGTCCATGGAGATCAGTGTTGGCCAAGCAGGTGAGGGTCTGCCTCCCCTCTCGGGTGGGTTTTACAATCTGTGCTGAGCACTGTGCTGCTTGGGATGTATGTCAAGGCTACCATGGGTACTGGTGACTTACCATGACTAGTTAAAAGTTTGCTTAGGTATCAGATGCTGCTGGGACGGGAATGTAAACCTGACCTGAAACTGGTCCTTTCTGCTGATATTTCTAATCTGCTGATGAGATTAAAGCTCTGTGTGGGTCTGTTAAGCTTTGTCTTCAGTGGCAGAGAGATGTTCTTTTTATATCTGGATAACTTCCTGGCATAAACTCTAGCAAAGACTCAACGTAAAAAGGACTGTTTAGCAGTAGTTAAAATGAATGCAGTACTGACTATCTGGAACTAGCTCAACTAGTTGCACTGAAGAAGAACCTACAAAAGGCTTCACTGAGGAGCGATAATGTGATTGCTTTCCTAATCATCGCTCTGGCCAAACCATCTCTCTTTTGCAATGAAGACAAAAAATTAAGGGATTATAGTTAAAATTAAGAGATATAGTTAAAATACAAATGCAGAAGGAAAGAAAAGACAAGGTATGTTTTGTTCCCCAGCTACTCTGAAATTGCAAAATCTTCCTTGCGCAAAAATGTTATTCTGAAGAGGAAAGTGACAAACTACGAGAGTTGCTGGGACAAGGTCAGGTAGTGATATTGCATCACTATTTTGTAATTAATGTTGCTGAACATGACCTAAACATGTTGTGACTTCTGTAAATTATTTTTTAATTTAGACTGCTTCTTCTCTTAGTCTTCAATAAGTTGTGGTTGGGAAAAAGCCTGCACCATTCCCTTCTCTCAGTCTCCTCTCTCCTGTTTTTTCACGTACACTTCTTTTGTGTTTGGCAAACCGCTTTTGTAAACACACAGCGTCATCCCAACATGTACACAGAGTACAAGATGGTCACACATCAACAGGCAGGTTTTATAAGGAGAGTATTATTTTGGTACCACACRCTGGCATTGGCAGCTTCTCAGACTGACACTTGACACTGTAATTCAGCTTTTCTCACTTTTGTTTTTATTACATAATAAAATGATACACTATCAAAATGATTTATTTGCTGGAATATGGTCAAGGTCTTTTTATTTACAACATTTTCACTAGTTTATAARCATCTTCATATGAAACCTATTTTCCATGTATCTCATTAGATGATGGTATCCAGCTTTAGTGTTCTGTTTTGTGGGGGGGGTTTTCTCTACTTTCATATGTGTGCCAGGTGCTGCAAAAACAAATAAAAAAACAGGTTCCTGTCCTGTTGTGCTTCCAGACTCAGCAACAGATGACAGTAAGCAAAGGATTTCATAGCTAAGCATGTGCATACATGTGCTCAGTGCAGCCACAATAATGTTGTTATTGTTTTAGCTTTTTAATACATATTTTACCTGTGAAATTTTGAACAGATAAATCTTTTTCATGAGACAATGGAAGAGCGCTGTATGTTAAGCTGAAGTCACTGACCCTTGCCATTTTATGAATAAAAAGTGACAAGGAACTTCTTGCCTCACTCAATAAAATGATTAATTGCTACAGTGATTTACCAATTTCATGTGTCTTTATCTGCATCAGGGTTCCCTGTAAGAACATGTGCTGTATCAGTCAGTGAGACATGCAGTGCAGATACTGGACAAGAGTGCAGCTTCAAACAGAATGCATTCTACCAACAAGAAAGGGAATTTTATTTTCTTGTACTTATCAGAAGCTTATTATTATCATATATTAAAGATTAAAGATGTTATCGGCATTTATTTTTAGCCATATTATCTGGTCATGAGCTGCATATGTTTGAATGGGGTCATGGACATAACTGGAGTTCAGGAAGATGGTCCAAAACAGTCCAGTCTCTTGTTGCAGCATAGCACCTAACACCAGCTCTATTTGCAAATTCAGCGTAATGATTTGTAAGAAACTAGGGTTGGAGATGGTCAACAAGCCATCAACAAGGCCAAAAGGAGGAGCCCTGGCATGGACTGGGGAATTATTAGGAATTATTTCTTCCCTGTTGTGATCTCCCAGATCCCTGTTCAGGTTGATTCTGATGCTGACCCTGTACAAACTTCGGTCATCCGAGTTTATTTAATGGAATTCTGGGGTTGGTATAAAATCCACCAAAATTAGTAGATTGGGAGAATTTCAGTGATTTCTTTTAATCTCCAGCATATTCTAATCCAATAGACACCTGAGGTTGGATTCATCTCACTTAACTTTAAAAGGGTGCAAGGCAGAACAGTGGACAGTTCTAGTACTCAGTTCATCAGATCCATTTTAGATAGTTACTTGTGGATGATACAACTCACACTCTGACAGTACCTGTTCATTGGTTAAAGTGAGGTCTAGAAAACTAGTTTAGAAGTAGAAGYCTACATAATAGATACCTAAAGATCAGTAAAATGAATCCCATGCCCAAATCCGAGTTGTCATCTCTTTTTTTTATACTAGAGTTTCCTACACAGCTCTCCATAGGAAGTCCTTGTATACTCACAAATAACCTGGTATGAGCATTTAGGTACCTAGCTCCTTTTTGTTTCTGACATGGGTAGAGAGGTGAGCAAACTCCACTTAAATCTCTTGAAGGCTCTGATCCATTAACTATGCTCTGATTTCACATGTTACAGATGGCCAACACTAACACAACAGCTATAAAAATTGTCACTTAAAAAAATGATGTTGGGGAGAGCCCTGGAAATTAACTTGAGCACTCTGGGCTCTCTGATAGCAGCAAGTGAGTAATTTTTAGGGTTTGTAATATGTACTTTTTTTACCTAAAATAGATACTTATCAACCTGATGTGAGAAACACATCAGAGTCAAATACAGCATTGCATCTATTTTTCTGATTGCACTTGGTGGCCTCAAGTCTTTGTCTTTGGGACAGAATAACTGGAATAGTAATTCTAAGCAAAACTATTGTTTCAAGTTATGAGGAAGGAGTCAATCTCTGAGGAACAGTATCTGGTACCTTGTCTTATGAGGTTTATTAAAGTGTAGTTGTTATCTTAAATTTTCTCCTAGTAATAACAAGATCTAAGATAATCTGCTTGGTTTAAAGAGAAGACAGACCACTAGACTTATTAATGAACAGTGTTGAGTACCAGCTCCCTGTGAATAGCAGTATTTTAATATTAGTTTTTAAATGATACCATATTTGTTTATAAGAAAACTTTCAAGACTTTATATGTTTGAGACTCCAAAAAGCTCATTTTTAATGTCCTCCTGTATCCCTTTTCCTAAATGTTTTCAAAAGTATTTATAACAAATTTGGGGTTACTCATAGATCATACTATTGGCCACATCTTGGGAGTCCTTTTGCGATATGAACTTCAGTGAGTGTGTCCATATGCATGTACTCTCCCCCAACACTTAGTACATTTGAATCAGTGCTGATATGTACAAGCTGTTGTCCTCTGTACAAAGTGAATTTTAAGCTTAGCAGAATGAAATGGTTTTATTTAAAAGCAGCATATTTAAATGCAATTACTGTTTCTTCTTGTTCCTATGGTTATACAAAGATATTGCACCTTTACCTTAAACAATGCCTTGCACAAAGTGATGTGGAGATCTAATCAGTAATAGCACCTAATCACTAGTGAGTGATCATTATTTATTATGCAGTGTAATGTGTTTTATTGATCTGTGTAGTGTAGTAGATATACATGTTTCTTTCTCATAATATGTGGGCCCAATATCCTTAGCCAGTGAGAATAATGTATTATGTAAAAAGTAAGAAAAGTCTATTAAAAATGCCCACTGTGTTATCCAAAGAATTTAGCATTTGCTAGTTTGCCAGTCAGCCAAGGTTTTACAAGAGTTATTGTCATTTTGATTTTCAGATGAGTCATTTGGTATATTGCCCCCAAAGGCACCTCATTATGATTCAGTGCACAGCAYATAACATTGCTTAGGCTTTCGGGGCTCCATGCAATGCGAGTGGGGGTTGCAGTTGCTCAGCACTCTGAAGCAGCAGCATTATGCTTAATTGACACCTTTGATGTAGCCCTAAGACAGCACCTGCACCTCCCACTGCTGCTTTGAAGACGTCAGCCTTACGCAGAAAAGGCTTCTGCTTATGAATCCTGCATTGCATTCAGCTCACTCTGTGAACAGCCCTGGCTATCCTTAACTAATCCCACTGCTCCTCATTTTTGCTACAGCTTGGCTTAGTACAGAGCAGGAATTTTGCTGCTTGCTATTATCAGGTTAAACACTAAGATTTTGTCCATGTTAGAACTCATAGAAGGTAAGTCAAATGGCTTGTTGATATCCTAGTATGTAAATATTCTCCTAAGATGCAGAATTTGGGAATCTAATTGTTGATTGTTTGTCCTGATGCTGACACATATGGACTGTGATACGACAGTTGCTTGTTTAAAGAATATTTACATATATATGTGATACACGCTTTGTAGTATTTCTTTCAGTGCTTTAGTGTGAACATTATTGATAGCCTCTTTTGTAATTACTTTGTAGTAGAATTCTGTCCTCTGCTGGTGTTATTTTGTTAATTTAATGGATAGTGTCACATGCATGCAAAAGATGCTTCTAAAATGAAAAGCACTGACATATTTGAATGAGCTTATCTMTTTGAGAAAGTGATGGCTTGCTGTAACTCAGACTTGAGATGTTACATCCAGTTCATCTGCGTCTAGAAAGGTCTTTTGAGTTAAGTCTGAGGTGATGTTTGGGTCAGATAGTAATGCAAAAATCTCTTCAAATGAGTGAGTGAGCGACAGCAAGCAGTTGATTTGTTCTTGCAAGCAATACAGCTTTTTATTCTTGGTGAGTTGCACTTGAAGTCATAACTAAATGGAAGGAAAAGCTTTAAATACAGCAAATGTCTGTTAAGGATAAGCACAAAGTGGCTTGATTTGCAACACTTTGAAGTGTAGGAACAGTACAGTTTAAGAAGACATAATAGTGTCCTCTGTCGTTGACTAAACAGTCTCTTCAGATTCATTATTTGCTTAGACTCTATATAAAAACTGGTTTCATGAGATTCCAGACTCCGAGGAAACAGTTCTTTTGTGAATTACCTTATTTAATGTTTAAAACATGAAAAAAGCAAATGAATCTGTTAAAAAAAGAATGAGAAGAAATGAGATATGTTGATTTAATTATTTCTTTGCTTTTAATAATGCCTTGTATTTATTTTCTCAATTTATTGTCCTCTTAGTGAATGGAACCCCTGGTAGCCAGCTTTCTACTCCCCGCTCTGGGAAGTCTCCAAGCCCATCTCCCACCAGCCCAGGAAGTCTACGGAAACAGAGGGTAAGGAAATAAGGAAACTGATTTCTGAGAGTGGCTGGGTAGGATCTGACATAGCCATTATTGGATAGCCTTCTCCCCAGCGATTCCTTGTATTTAGAATTATAGGGTGGAAGAGCTTGGATACAATCCTTGTTGTGTTTGTACAACATTCTTAAGTGGAAAACAACTGTTCTGTATCCTTCAAAATGCTAAATATGCTGGGAATTGGTTTATCCTTGAGGAAAAAAAAAGGGATGATTTCAAAACTTTTTTTTTTGTTTCCTTTTCCAAGCATCTCACAACTGGAAGAAAACGCTGATGTTGTCAAAGTCTTTTTTTTTTCTTAATTTGCCATAGGCATTATATCACTTGCAAAACCTACCACAGCTTTGATTTTAAAACAAAGTGAAAGAATGCTCTGTGGAATTTAGCTGTGATATCACAGCCTTGTGCAGTAAAGCAACAGGAGACTCTTCAGGCACCTTGCTGGACCAAAGCTGTTAATAGCTGTAGGTTCCCACTACCATCATATGTAGAGAATCTATAATGTACCTAACCATCCAGAATGATGGTAATACATACGTTACTGCTGTAACTATGTAGTAGAATATTACTGATCCAACCCAAAAAGCTCTACATGCTGATTTAATTAATTGGAGCTATTCAAAAGCAGTGGGACACACATCTATTTATCTTCTCTTCTGATATTTTCTAAACTGTGATCAGTTGTTCTCAAAGAAAGCTTCCCTAAGGCAGTGCTGTATATTCCAGACTTCTGTTTACAAGTACAGTTGGAACACATTTTTTCTGCCTTTTTAGTTTTTAAATAAAGACATAATTTGTGTCTCTTGAAAGAAGGAGATTATACGCAGAATTGACAGTGCTTGACTTTAGCAGTTGGTGCAGWCCTGATGCCCCAGATATCCAGACCAGCGGTAGCTGGAACATGGCATGAGTCCTTTCTCGCCTGAATATCCTTCTTTCTTTCTCATGGATACCAGGGAGCAGAGGAATTGTGCATGCCCAAGTCTTATCCCAAGCTGGGATGCTGCCATGGGATTCTGTCATGACTCGCTTATTAGATCTGGAAGCTGACTTGAAAGTACTATGTGATCTTACAGCATAGAGATAGCCACTGCGTATCAGCTTGAAACCTCAGGATAGTCATGTTTTTCATTGTTTGGTACACAGTGAGTAAAGATGAAAGTTTCAGTTGAGTAAGTTGGTACTAAAATCTTCTTGAATGCAATGTCTTCCTCACCTGTTTGCTCTTGCTCTCAAGGCTCATGAATGAGTCATTAATAAGTCATTGAAGAGGGAAGAGTCTTCCAAATGAATTATACATTGATGATGTAAGGGTGTCTGTTAAGATGTATGATATCAGTATATAGTGGATTTTCTTTTGTTCTAAGGCTTTCTCTTTTCACTGGTAACCCTCCAAAGCTTCCTTCCCCACCACTGATGCTTTTATCCCCACAAGGAATAAATGTTTTTCTGTTAACATTTGTGAATGGATGAACGGGAACCGTGTGGTCAGCACCACTACACACAAGATGTGTTTGTCCACAAGGTTTCCTAAATGTGAAGTGGAAGGCAAATGGGTCTCTTCTAACCAGGTTCTCCATGTGGAAATATAACAGGATCACTAAATGGCAGTCTTATGGATGCAAAGGGCTGTGTAGTGGTGATATAATCACATTGCTAAGTGTATAGAAAATAAGTTTTGAAATAAATTACAGGAGAGATAAGACATTGTATAAGAGTTGAATTTTGCTCTCAGATATTCATATCAAGTCCCATCGACCTCAGTAGGGGATATTTCATGCTTGTCTGGGAACAGAATTAAGCCCCAAATGTCACACAGAGGAAGAGAAGAAGAAGGATAGGCAACCACGTTGTTAAAGATGATGACACCTTATATTTTGAGGCTTTATTGTAGACAAAATATATTTGTACATATGAAAACAAATGTGAAAATACATTAAAACAATGTTATTTAGGTTGCAAAATCCACTGCTCCGAGGTTAAGGAATGGAAAGTTTACAGTTGCCCTGAGAATTTAATTCAGGTCCTTTCATATTTAACTTGTGAAGTGAATGAGCAAAACCATGTGATTGTGTCGTTAAAGGTCATAATGTGTATTCATATGACTAAATCAGTTGTATGAACAACCATAAAACAGTGCTTACTAATCTTAAATTTCTTGTGTTAGCAGTCAAAAATACTGTTTTGTTTTGCTTTAGTGCCATCTTTTGTACATATCCATTTAATATTTATTTAGAGAACAAGTTATTTTATGTACCATATTGTCATAAACCAAATTTGAACCCAGAGCATTTTGTATTGTCTTCAACCGCTTGAACTGCAGAACTGACTAGCCAGCCACAGGAGAAGATTTGTTCCCTAGGAGATTATTGAAATATGGGTGTCATGTGATGGGTATACAGGAGAGAAGGGAAGACTAGTTTGACTGTCACTCTTGTCCCCATCTTGAGAAGTATTCCTGCCCATGCCCAGGACAAGAGCATTGGCAGCTAGATCCATGTCCTGGGGTTGGAGATCATGGTTGGGTTTCTGACCAGTATTCTCTCTTGGAGTCTGGGAGAACTAGTGCTCTAGAACTGAAATAAGATGCTGGGTTCTGGGAATGCCAGCTCAGCTGTGTAATTAGTTGTTTCTCTGGCTCTCTCTCCATCTGGTCATAATTAGAGAGTGCCTGTCCTCTGTCATGCCACCAGGTAAACAGGGTGCCATTGCTATGTGCTGGATCTGGAAGACTAGAATCGAATCAAGCATTGAATCAAGCGTTGAATCAAGCATAGCCGGATTACCCTTGATGTAACTGATAGATCAGCTCTTCAGCATCCCCATTCGAGTGTTATGAGGGAGCTGTGGGCTTAGCTCTTAAAATGCTCAGGGGTGTGGGCAGGCTGTCCACGTTTTTCCTGAGAAACACAGGTGAGAGAAAGTCATGGGTTTGAATTCAGTGGCACAAAAGCAAGGAACTTTCAWAAACTGAGTGATTTCTCCCTGTGAATAGTGAAGGCCTGTAAAAAAAAATAGAGATGGTAGAATTTTCCAAAGAAAAAATTCCTTCTAATTATAAAATGTATTAGGCAACTTAAATATAGGGGTTGCTGCCCTTACTTAGTAACATTTAATCATGCATCTTTTTAAAAAATTACATTCTGGCCTTTGACAAAAGGCTTTGCATTGACTTCAGTAAGACCAGGAATGTTACTGTGGTGCATATACTGTAACCATGAAAACRATACTACTGTAACCCTACAGATACAATTTTAAACCCTCCAGAGCCAGAACAAAAAAGACAGTTTCATCCTTTGTCACTTGCTGACATCCGTTCTCACATGGCTGGGTTGTATCCAGAAATTGGAGTTATATATCAATAATCTCAGGTAAAATTTAGCCTATACTTGAGGAAGGTAAGATTTGACAGTATAACTAATAGTCCAGATTAATTTTATAGGTGTAAGACAGACACTTGAAAGTCAACTAGTAATCATTTGATCTTTTCTGTTTTTCAGCATCCTAGTATTTAAACTTGTAGCCTTTGTACTATAATTACATTTTCATATAGTTAGGTTTTCTTATATTCCTTATTTTGAAAATAGAAAATAAGATTTTTGTTTTTATGTTGTTACATACTTAATTGGGTATATCCACAGAAGACGAAAACATCTACAATTCAGGTTTATAGCAGTTGAAGGAGAGAGTTTTTTTACTGTACATGTATATAGTTCTACTGCAACAGAGTATGATTAATGGCAAGGACTCAGAAAAGGTGACATGACAGTCATAATAATAAATATGTATAATAACCCCCTCATCTTAGTTTACTAGCTTTTGTAATAGTTCTTGAGTTTGTTTTTCCACTGTTTCGTAGTTGGTGTCATTACTTCAGTTAGAGTATACTGATTGCCATTATTTTAAATATATTTTTTCTATTTCACTGGCAACTACAATCAACAGAATAATAGCAAATTGAGTTTAAGGTACCTCTTGACTAATAAGACAGAAAAATTGAATTTGATATATGTAACGAGTTTTTGAGTTGCATATGTCCAAAATGTCTTTTATTCATACAGAAAGTGTTTTTTTCTTTTTACTGATCCATTTAAAATAATAAATGGATTCTCCTCATATTTTTCTAAACAATGCTGTTTGGCTAATTAGAGGCAAGGAAATTTTTATCAGAAAGGAAAATTTTCAAAAAAGTATCAAATATTTAAAAGTGTATGAAGGGACAGAGAATATGATCTTGAGATCTTGTGCATGATTTTACTTTAGACCAACCATGCAGATATAAAAGTAAACACAAAATTACTCAAGATTTTAAAAGTCAGTTCTCACAAATGTCATCTTTGTAAGTTCCAAATACATATTGTTTGTATTCAGAGGAGTAAGCAAACAGTCACCTGGAAGATATCATTCAAAAGTTTGGTGAGTTATCCTCGCTAGCAAATCAGAAGATTTTTTTCTGTACTGCATATTAGAAATACCAAAACTGGATATGCACAAAAGAAATTTTAATAATTAACTAACTAGTTACTATTAAAAATGAGATAGGCTTGTGTGTTTAAAATTCTTCCTTTGTCTAGATTGTTCACACAGAGATTTATTTAAGATTGGATTTTCTGAAGTGTGTGCCAGATTAACATGACTGTTACTATATATACACATGCCTATTAGCAATTTATGTGCAGAATGAGCAATCCAAGGAATTAAAATCCCCTTTATATCATGCCTGCAAGTGAAACATAAGCCTTCATAGGTTATTTAGACATTTGTAAATTTGTAATTTTAAAACATTCATTTTAAGCAGTTCATGTTTCAAAGCTTAGCTTTCAGGTCTTTTTGTTTATTTGTTCATTTTGTCTCAGTTATCTTCCTGTAGTTTAAAAAAACGCACAAAGCTCAAAACCGGAAGCTTAGACCAATGGTAAAGCCGGTCCCATTAGCCTTTCCATTTTCATGTGCTCTTGTATTTTTGCAGACCTTGCCAAGGTCTTTGTCTTGTATATGTTTTGGTGTATTTTGTAAATATGCTTTATACTTAAAGGATCCCCAGAAACAGCTTAAAGGTATCAAAGCTGCTGTAAAAAGGTGTGCTGGGGAGGGGGAAAGGACTGCAAAGCCACCAGGCCAATCAGCACCTCTCTAAACCAGCCTCTTTGCTTAATTCACCTTGCAAAGACAGGACTCGATCCTCTGCTGCTTCTCCTTGGTGAACTTTCTCTTTCTTTCTTCGCTGTCGTGTATCTTGGAGAAGGCTCTTGTACTGCGCAGGCTGAATGGGGCAGCGCAGCATCCTCAGACACCTCTGGCATTTGCAGATTATCCCATCAGCCAGAGGGTGCTTGCGCTGAAGTGGATCCATACACTCAGATTCTCTCGTTCTGCTGTCAGGAGCTGGTTGCCTGGCTACCATCAGAAAGAGCCGGTGACTAGGGCATTTTACATGCTGTCTTTTTACCAAAAAAAAAAAAAAAGTAGAAAAGACATACCACTGTCAGATAGTGCAATATATATAATGGCAGTATTCAGTGCCAGCATTCTGGGTTGTTGGATCCACACTATATGACCAGGGAGTGGCAAGTGTTGATTACCTTATATTATAAGGTAAACATTTACTTTCCTACTACTGTTTGTGAAACAAAAGGGGTATATATTTTATTTTGAAAAAGGGAAAGGATTAAACTGATACTGCCATGTTTCCAGACAGTTAAGAGACTCTCCAGAACAGCCAAACATTGTTTTAATCGTGTTTAGTAGGAAGGAATCAAAGAAGAAAATACCTGCTATTTAAAATATTTTGTACATTCAAACTCTAGATTTATTTACTAGCCACGTGTCTATTGATTAAAAATTCAAAAATCTGAATATATGCAACATGTGTATTTACTGTTTAAAAGTATCTTTTGGTCCACAGTAACAAAAGATTGTAAGACAGTTTCAGTGCAACAAATCAAACACAATAAACAAATCTATACTGCACTTCATCTTACAGGACCTGTATCGCCCACTCTCTTCGGATGATTTGGATTCAGTAGGAGACTCAGTGTAAAAGAGAAAATGGAACAGTGTTTATGGTTTGTGATTCGGTGAAGGTTTAACATTTTAAAAGAGAATAGCTGCTAATTTACAGTAACAGTGAATCACACAAAAGAGTTTTGCATATTTAATATTTAAAACATGGGGCCAAATTAATTCTAAAGTGTGGGGGCATTTTTGGCTTTACCACTGCTTTTAAATGCAAGAATTTGTAATGAATGAGCCATTGAATATGTCCATCAAATACAAAACAGCATTGTGCACACTGTGAGGGATGAAGGTTGGATAAGGTGAATATAACGCACAAATCCATAGTGGGCACATTTATGAATAGCACTCTTTTTATCATCTAAGGTACTGATTATATGTTCTGTTTTTAACATAGGTATCTATTCATTTTGATRTGAACACTTAATGAATGCTTTGCTTTACTGATGAATAGGTAAAACTGCAGAAAAGAAAAAACCTACCACATTAAACTGATTTTACCATGCTGCCTGATCTCAATACACACATCTGGATCTCTCAAATCTCATTCTTTTCAGTGTTTAGTCTGTTTATCTAAACAAAAAGAAAAGGAAGAAATCTTGTGTCTGAACAAAAAGTAAATGGTTTCAAAGTAATGTTAAAGTTATTTTTACTGTATTACAATTTGATGACAGAAGGATATTCACAGGCAACATGAATGTTTTACCTTGCAAGAGCTGTTAATACTGATCATCCTTGTGTTGCATGGAGAAGTAAATATGGAGAGAAATATCTTAAACAGGAAATATGTGGGCCTGCTGGCTAGCAGCATACACACAATCTGACAAACATATGATGACACCTTTTGGTAAAACACATTTGGCCTGAGAAACTGATCTTTTTTTCACTTATGTTAAGGACAGGAACATTTTTTTTGTTTGCTATAATAAGACTTTTTATGCTGTTTCTAAATCAGTCATTTTAAAATGGAAGCATATAGAAATGGTGGAACTGTGGATCATCCTCCTATTGACCTAATTTCTCTATTTTCATAATTTATAGAGGTGGTCATTTTGTACAGCATGAATATGCAAAACTCCTTTAGTGTTAAGTAGATCATGCATTATAACCAGTTGCTTAACAAATATCTACTAATTCTATTTTTCTGCTGCTTTATTGTGCAAATCTTAGTCAACTACTCTAATTTACATAATAATAGCAATATTTCCAATTATATGTTGCAAATTGATTTAATATTTATCTGTTGTATTTAAGGCCATAGTATAGTGATCACACACTTTTACTGTCTTACCATTTCCTTTCAGTATCTCAAAAACTAATGATTTTAAAATTAGAAATCAGTGTGATTCTGACCCTCAATGAAAATTTGTAAAGAAGATATTAGTAATGATTTAATATATGTTGAAATCAGGAAAATTTACTTAGTAGGAAAAAAATGTTTAGCCTCTGCATGCCGACTTTTAATGTAGTGAAATAATACACTTACTTACACTGATCTGTYCATAATAAAATTCCACAGCTAAAAAATGTTGGCATGTGATACTATGGCTTCACTGTATTATTAGCATTTTTTTATGGAGAATATTTACAAAAATAAAAGGGCAACAGGATACAAAACTTACCTTCTCTGTTTCCGATACTTGGTTCTAGTGTCACCTGAAGAAAAAGTCATTGATCTGGCAGGTTTGCTGAAGCAGTTAGGTCATTCCATTTTAAAATGCATGTTTTGCCATTCCTGCTTCAAGACTTCAGATTTAAAACTGCTTCCAGCAATATGAACAGTCCCCCCCCCATCCCCAGTCAAAAGGCTGTCCTTTCTACTGGAAAAGTTCACAGCTGTGAAGTTACTTGTATCTTTGCCTCTTAGGAGAGTATGCCTTTGTAAAATATATTACTCAATCCCAAGAAATGCATATTAAGTAAAGGTGCACTGGGATCAGTTTCCAAAAATTCAGAGAACTCCTCTGCACTGACTTCTGGAGGATTGCTTTTGTCTATGAAGAAAGTAAATTTCAGGAATTTTATTTTTCCTCCCCTCTTCCTTATAGACTACTGCTGCTTAAAGCAGTTTATTCAGTATGTTTGTTCTGCACAGCTTGCCAGCAAACGTGAATTCCATGGCTTTGCTTAGCTGTGGAAAAGAAAAATGGACCTTGTATCAGTCATTGTTATCATAGCGAGTTTTCCATCAAGACTGTTTCAAAGAGTATGCTAGTTCATAACATTTAATCATTTTAACATATGACTTGTATTAAGGGGCTATTCGGGGGCAGTATGTATTATTAATATTTCATCTAAGGAATGAAAGTCCCTTAGAGATTGAAAAGGTACACTGTTTATGGACTTTGAGATCCCTTTTGTGTGGAATGTAATTCCCATTATACATGAGCAGAAATGATATGTTTCTTTTGGGCAAGACCAGAAGGTTTCAGTTTATTGGTGAAACTGAAATTGTGTTTCTTGATACTGTAGATCTGCTTGCAACAGCACAGGGTTTAGTTTGTCACTAGATTTCATCAACTTCATTAAATAACAGAATAGCTTAAGCAACTTTATAGTGTTTGAACCTCTTATAGTTCTCTGTATGCTGCATTATTTGTGCCTACTATAAGGTGATTATGATGTAGCTAGAGTCTTGTATAGATTGTGAATGCTTTGCTTCTCCTTGAGCTTTATGGATACTTGTGATTATTTCTCTAATGCTTTATGCAACTTTCTGTTATTTTTCTCTCTTTTCTTTTATGCAACAAACAGTTCACATGTGAAGCACAGAATGTATGTGTGTATATGTGTACGTTTATATGCACATGCACACACACACACACACACAAATAGGTATAGATTAGTGGTTTTGAAATCTGTGCACATTATGTCACATTTGCAGCTTCTTTAAATGAGTGTGTGTGGAAAATGTATTACGGGAAGCTGTTCATGTGGTGGGGTTTGCCATAGCTCTGTCAAAGTGAACGGAGCTGTGACAGTCTGTACTTGCTGAGCAACTCCCCTTTGGATTATATACAGTTTTAAGAAATCTCCTGTACAAATGAGGACTTAGTTCTGCTCCATTTTCAGTTAATGGCAAAATCATGATTGACTTCAAGGTGGGAAGGATAGGGCCTTATGCATGGAAGTATACTGACACAGACTGAACATTAATCATAAAGTTAAAACGATATTCTTTTAACATGTATCTCCTTATGAAGTGCAGTGTTCTGCAGTGCAATTATTAAGTCATCAAATATTAGAAAGTTCTTCTGTAGAAATCTGTTGTAAAGCCTTTAACAGTCAGACTCTAATGTGAATATTGCTTTTCAATTTGTAAAATTATTCAGGGACAACACATTATATTTAGTTATTTGCCCTTTAAACCATTTTCACAGGGCCTATGTGGCTGCAAAATGAAAATTCGGAGGTATTAATATAAATATGCATCTGTCACTGTGAATATATATGTGTATTGTAAGAAAGGTTACATAATATTAAACAGCCTTGAAGAACACGAGTTGATATTGGTTTGTTTAAAAGTTGAAATAAATAATAGTATTTGTTTTTACAGTTTCATGTTTCACACTATGATGTGAACTTTATATAGTGTAGTATGTTACAGAAAATGTCCTCCAACTCTAAATGTTAAAATGAATTAACTGCTATAGAAAAGAATCTTTAATGAACCCAAGTTTACTGTTTTGTCAAAAAACAGTTGAAAATTGAACAAATATAAAATCTGTAAGGTGCTAAATTACCTCATCACTTGAAAAATACCTAGATTAATGTCATCTGTGCTTTTTCTTGTATCCAATTAATAGTATACAACCAAATAGAAGTTTGTTCTTAATCTAATTTTAACATTCAGTTTATCTGTTAGTGATGGGATGATATCTTGTAACTATGAATGATAAGTAAAAAAAAAATCCTACATCATGCAGCCAGCAGTAGCTTTACATGTAGATAAAAGTCAGCGAGCAGTTATCACAGCCCTTCAAAATGGGTGTGATACCTCACAGGAAAATCCTGTGTTCGGAAAGCCATGCTTTCAGAGCAGAACAGATGCTCCGCTGAGCTATGTTTGCTGTAGTGACACTTTTTGGCTGGCTTGTTTTGCCTATTTCACCTTGCACCTGAATTTTCAGAATGGCTGAGTGCCCTTAACTCGCCATTGAAGTCACTGGATGTGTAGATACATGTATTGTGTATGCACAATTTATAGAGGGGTTAAAACACATGCAATGCACACACCCATTTTTGTATGCATTTTAGTGTCTGTATTTGTGCATGTTGATTATATTCAAATTTGCTTAAATTAATCCTCAGCAGTGAAGTATGAAAAAAGATATACTGTATTCAGTGTGTACTTGTTGTCTGATGTTTTAAGAGGTAATTAGTTTGTGGTTTCCCTGCAATACAGTGTTTTGGGATTTAAACTCTAGTGAAAGAGGAGCTAACAATGTTTCTGCTAAGGCCTCTTCATTTTGTTAGTTGCACTATGATATTGTAAATATTGGCACATTTACAACATAAGTTAAAGATTTTACAAAGTTCTGCATACAATTATTTTTTTTAAAAAAGTGCTTGGATATTTGCTTTTTCAAATATACCATTTTTGTATTAATGTGATGCAGCAAACCAAAAAGAAAGCTGTTGATTTATCAACAAAAAATGTAAAGCTTGCAAAAATAAATGCCAATGAATGTTTTATTTCATATAATCAGCTGAAGAAAATCACCTTCATTTTTGTGCCATTGTTTCATCATACTGTGTTGTACTTGTGTTTCATATTTGACCATGTCATCCTGGTTGCAGTTTGTTGTTTCGCTAGATTTAACATTACTGTAGATTATTGTAAGCGATGTAATAAATATATTTAAAAAATACACACTGTTCAGTGAGTTTATTTTGGAAATGTGATTAACAGGCTTTAAAAAAACACTTGTGGTTGGTATTGCATGATCATTTTGGATCAGCATTGTCCATCTAACAGTTCACTTAGTGTAAGCGTGTGGGATTCATGCATCCTAATGGGTTCCTTTATATAGTAGATGCATTCAGTACCTTTTTAAATAATAAACTTTGGATTCTAGTGTGTAGATGTAAAAGGTCCTTCAAGGAAGAATTTTGTTTCTAATGGGTGCTTTAGAGACAGTAAATATACCTGCCATGAATTGGTTATGGGTAAGTTTGTGTGCACACGACGGGATAGGTTTGAAGTATGAAGTGAGGAATCAACATACTGCACCTAAAGCAACGTACCAACTCCCTGCCAGCAAACGAGCTTTAGCAGCACTCCTGTTAAGTCAATTATTAGGAAAGTATGCCTGCAAAAAGCTAAGAGTACTGAAACATACCTGCTGTGTTTTAAATAAGTACCTGGTTTCCTTGATGTATCTTTTTACTCTTTAAAAATATATATCTATTTCTGACTTTTATTTGGTGGGGGGCAGGGGAAGAGAGATGTTACAATTTATGACACTCCATCTCCTGCTGGTCTGCTGCTTCAGATCATATTCAAACATTCTCTTGAAGAGATCTCTGGAGCTGATACAAATGCTAGTTTTGAAGTTCTCTTGGTTATAAGTAACTAGGTCTGCCTAAAAAAGACATGCAGACACGAAAGGAAACAGCACTATAGAAATGAGAAGTAGTAACAAAACAATTGGGGTTTATGTCTCTACTCAGCACCAGTTAAGAATATCAGGAAAGCTTTTAAAATTCACCTCAAATAGATTAAAAATAAAAGTGATGATTGTGCTGTGTTCTTAATAAGATGGAAGAAATAGGAACCTCCTTTGACTGCCTTGTATTTTCATTTCGTTGTTGAGTGGAAAATTTTACCTGTGTATAACTTTAGAAAAGGAAAAAAGAAACCTTCACATTGCACTACTGCACATGTAACTTTTTATGTTAACTACAGTATGGATACAGTAACAATATGTCAACTTCCGATACCATGAATCTGATACATTTAATTTTTTAGGTCCATCAGTCTTTTCTTGAGGATGCCAAAGGTTGAGTGAGCCTAGAGTCTTGAGTTATAGCTCAGCTTTGGAAGTAGCTATTAGGAGCTAACAGAGGTTAGGTTTAAGTTTACTGTTAAATACTATATAAGAAAGTATTTTGATCTTTCAGAATTGCCTTTTTGCACAAATCAGCTGAGTATATAAGCAGTCGATGCTGCAATTTAATGAGAGAATCCTAACAGAACAAAGTGCTTCAGTTTGAAAATTTAGCTCCCGCCTGTCAGCTCCATTTTCTTGCAGACTCTCCCATTTGCCCCTCTATCCCTCCAAGAAGGAAAACAACACAAGCTCCTAAATGACACGCACCCAATTATCCCTTGTCTCATTGGAACTTAGCTCTTCTCCATGCTGTGTAAATCCTGCATTGCATACGTGAAAACCGTGTCATTTCCCCATGTAGGGTCTCTTTTAAATGAAATGTCTTAAAAATACAGTGTGGGATGTAGACCTGTGGACAAGTAGCAAGCTTGCATACATTTTCCAGATGAAGGCAGTTTATAAATAAATCTGGATCTTACATGTCAGTTTAGTGTAGTGTCTGAATTTGAAGAGAAAACAACTGCATCATTTCTCTTTCTGTATGTTGAATTCCATTGCCTTCCATTCAGCACAAAGACTGGGAATTTGATGTTTCTCTGTGAAGTAATTTTTTGCCCACTTTGTACTGTTTACATGAAGACTTTCCTTCCCTCTTAGTGGGCTGGGCCAAAAAATCTAAGCAATTAAGCAAAAAAAAATCAGGAACATTTTTCACTGGACAGTTGAGAGAGAAAGTTTCAGTCTAACCCTTTGCTTCTCTCTAAATTGAATAATAAACTGACTTTGTCTTCTAAAAGTTGCATCAAGATATGTTTATTTTACTGTTTTTAAACCAGCTGTCCCCTGCTTAACCTTTTAAAAGCATTTTGTTTCCTGGAGACACACTATTTTGTTGTATTGACTCACTTATTTCTTTCTTGCCACTATTATATATTACAGGAATTTGGGAGTCTTTCAAAGTCCTTTGAAGCTCATGCCTGCACTGTACTGTTGTTTTTATTTTACCATTAAACATGATGATCTTCAGGCTAAGGAATGGGCTGTGTCAGAAATTCATGACGGCTACCTTGCAAAGATTATTTATAACCGGACTGAATGCTTCAGACAGTGCAGGCTACAAAGAGGTGACTGTGGTTGCTTAACTGTTTTGTTTTGTTTTTAATCCTATTTATCTTTACTGAATTGATCTTTATCCTACACATATTACTGATATGTACAGCTTTTTGTCTTTCCAGGCTTTTTAAATTCTTTAGAGTTCTTAGGAATAAGTGAAATCTTAGGARGCATCATTAAAAGACATTAAAAATGCCCCTGTGCTAGGCCTCCTTTCTGAACTTACAGTTTGTTTACTAATTTTGATCTTGGTTTCATTAATACCATTTCTAAAAGAGCAAAACTCTGCTTGAGTTCCAGCTTAGCTTTACACCTGTGTGTGTTTCTGTTACTCACATTCCATCCAGATGCTTCCTTCACGCTATACAAAGAAATCTATTGTCAGGGGACTTTGTAGACTCCATATGCACTAATAAAGGTTTTGAGAGGTTTGGAAAATGTAATACAGTGTTTGGTTTTCAAATTTCAGGAATCTGAATTGCATTAACAAACTTTCTAGACATACTTGTTAGTTTCCTTTCATAACTGCTGATACTGATAGTCCATAAAAGTTATTCCTGCTATTGAGTTGGAGTATGATTTTAAGATTAATTTAGGACAAAGGTGAGTATGGGGAGAGAGTAATTCAAATAATATTTATTTTACTGCTTTTTTTCACTGAATTTGAGGAATTTCCACTGAGGTACAAACTATTTACAAAACAGTTGCTAAATAAATCTCCTGGTGAGACATAGATGAAACTCTGTAGTGCTAATGTTTCTATTCATATCAATGAGGTGTATGGTGTGTTGGCCATCTGTTGTATAAACCTGAATAGGATCTGAAATCCTTACACCAAAGACCTGATTTTTTATGCCATCACTTTTACGGAGGTGTGCCATAAAAATGACCGTGTGCTGGCAACCTGTGCAACTGGACCCCTTTAAATCTGTGTAAAAGTGATGACATTTCAAGCGCCTCAGCATCTCTTAAAATTAAAACAGCTAATTGCATTAAGGCCTGTGGACTGAAGAGATTATACTCTTGCTTAGAGTTTGTTTTTTCCCCCCTCCAATATCCCTAATGGGGTCTACAGCTGTGAGAGCAACCGTGTGCACAACAGACTGCCTCCCCATGGGCAAGCCAACTGGAGGGAACACCAAGAGCCACAAGGATTATTGGACCTGGAGGGCTTTCAGCTTGTGAGAACAACCAGCTAATTAAAGTCTAAACGAACTGAATGTCCTTCTAGCTTAAGTAAAGATAAATAAATAAATGCCTGTGTGGTGTTCTGGAGGACTGAATAAAAAAGAAAATATTCTATGTCAGATTTGCCTAGTAACATCTCTTTAATTGTAAAAGAAGGTGGTCTGTGCATAGACATTGCAAATATATTCAAATGTGCAGTTTCTAATTTTTTTTAAGTCTGTTATTTTAATAGGAGTTCAGCAAAGGTAATAAAAATTATATGTTTTCTTCATATTTTTCAATTCAGTAGTTTTAAAAATCCCAGTATGTATTTTTATCAACTCTCTCTTTAGCTACTGTGTTTGTGTCATTGACAAGCTATACATCTGCCCACACACTTCTACTCTGCACACAGCTCTTAGTAAAGGTGGTGTATGTTTTGTTTGCAGACCTATGATACACTATAAACTAGTAATGCTTCACTTCAGTACATCTTTAGTTATGAATACCAACTTAGCCTTCTAGTTCTTATTTACTGATGCAAACATGGTGTCAGTAAGAAAACAAATAGGGGCACTTAAAAAAGAACAGATCTCATATTAGTGATTTGTTTCCTTTAAAATTTATATGGGCCGCTTTTTCTTTCAATTTGGTTACTAAACTTGGTCTAAATACATATTTAGGCAACTATACATTAGACAGCTATTTAAGAGTGAGTTTATATTTAAGAGTCATGTATATGGGGTATTAAGACTGTTTGTGTTTAAAGTGAAGCACTGAAGTATTTTGCTRAAATGGGACCTAGAAGGATTCCAGTTTGGGAAGGACTGAGCAGTCACAGATCTCATCAAAACCAGCGCTGAGGATCCTTGAGAAATCAGGTTCCCAAATAGGAATTTGAGTCTCTCTAGATACCCATTTTGAGAAAATTTAGCCACCAAGTTAAGTCTCAATTTTAACATGCCTCCCGTTCTCGCAGACCGGAACAATGAGTGCAGGACTCTGTGAAGAGATCCTCAAATCGCTAAAGAAAGCTGCAGTGGTGTGTAGTCAGCAGTGCTTGACCTAGCATCTGCTGAAGAGTGTAATCTCAGCATTTAAAATACAAAACTGAATAGGGTAATTGTTTGGTAATCTCCTGAAAATCCAGTGCTTCCACTGACCTTTTTTGTGTTGTACCCTTTAAAYGATGTAAAGACTAATTCCTGGTTGTATATGTGTCAAATATTAAACATATTTAAATTGTAATTCCTTTAAGAAAATGCTGTATCATGGGAAAAGAAATAACAAATTGGATTCCTAAAAAAAAAAAAAAAGAAGCAGACACAGCCGAATGAGTAGAAAAAGCATGTTTTTCCACTTATTCTAGAAGCAGGASTGTAAAGGAAATCTATCATTATAAGCTATATAAAAAGAGTGGCTTAGAGAGTGACTTCTCCAGCTCTGAGAATTCATAGCATTTTCCTCTTACCTTGATCCTCATCTGCACATTTGCTTGAAAATTAAGGTAAGTTTTTACTGAGATATCTAGCAGAGTTTAAACAGGAATGACACCATAAACGTCCTAATCAAGAAACAAGGGCAGTAATGTCTTAGCAAGCTGCATAAAATTAGTCAGTGCTCATTTCTGTCATCGAGAGGCAGCAAATATGGTCCAAAAACTGATGAATGCAATTTTTAATTCTGGCCAAAGCTAAGAAGGAATGCTTGGGTGGATGCAAAGAGTGAGCTGGTGATGATTAAAAGAAAAAGCAGACAAAGAATCTCTTGGTAGACAGGGCATGTGCAAGCTCTCAAGGTTATTAAATGAAAAACTGGGCCAACTTCAGCCTTGGTCTAAATCATCTGACCTTAATCTGTCATGGGAGAAATTAAAACTTAGCCTGTTCAAATGAACTCAGCATACTGGTCAGCTTCTAACTCTGCTAATTGCATCCTCCCTATCTCCATACTCTGCAAAAAATTTGACCGCTACATTGTTATTCTTGTTCCAGTTAACTTCTGCATTCCACGAGTGGTAGATGAAATAGTTTCCAAAAAAACTGTGTATTAAATGTATAAAGTGGATTGACACCCTGATTGTCGGCATCTAGATACCTTGCAATCAATCACAGGCCAGGATCTGATCTCTAATGTTAGTTACATGCAGTACAGCTTATAATTTATATAACACATAGATTCAAGGGGGTAACTGAATGCTGCAGTGCTTTGTAACCTTTCGGTGTGAAAACTATGTGAACCCAAGAGAGGTCTTGTTTTAATTTTGGAAATGCTCTGAATACTTCTAACTCATGTTGCAACATGAGCACCTGAGGAAATGCTCATTTTTACTGTAGTATTAAAGGACCACTGTTATGTTTGTAGTTTCTTTCAGTTTCTGTTGAAGATGGAAGAATCATGAAGATATGTTCATATAATCATAATACAGCACAGAATAAAAGTTTGGGGTGAAATCCAGTCCATCTCATGTGTTAGTATAATTTCACCCATTGAGATGCCTAATGAAGCAGTCTTCCTAAAGTACATGTCTAAGTTTCATATGCAAGTGATAGACAGAGATAGGTGCTTTGGAAGGCTTCCCTGCTGATACCATGCCTGCTATATTTTTGGCATCCAAGTTAGGTGGCCAGGGTCTCCTTCTGGAGGCTATGAAGGTATTTTCTTCTCTCTTAGACACTCAGTTTACAAGATTTAAAACTGAGGTATAGGCTCTTGCCTCAAGTGGGCTGTATCCAATCACTTCCTTTTCTAAAAAAGCAAACATTATTCACGCTGCATTTTATTCTCTCCATACATTATCATAATGAATTTGCTCTTCTAAAGCATAACTGGGGAGGTTTTCACTGGAGGGGAATATGCGAAAGCAACAAATTCAGCCCATAGCAAAACCAACTTCAGTCAGATTCTTAGCTTTTAGTGTCTGTTACATTACTGATGCCCCTGAGAAAACAGTTTCCTGCCAGTAGAGGGCATGCAGCTCCTCAGTTTTCCCTGCCAAAATGTGTGTGGAATAGGGAGAAACTACTTTTCCTAGTGGAGTCTACATAAATATGTAGCTGCATATAATGAATTGGGGGTCTCTACAGTTTAATTGGGTACCAGAAGTATAACTTTAGTGGAAAAATTGGACTCTTCCCAAACATCTTGCATGTCCCTCCCCAAAAGAAAATTGAATACTTTATGCGGAGATCATTGAAGCCCCTCTGGGACGTCTGTCCAGTAAGAACATGCTGTGGCTACTTGTGCTCTTTAACAATCATCTGTTTTCATTTGTGTCTCTCCATTTCCAGAGCTCCCAACACAGTGGCTCCTCTACCTCATTAGCATCCACCAAAGTTTGCAGCTCTATGGACGAAAATGATGGACCTGCAGAAGGTAACATTGGAAGGCTGACATTTCAAAGCAGTCAGTGTAGTGATAACAGCAGCTGTGTAGGAAATGAGTCATTCTTCCTGCCGGAGAAGGTGGGAGCGCAGCAGGCAGGATGACTCTCTGTTAGAAGGCTCGTCAGTGTGAGTGAACCAGTTCAAGTTCACTCCAGATCGGATTTGATCTGTACCTGGGACATCCCTATTCAGAAATGTTTTTGTTGCAGCATACTCTGGATATTAGTTGTATGGGTGACACAGTGCTGACTGGATTATTTCACTAATTTTTTGTCTCATTCTACATGGTAGTAGAGAACATAGTGCTGTCCTGAGTCCTTACTCAGAAATGACTAGTCTCACCACATACATACTCAGGCTTCCAACAAGTTGGCTAAAGGATAGTGTCTACTGTAATACTGCCTGTTCACATGCACGTATACGTAAGCGTGTATGTTCTTGTCTGACAGTAACTCTTCATGCACCTATGAATTCAAGCAAACCCCAGCTTCCATATGTCATAACATTCACTTTCAATACTAAGCTGGAACAAAGRACAGATACAGATATAGTTCAAAAGTGTTGTCTTGAAAAGAGTAAATTTGAGTCATGTCTTTGAGAGGCATTTTTTTTATGTTAAAATATTTATATAGTTTCTATCAGCTGAAGTTTACAGTCAGCTTTTAGAGGCATGTTAGGTATTTGTAATACTCTATTTCAAATACATTTAAAAAATAGCAGGTGAATGAGCACTAAAACACATGAAACTGCAAACTTTTCTTATGCTTAGACACTGTGTAATGCAATTTTACCTTAACATCTGGTGCCCAGGTTGCATGCGAGGTAGTATTATTGAGAGCATTTGTTTAAAAACTAAATATTTAATATTGGGGGGAGGGGGAGAACTAGCACTTAGCACATGAGGAGTTTTATGGATGTCTCAGTTTACAGGATGTAATAAAGTAAGTGCTTGAGTGTTGGACTTCTTTGCTACATATATTTAATCAGGCTGTGTCAACGAGTTCCAACCCTTTTTGGAGACTGGTCTGTGCTTGTGCAGATCGCAGAGGCCTTTTCATAATTAAAAAAATACAATTTTGGTTTTGTCCTGGGGGCATATTGCAACGGGAATGGTAAACTATGTAATACTCAAATGGTGGTATGTTTGAGCCCCCAGAACTCTTATTTTTCATTATTGTATCTGCATGAAACCTGTTGAGTATATACAATGTCAGCAGCAAGGTTTCATTGTACAGTAAGTGAAATACTGACTCCGAATGGTTTCCAGGCTCCTAAACCATAGACTTAAAATGCATGTTATGTGCAACATCTGTGTTTCCTTCACTAACAATAAAAATGTACTAATGATTCTTTCAGAAGTGTTGGAGGAAGGCTTCCAAGTTCCAGCATCAATAGCAGAGCGATATAAAGTTGGAAGGACTATAGGAGATGGAAATTTTGCTATTGTGAAGGAGTGTATAGAAAGGTGAGAAGGATAATTTGCTTATTACTGTAAAAGCAGTCACTAATGTCATGGTTTTCTAGATCATGTCTTTATTTGTAGAATACAGAACATGTGGAATAAGGTAATGTCTCAATGCGAGATGGAAAAATTAGACTAATACTCTCTCCTGTGAAAAAGGATTGAATCCAAGGGACAATCTATGAATTTAATTCTTTGTGGGTTTGATATGTTCTTCTGCTGTGTTAAGCATGGTTTTACCAGTTCTTTGTGTTAAATCTTTCCTGTTGCACTGACATAACATCTTTCCTTACAGTGTATTCTTGCAACATGCTCTTTGTTCTAGGCAGGTGAGACATTTTACATCTAAGAGCATTCTGTAAAGATGACAGGAAGTTTCATGTGTAGTGTAGTAGTGGTGGTGGAAAGCACCAAAAGGTAGCTTTAGATCCATCTATTCTACCATCTAATGTGGGGCAGTAACTTCTTCTGTGTTTGTCTTTAACAAATTGTGTGTCTATCTCCCACTTGCTTGCTTTATACCAATATATGAGCCCTACCTAACTTTAGGACTCTGCAGTGTAGGCATCAAAATCTAACCTCTTCGGGTGCCTGTGAAGAGTGGAGAAGCAGTCACCCTTGAAGACAATCTATCAAACTGATTTTAGACATCCAGAGAGGATGGGACCAGACTCTTTTCAGTGGTGCCAAGCGACAGGACGCGAGGCAACGGGCACAAACTGAAACACAGACAATTCCATCTGAACATGAGGAAATACTTTTTCACTGTGAGGGTGACAGAGCACTGGAACAGGTTGCCCAGAGAGGTGGTGGAGTCTCCTTCTCTGGAGATATTCAAAACGCGCCTGGATGCGATCCTGTGCAACGTGCTCTAGGTGACCCTTCTTGAGCAGGGGGGTTGGACTAGATGATCTGCAGAGGTCCCTTCCAACCTCAGCGATTCTGTGATTCTGTGATTCTGTGATCATGTCCAGGCGGGTTTTGAATATCTCCAGAGAAGGATGCTCCACAACCTCTCTGGGCAACCTGTTCCAGTGCTCTGTCACCCTCACAGTGGAGAAGTTTTTCCTCATGTTCAGATGGAACTTTCTGTGTTTCAGTTTGTGCCCGTTGCCTCGCGTCCTGTCGCTCGGCACCACTGAAAAGAGTCTGGCTCCATCCTCTTGACACCCTCCCTTTAAATATTTGTATACATTRATAAGATCCCCTCTCAGCCTTCTCTTCTCCAGGCGGAACAGGCCCAGCTCTCTCAGCCTTTCCTCATAAGAGAGATGCTCCAGTCCCCTAATCATCTTCATAGCCCTTCCCTAGACTCTCTCCAGTAGTGCCATGTTTCTCTTGTACTGGGGAGCCCGGAACTGGACGCAGTACTCCAGATGTAGCTTCACCAGGGCTGAATAGAGGGGGAGGATCACCTCCCTCGACCTGCTGGCAACACTCTTCCTCATGCACCCCAGGATACCATTGGCCTTCTTGGCCACAAGGGCACATTGCTGCCTCATGCTTAACTTGGTGTCCAGCAGCACTCCCAGGTCCTTCTCCGCAGAGCTGCTTTCCAGCAGGTCAGTCCCCAACCTGTCCTGGTGCATGGGGTTATTCCTCCCCAGGTGCAGGACCCTGCACTTGCCTTTGTTGAACTTCATGAGGTTCCTCTCCGCCCACCTCTCCAGCCTGTCCAGGTCTCTCTGAATGGCAGCACAGCCCTCTGGYGTATCGGCCACTCCTCCCAGTTTTGTATCATCAGCAAACTTGCTGAGGGTGCACTCTGTCCCTTCATCCAGGTCATTGATGAAGAAGCTGAACAAGACTGGACCCAGTACTGACCCCTGGGGGACACCRCTAGCTACAGGCCTCCAACTAGACTCTGTGCCACTGATCACAACTCTCTGAGCTCTGCCATTCAGCCAGTTCTCAATCCACCTCACTGTCCACTCATCTAGCCCACACTTCCTGAGCTTCCCTATGAGGATGTTATGGGAGACAGTGTCAAAAGCCTTGCTGAAGTCAAGGGAGACAACATCCACTGCTCTCCCCTCATCTACCCAGCCAGTCATTCCATCATAGGAGGCTATCAGACTGGTTAGGCATGATTTCCCCTTGGTGAAGCCATGCTGACTACTCCTGATCACCTTCTTGTCCTCCACATGCTTGGAGATGGCCTCCAGCATGAGCTGCTCCATCACCTTTCCAGGGATGGAAGTGAGGCTGACTGCCCTGTAGTTCCCTGGCTCCTCCTTCCTGCCCTTTTTGAAGACTGGGGTGACATTGGCTTTCTTCCAGTCTTCAGGCACCTCTCCTGTCCTCCATGACCTTTTCAAAGATGATGGAGAGTGGCCTAGCAATAACATCCAATACTTCCAAATTCTGACATTTCCTCACTAGCTCATGTTTCCCAGTGTTTTGGAGTACATGGAGTCTCCCATGGCCAACAAAAAACATCAATTTCCTTTCTTGTGACAGAAAGGAAGCATTCCTAGGGCAACCAAAGAGCTTGAATGAGACTTCTATTGAAAAGGAATATATTTTATCCAAGTTTGAACCCCAAGTATCTTAATTTCTAATATTCCTTCTCCTCCTCCTCCTACYTCGCCCTTCCGTTCCCCCCAAAAGTGCTGGTACATCTGCCTGTCACCTCATTGAGCAGGAGCTGTACCCCCCAAACACTGGCACCTGGAAGGGGCACCTGTGTGGAGTGTGGTGCGTTTCTGGGAACTGTAGCATTAAACCCTCTAGTCAGGAAGCAGAAATATGAGAAGTTTTTAATTTTTCTTTGCTTAAGTCCTAAGCAGTCTTGTTGTATTTTTTTCTGAGTTGTAAACATCATAATCCAATGCGATTTCTTTACACAATCTTTTAACTGATATATTAATACAGACTGTCTTTAATCCCTGCTGACCTAGGAATTTTTCTTTTCTTTTTACCAAAATCCCCATCGGTTCTTAAATTAATACCTAGTGGTATATCATTGCCAGAAGACATCTCCATGCTTAAATACGGCTATGAAAATGCCCAGTCATTTTGCTAATGCAGTGTTTTCAGTGTGTGACTCACTTTACATCTCCCACTTGACAAGCTGTGGATGCTTTTAGGCCGTAGGTAGCACATTCACATAGCATTCTCTATGGAACTTATTATATATCAGTTTAATAGATAAAGCTACTACATATCAATTTAACTGTTATGCTAAAGAAAGAATGAAAAAAATTACCCTATATGCTATACCCTATATTGGGGGGGTCATTTTTTTCCTTTGTTTTCAACCAATCCTGCCTAAGGGCATCGTAGTAACTTTTGTAAACTTTTTTAGATATTAATTACAAAAGGAAAACATTTTGATAAGAGCTTTCTCTTATATTGCCCGTCCTCCATTTCACCTTATAATGAAACTAGAGCTTGTGAATGGAGTTTCTTGGTTTATCCTTGCAGCCATGTGTTGCTTATATAACTTGATTAAGAAATGTAAGTTAATATCTTGAATTTGTCTACAAGCTGAGTTTTCTATGTTAGTATTCTATAATAAATACCTATATTTGTAGTACTGATAGATATTATATGGTTTCCAAAGAAAACATCTAAAGAGAGAAGTGTTCTCATCCTGAACTAATTCTCTGTTATTTCTTCCTATCTCTAGAACCTTTCTTATTCTGTCCCATAAATATCATATTTAACTGCTAGATTTCATATACTTGTTGAATACATAAAACATTATTCCAAGGACTGACTTTTAGCTTAGGATTTGTGAGTGTAKATGTGCAAACTTCTAAATAAAAAATAAGTATTTTCCATGGCTCATAGCTTTTGCTTGATAGGAAACAAAACTTAATTTTTGAGAAGATTGAAATCTCTAATACTATATTATGTTTTTAGACAAAACTGCAGAAGAAATAACAAATGCCACTTTAAAATGAAAATAATCAAATGATGTCATTTATGAAACATTGGAATGTCTTTGTTTTTCCAAAACATATTTAATGTTTTTTTCTCAGGCACAAGTATTCAATAAATTTGGCTGAAAATCACAAACGATTTCAGTCAAATACAAGCTTCATTTCTTGACAAAACAAATACTTGAACAGAATTCTTGCCCAGACCTAGTCATTAATACTGTGCTCAAATGACAAATATGAACTGGACTGAGAAAAATATTTGATGTGATTGAACATATAATTTTTTTTCCTCTTTCCTCAGATCAACTGGTAGAGAATATGCTCTGAAAATAATCAAAAAAAGTAAATGTAGAGGAAAAGTAAGTACAAAAAATTCAAATAAGAGCAAAACATTTATTTTTCAATAAATATTTGAAAGACAAGATCAGTTTGGGAATCTGTTGGTGTTTATCTCCTTCCTGGCAAGTGTCAGAATCTTTTCAGCTGAAGCCTTTGTCTGCCCTCATAAGACCCTCAGAGTATCAATTTAGATACTTTCTAAATTACTTTAGATGCCTTTCAAGATGCATGTATTGTTTCTCCATTTGGTTAGTAGTGTGCGGGTGCACTTGCTCCTCTTTCTCTTTACCCTTGTAATTATGTCCTTTAGCTTTCATAATCCCAGATGCTATAGAAAACAGCAATGTAATACTAGATAATTCTAGCAACACCAATCAGTTTATCTAATCAGTATCACGAGGTTAATCAAATTGTTATCAGTTTTATACTAATGGAATTTCTTTTAGCTTTTAAAATTTTAAAAGGTTCTTTGAGAAGATGCAGTTGTATTTTTAAATGCTTTGGAAAGATTTTGCATTGGAGAAAAAAATGAAAAACCTTCCATGATTTACTCTTCTCTGCATCAGAAGCATGTCTCTTTTCCTACATTTCTTTTTCAGTGTTCTATTCTCTGTTCTTTTTTCAGTTATCACACTGATGTTGTCTCTAGACATGTTCCTTCCGTATTGCTGGAGGCAACGTCTGTAACCTTTTTAAAAAATCCTGATGAATCCATACAAGTCCCAGTTCTCTCTGCCTTTTCCACTGCACAATGGAGGTGTGAGTTTTTCCCACCAATCCATAGTCATTAAAGATTTCTCTTGTGTGACAGGAACACATGATCCAGAATGAAGTATCTATTTTAAGACGAGTCAAACATCCCAATATTGTTCTTCTGATTGAGGAGATGGACATGCCAACTGAATTGTACCTGGTCATGGAACTTGTAAAGGTAGGTATTTTGGAGATAAGCTGCTAATTAAGAATTTTCAAACATGTTCAGAAATTTCATTGATCCTAAAGCTTACTAAAATCATAGAATCATAAAATACTTTAGATTGGAAGGGATCTCTGAAGGTCTCCTTGTCCAGTTCCCTGCTGAAAGATGTGGAACTCACAGCCAAATAGTCTTCTAGCTTTCAAACATTTCAAATATTCATCTAACTTTTTGTAAGCCACATTCAGAAGTGCTCTGTGGACAGTACTTTGGAGACCACAAATTTTATTTGCACCAAAAAAATTTCTGATTAAAAAAGTTTTACCTCCCAAAATGCTTCTGCCTTCAGATGCGTTGAAAGCACATCCAATCTGAATAGTTGTAAATACTGGTCTTCAAAATTCAATATTCTTTGATAACAAATACATTTTAATTAAATTTTATTAGTTTATGTTAAATTAAAACCATATTAACTGTCTTCTTTCCCCACTGATTTATACTGACCCCTTGTCAGGTTTCCATTCTTGATATAATCTAAATTTAATCTGGAGGAGGAGGAGGAGGAGAGGAAAAGAGAAAAATCTGCTATTTAAAGCCTGGTTATATTCTGAAAAGTAAAATTATATATAAAGTATTTTGTATTTGGGGTCCTATTTATTTCTTTATAGTAACTTACAGATCTTATGAATTAATTTCCCTCCTTGATGGAGCAACAAATTCAAACTGGATTATGAAACTCAGACCAGGTTGTCTCTTGCCCCCATTCTGTCAAAAATACACAAGTATGTCACTGTGCATAACAGATGGTAAAAATACATTTGAGAAATTATCCAAAAATTGAGTAAATTATCCAAATTAGAACAGAAAACCACTACAGAAATTTTGTCCTCCATAATTATTTTAACAGAATACACCTGTTTTTTCACATTTACTTGTGGCATTAGTGATTCTTCTTCCTTCTTCAGCTATTGTGGAGGTAGGAAATCTTTCCAGCAGCCACCTTCATTCTCATATCCTGATCAGCAAACTCTCCCTGGGTAGCCTTTCAGGCCTACRCCTGAGAAATCCATTGATTTAAATGTTTAAGGACAAATTTTGCAATATGGAAGCTCAAGCTGTGCAGTCGCATTTGTGCGCAGGCATGTTGTATGTGCACACCCAACACCTGTGAGTAAATCAGGCTCTCTAAACCCTGAAACCCAGATCAGTTCCACCTATCTTAAATCAAAGCATGGTCTCTCCTTCAGTAGGCATCCTCTGTGAACTGTGGTGAGAAAAAGGGACCACCAGAGATGGTGAGAGAAAGAGGTTTTAACAGGCAGAATTGCTCTCTGCAGTGTTTCGCACTGGTTGCAGATGGAGATTAGGGAATGCTCTTACTTTAGGGACCTTGTTGAGCTATCAGATGTTAGATAGGATGATTCCAGGTCACAATGTTTCTTAAAGAGCTTCTCAAGTTTGAGGAGAGTAGGAGGACAAGGAGAATTAAAGGTGCTGTGTTCAGTCCATGAGCCCTGTGCTCTCTGGCGGCAGTGGTGACACAACCCATGTTCCCAGCACGGAGCTGTCCTTCCCTGCTCTCTGCGAAGCTGCTGTGCTGTACAGGTGAGAGAGACTGTCAAGTGGGGCCCGTGGGTGGGTGGCCACAGATTCCCCCTGTCCCCATGGCAAGCGAGACAGCCTCGTTATCCTTGAGAGGCTCAGGCTATGCTCCGCAGCTCAGGAAACGGCAACAGAGGTTGAGCCTGCCTAATGCCCCACTTGGCTTGAGTTGTACTATGGAGTTTATGCTCCAGCTAACCCTGCTGTCTACTGCTGCTGAGCTCTGGGAAAACACACTGGGGTCTCCTTGTATGTTGGTGGCAAAGAGCACACAGGTTAATTGGCAGCCCTCGTTTATCTCAGTGCAGTCTCAGCATGCGAAGTTAAATCCTAAGAAAAAAGCAAAGTAATGGCACTCCTCCACTCTGAGTCCCTCTCTGTAGCTGGCCCTGGAGGAACTGTCCCACCTTCGTCATAGTCACAGCCCTCTCTGGCACCTGGGTGTGCAGTGTGAATTGGCACAGCATTAGATCAAGTACCATAAGCTGTTTAACCCCATTTTAATCATAACTCCTGCCATGTTATATGACATGAGCTCACTCTGAAATCCATGCTACTGTAGGTTTTTTTCAGTATCCAGGGTAACTTGTTTAAAGGTATATCAAGTACTTTTGCATTGTGTTGCAGTCTGTAATGAAGCCACAGCTTCAGCTTGTATTGACAAATCCTTCATCTTGGTCCCATGAGGTGTGCTAAGAAGTAAAAACTGTCTTGTCTAACATGCCAGGACTTAAGCATATAGTTGGTTGTATGGGTGCAACCTACTGTGCTATTTATGCTTGAAAAGGATAGTTTCTGATAGATTTTTAATCAAAGTCCTACTCAGCTAAATAAGAGAGGAGAAGACCAAAAACTCTTACGAAATAACTAGCCTAATATATAAAGAAAACCATCCATTTTAGTCACTTTCTGGAAAAAACTGTTTTCTCCCACTCTTTCTCCTTCACTCTTCAGAATCACTGCAAATACTCAGATATTTATGGCTTCAGTTATGCTTCTCAAGACATCTGTGTAGTTAAGATATCGTAGAAAGCATTTATTTAATAATTTTTTTAGTTTTATATGGAATAATAGAAGAAATTTAGAAGAAATATCCTAATCTTGGGAAGTTAACTTTGTTTTTCTGAAACAAACATCTATATTATTTGGAAAAAAAAAAGTTGTTATACTCCATGGGCACCAAGGAAGGTAGTTCTGGAAAGACATTAATTGTTAATTCACCAGTTGCTGACTGCTACCATTTCACAGCATGCACTGTTAGAATTGATTAGCCATCTGTTATCGACTGACTTCTGAAGACCTGAGTTTAAATCAAACTTACAGATAGGAAAGAAATTCAAGGAGAAAAGGCTTGATGCTGCAGAGCACAGTTTCAGTTAATACCACCCTGCATTAATTCACAGTAACATGTTTGACATAAGTGACTGCTGCAAATACTGCCCTCACCTCATGGCAGATAGGCCATTCATTGCTTTGTAAAGTGTAAGAAAAAGCACTTCATAAATACAAATATAAACACACTGCAAGTGGTGCTTGTAAAAGGAAGCAAGGACCTGGTCTCTGGCAAGTTGCCTTTTTACACAGCGAAACAAAATTGTTATTCAAACCTAACAGGGGTTTGGCCGATTTAACAAGCAAGATTTATTACACAGTTTCCTTTACTGCTCTAGGATATGATTTCACTTTTGCAGAAGAAAAGAGAGATTATATCATTTACATAACAAGGTAATAAATAAATAATTGGTTACTGTACCAAGTATACTTCCTCATGTGCACAGATGATAAAAACTGCATTCAGATGTTGCTGGTCTGATTTCACTCCAGAACAGGGGATTTAAGACTCAAATGTCAACCTAAACTCACCCCTTGTGCCTAAATAAATAATAGTGACCTGCTGTGTGAATCAGCTAAGCAGATTCTTGTAGATTAAAGCGCTCTTTAGGGAAAGGAAAGTCTGAAAACAATTCTGCCTGATATAGTTGTCAGCTATATTAAATCTTTCCAGGGTATCACCTTTCTTTTAACTGCAGAGAATCCTATAGTCTAAGTATATGCTCTTTTTTCTTACCAGACTATCTGGTAAGAAACTTTACTGGATAWAGCAGACTACTTAATGGGAGAAAATGATTCTGCTTCAGACTGACTTGACTTTCTGTTAATGTACTCTGAATCCTTTATCTTTTCCTGAGTTTAGATTTCCTTTGCACATGAATATTTGTTCTCTTTCTTCTGRCTTTAGGCTGTATTTTTTTCTACTCTTTTTGGTTTTAAGATTCATCAGCTTGCTTTCTTTACCATTACATCTCACCTCAGATTGTTTTCTTTTTTTTTTTTTGAGGCAGATCCTTTGCCAATGTTATTGACACTTCCGTTGAGCATCTGGAACATATTAGATAAGACCAAAAATCTGTCTAATCCACTACCTCATGTTAAAAAGCAGCTGGTACAGGGGCTTCAGAGGAGGGAGCTTGAGGAAGATAATTTATCCCACGTATTTTGCCACATGCTGATATCTAATACTTAGGGATCAGTTAATGCCACGAAGTACACAGTATTATACCTCTTTCCAAATATTTGGCCTTTCCCTCTAATACTCTCTCTGGTTTAGCTTGGCCTTTTCTTCCTCCTTTTCCTTGACACTGTGCACCTTGAGGTATCTTGATCAGTCACCGGCCAGAGCAGAAAGTTTTAATGTGGTCCAGATTTGACAGTGGTGTCTGCAAGCAGCTTCCAAAGCTGGACTTTTGCACCAACAGTGGGAATAAACCTGCACTGGCAAACTTCAGCTGCATCTTGCCAATGCTCTTTTTTTTTTATATGGCTTTTAATTTTTTTAACAAGTAATGTCTGTTTCTTCAGGTTTGAGCCGTTAGTGGTCATCTTTTCCTACCTTTTTCTCTGTAGCCATGATTCCTGGAAAAAAGTCTTTTTTGTTTCTCTCCTCTCCTTCTTTCTCTTAGTGAAAACTGTGTCTCATTTACTCGGAAGCTGAGCCTTAAAACCCCCCACCAAATATCCTGAGACTGTTGATAAAATCATAAGAGTTGTCAAAGCTGGGATTCCTCTGTTGCCTTCAGAAAATACCTAATTTTCCTTTTAAATRCATCACTCCTGTGATGTATATTTTCTCCTGTTGCTGTGACTGCAACAGTTTGTTTTTGTAGAATTGTCCTTTTCTTCTTTTTTCATTGTTCTATGTTTCCTTTAAGGTACTGCTTTGGTTTTGGCCTAAAGCCCAATACCTCCGAGTAGTATTTCTCAAAAGATGGGKTTTTTTTCCCTCTGTTCTGTCAGCTTCCTCCTTAATCTCGTCTTTAAACTATTTTTTCTGTTGTTCTCCAAATACTTAAATGTTCTTCCTCTCCCCACTTGCCTGCTCAGCTCGGGCACTATAGTCCAAATGTGATGGCTGCGTTGGATCCTGGCAAACAAGATCATTTCAATTTAGAGGGCTTCCACTTAATTTTCCTTCTTCCTTCCTTCCTTCCTTTTCCTTCCTTCCTTCCTTTTCCTTCCTTCCTTCCTTTTCCTTCCTTCCTTCCTTTTCCTTCCTTCCTTTTCCTTCCTTCCTTTTCCTTCCTTCCTTTTCCTTCCTTCCTTTTCCTTCCTTCCTTTTCCTTCCTTCCTTTTCCTTCCTTTTCCTTCCTTCCTTTTCCTTCCTT